>NC_064922.1:461650555-461975555 GCF_023897955.1 Schistocerca gregaria | reverse complement strand
GTCTCCGTTTATCATTGTGGACACACCCATAGGTAGTCTTATCTTGTCTGTCACCAGTATATAACCTGATTCCCAGAAGTTATAGTGAGGGTGTTCATTTATGAATCGTATCTACCGTTGTTCGTTCTTATGCTTACGAAGTTCTTTGTATTTCTGTTTGGTTTCGTGTATTTACTGTCGTCTGTCACTCTCTTCAGCACCGGCTGATTTCCTCCAAAGTTTTCTGTGTTGACTTTTCTTAGTGTTGCACACCGTTTTCTCACGACTGGTCCTCCAGGAGTTTACCATATGATAGCAATTCCCGAACTTGACGCTTCTGGTTCGCTCATATGATTTTTTGTGCTATCTTATCTGCGCAACGAAAGTTGTAATGTTGAATCCGGTTCGCCTTTTTGAAGTTTGGAACCCATCTTAATGATCTACACTTTTAAACATAACGAATGAAAAGAAAATGTATGTGACTATAATCACATTTTAAGACTTTCTCCCACTGTCCACGACACTATCTTTCTTCAGTCATTCTGGTTTGCTAACGTTACGTGAAAATTTTTGTGAGTTCCTGATCTGTTGTGATCTGTGGGAGAGTGTAGAGGTCTTCTTAATTGTTTATAAACCTAGGTCCTATATTAGATCTTGCAGTTCTAATCTTCTGTCATATGTTTCTTTGCTGATGAAAAGCGATAATTTTACATTTTCATCTATTGTTATAAAATGATTAGCTCTTCATTCTGCAACTACTTTTTATTCCAGAACATTTTATTACTCCCAACGTATTGATATACCTTAGAGAAGTAGAAATAAATATTAAAATTAATATCCAAGTAGATCCCATACTTCTGTAGTCATACCACGACTGATGCAGAGCGAATAGCCATTATTTTAGTGCCTGTTCTAAAAATTATTCCTCTTGCTATAGGTCCTCCTGTCATGACCTGCACAGATTCTGGCTTTACAGTGTTTGAATTTTCCTTAAGAAGGGCTCCAAAGCATACATATATGTATGCTATTTTACGAAGACACGTCGTTGGTTAAGTTACTAAAAAATATCGAAAAATACTTTACCGATTTACTTAAATTTTCTTCACGATAGTCTAATGAACATTTGGAGGAACGCAGGCTAATATATGTAATACATAAGTATATTTAAAAGTTGTGTGTAATACGTAAAGAGGAACTGTTGTAACCAAATTGGAAATTTGCAAATTTGTGGTAAGTTCCTATGGGACCAAACTGCTGAAGTCATCGGTCCCTAGGCTGACACACTGCTTAATCTAACTATCAGCTAAAGAAGGAGAACACACACGAACACACACACCCACCCATGACCGAGGGGAGGACTGGAACTGGAACCTTCGACGGGGGAGGGGGGGGGGGGGCGGGGGGGGGGGGGGAGCCGCATGGACTATGGCTAGGCACCCCAAACCGCGTGACCGCCGCCCGGCTGTTGTAAATAAAAATCTCGAAGAGTTCTTGAGCGGTTGCATTAAAATTTCTGAACGTAAGTGTAACGAACATTCAGGCAAACACAGGCTAAATTTTTTTTTTAAACTACAAACTACGAACAGCTACGAGCTCGCGTAGTAGCTTTAAAAGAAATTATCGGTAACAGGGTGGTAGGTGTCGAAGAAATTGTTGTTTCCAAGTGTGAATTTCTCGGTGGGTGTCTTTCCTTCAGTATCATTTGACGTTACTGCTCTACTGTACAATATAGGTTTTATAGTCTGTCTGAATTTTTATTGTACACATACATGCGTTGTTTTCACATCTTATATACTAC
Organism: Schistocerca gregaria; assembly: GCF_023897955.1. NCBI lineage: Eukaryota > Metazoa > Arthropoda > Insecta > Orthoptera > Acrididae > Schistocerca > Schistocerca gregaria. Next base: position 461,973,778 of record NC_064922.1, on the reverse strand, counting down.
ACTGATCCTCCTGAGTATTATGACCACCTTCCTGATACCCGGTATTTCGACATTTGGTACGGATAAGAGCGGCGACGGGTCGTGGCATGGAAGCAATGAGGCCCTAGTAGGTTGCTGGAAGAAGTCGGAACCGCATCTGCAAACACGTCACCTACTTCCTGTAAATTCAGGGAAGGGGGGTGATGAGCTCTGACGCCACGTCAATCACATCACAGATGTATTTGACTGGGTTCAGATCTGGCGAGTTGGAGGGCCAGCATATCGGTTGGAACTCCCACTGTGTTCCTCAGACCACTCCATCACACTTCTGGCCTTGTGACATGGCACATTATCTTGTTGAAAAATGCCACTGCCGTCGGGAAACATGACAGCCTAGAAGGGGCGTACGTGATCAGCGACCAGTGTACGATACTCCTTGGACGTCATGGTGCCTTGCACGAGCTCCACTCGACCCATGGATACCAACGTGAATGTTCCCCAGAGGATAATGGAGTCGCCGCCAGCTTGTCTCCGTATACAGCACAGATGTCAAGGAGCTGTTCCCCTGGAAGACTATGGATTCGCAACCTTCCATCTGAGTGATAAAGAATGCATCGGGATTCATCAGACCCCGCAGCGCTCTACCACCGCGCCAACGGTCTGTGTCGACGGTGACCTGTCCATTTCATTCGTAGTTGCCGATGCCATGGTGTTAAGACTGGCACACGCATGAGTCGTCAGCTGGAGTGACCGATCGCTAGGAGTCTTCGGTGTACTGTGTATTGAGACACACTTGTACTCTGCCCAGCATTAAAGTGTGGTGTTAGTTCCGCTACAGTTCGCCGTCTACCCTGTTTTACCTGTCTGCCCAACCTGCAACTTACGATTTCCGTAATGAGGGGAGGCTTCCCAACCCCATGACGTCTGGACGTGGTTCGTGGTTTCTCGTTGGTTTCGCCAGGTGTTGAAAACACTCGACACAGCAATCATCCAACACCCGAAAAGTCTTCAAGTTTTTGAAATGCTTGTGCTGAGCCTCTGGGCCATCAAAATCTGCCCTAGGTCAAACGCAGACACGCTCGTAGGTCGCACGTCCTCCCCATTCCGTTCACGGACAGCCTGCTCACTGATACTGCATGCACCGTGCGTGTGTCTGACTAACGGCCTTTTCTCGCCAGTTGATGCTGCTACCGCCTGCCCTGGATTATATTAAAAGTACCCGGTGACCATAATGTTCTGGCTGATCATTGTATATAATATGTACGTTTCTATCATATTTATGGCAGTTTCTAGAACTGCTTGAAAATAACATTGATTTAAAGACCGGAACTGGCAGTGGAGTTCGTAGCATTCTCAAGAGCAACTGAAGTGGTTTTCATTCATTGAAAATACAGTTGCGGAATCAATACGCCGCCGGAAATGGAGAAACTAATTACTAGACTGCCCAGCCAGGCAACAAAAACTGTTTTTACCTTCAAGAAATTTCAGACAGGACTGACGTTTGTTGTTGCTCATATGAAAATAAGGAAACATGTTTGCGACTGACTGTTATTCTTAATTACATCAATGTTAGTATAAAATAATCTTCGGATGCAGCTAGCTTAACACTGGGAAATTATGCAATTATTCCGAAAGTTCTTTAAATTTAAGTTTATACAACGTACATTTAAAGCCGTGTACGTTTGTCACGTTTCTTACAATTTGACCATGTGTACGAAAACATAAAACTGGGAGTGCTGAGGCATCAAAACATCTATCTTCCAATCATAGAACGAAACTTGGTAAGCTCTTTGCTACTCAAAGACTGGCTACAAGAATGAGATTGAATCAAATTAAAAAAAGTTTCAATTTTATGATAGAAACATTAATGAAACCACAATTGTGTCTAGAACAATGAACAAGCTATTTTCAATAAAGGCCGGAAAATTTGCTCTCAATACTTTATGGCATACAAATAAATTAAAAGCTTATTAGCTCAGGACAATATGGCAATAGATTCAATGAAAGATAATGAAACAGAACATGCAGGACTAACCATAAAACAGAGCCTCAAGTGACGCCACAAATCGACCTGCAACTAACGTTTTTGAGCTGGATGTACGTTGCGACATTAATGAGAAACCATATCAGCATATCGCCTAGGTCACTAAAGCAGATAAAGCGAACCTCTTGGTTGTTACATATACACGTGATTGTACTGCTTAATCTGAAAAATTGTTTTGAGAAGATAATATTTCAGAAATTAATTACAATCCGACAAAAACGTGAAACAGAAATCAGAAGAGCTATAGATCGTAATTACTTTCTATTGAATGATAAAGAAGAGAAAAGCAATCTCAGAATGCCTGCTCTACCGATTAAAACGCACAAGAATAATACTTCTAGATCAATAGTAATGTTGTACTTACAGGAGACAAAAATTTAATGAACTACTGAAACAATTAATTTATAAACTGCAGTTACTAACCTGAGTGAGTAGTTATACATATCTTATACCTGTAGTACGTGGTTCACTTGTTTTGATAAAAGACATATGTATAATAATATTCCTGTAAAAGAAAACATTACAGTAATGAAAAAGAATTTGCTAATGCACAAAATACTTCCTCTGGGGGCAATTATTCATCATCATCATCATCATTTAAAACTGATTATGCCTTTCAGCGTTCAGTCTGGAGCATAGCCCCCTTATAAAATTCCTCCATGTTCCCCTATTCGGTGCTAACATTGGTGCCTCTTCTGGTGTTAAACCTATTACTTCAAAATCATTCTTAACAGTATCCAGGTACCTTCTCCTTGGTCTGCCCCGACTCCTCCTACCCTCTACTGCTGAACCCATGAATCTCTTGGGTAACTTTGCTTCTCCCATGCGTGTAACATGACCCCGCCATCTGTTCGCCCTGACTGCTACATCTATAGAGTTCATTCCCAGTTTTTCTTTGATTTCTCCATTGTGGACACCCTCCTGCCATTGTTCCCATCTACTAGTACCTGCAATCATCCTAGCTACTTTCATATCCGTAACCTCAACCTTGTTGATAAGGTAACCTGAATCCACCCAGCTTTCGCTCCCATACAACAATGTTGGTCGAAAGATTGAACGGTGCACAGATAGTTTAGTCTTGGTACTGACTTCCTTCTTGCAGAAGAGAGTAGGTCGTAGTTGAGCGCTCACTGCATTAGCTTTTCTACACCTCGCTTCCAGTTCTTTCACTATGTTGCCATCCAGTGAGAATATGCATCCTAAGTACTTGAAACCGTCCACCTGTTCTAACTTTATTCCTTCTATTTGGCACTCAATCCGTTTATATTTCTTTCCCACTGACATTACTTTCGTTTTGGAGATGCTAATCTTCATACCATAGTCCTTACATTTCTGATCTAGCTCTGAACAATTACTGAAACTATTAAATCACAGGAAATTGTGATAAGGTATAAATACTTTACTTTTTTGAAAGAGATCTATCTTCGAAAAGACTTACTACCTATGGGATTTCAGACAGCAGGTACAATGGCAGATATTTTCGTGAATCATGTGGAAAGGAAATTCTTGAAATAACACTCTGAAATCAACGTTTGTACAATGCGTCACAAAAGTTATATTGATAACGTCCTCGTTCTTTTCCGTGGCTCATAACAAGAAACTGATTACTTCGGAAATCTTTTTGTAAAATACCCACAGTCGAGCACTATTAATATTTTAGATCTTTTCATTACAATGAATCAAAGCACACGCCTTCCTATCTCATTATTTCAGCTTCATCATGTCTTCTCGCTAAAAATAGAAAAGGCCTTATCTCATTCTGACATAAACAGGTTCTTTAAATTGCTGCTATATGCTGATGACGGTGAAACGTAATATCACTGGTCCCCAGGTATAATGGCTAGTCACAGAACCTAAAAGGAATCACTTGACATAGAAAATTAGAAATATACTCTCACCTGAAAAAAATCCGAAGAAAAGAAAGTCATCGAACAATGCACACTTACAAATACTGGGTTGTTGGACATCTGCCGCCAATTAAGTAATAATTTCCTTTAAAATTACTCCGAAGGAAGTTTGTAAACATACTCTGTAAGCCGTCCACGACGCGTCCAAGGTTCAATGACGCCCTACACAGTTGCTTGTGGTTCATTTGCATGTTGGAGAACATAGCTTTATATTCGTGTTGGATACCTGATCCACTACAACAGTCTTACGCTTTTATTAAATCTACACATTATGTTTAGTTCTTTCTTTGTAAAATAACTATTCAGAATTTTTGAATATCAGGACACAATTCCTCTCACAGGGAAAGCATGCCAGTACATTTAATGCAATGAATTTTACAGTATTTTAGCAATACTGAGACGCCCATATTTATCAACATATCATTAAGCAAATAACCTTTTAAATCCACCTTACTTACATTTTTTTATCATTTTATCATTCGCTACAGCACAAAGTAAGATTCATATTAAATCTGTATTTATAATGTACATGCTCAAGCCTTATTTTCTCAGCGACTCTTATATACAATATTTATATATCTCTTCTATTTATAGAAGATTTCAGTACCACCTGAAATTGGCCTAATATAAATGCCGAAACTTTGATGTTGTCAACAGTAAGTGGAGTGGTTTTCATAAATTAACCTAGCATAACGGTCGTCTATCTCGTACCATTTATCTGTTTTTAATTCAGTGGTGGATACCTGGTGAGTATGTAACACAAAGATAATGTTACTCTAAAACGGAAATGATTCCGATCATTTTAACACATTCACTGTAAACATTTTTGAGCTCGAATATTCGCCACGTCTATGAAAGACTTTTCTCAACAGATTCGAGAGGTCACTTAATTCTGTAGGTAAATAGCTTGCATTTAATTGAATATTGTGAATGAACTTTGGAGACGGGAAGGTTATTACAGAGTTGATCCTCAAACTGCGAATCAGTTTCGTAATACTTAATACGGCTGTCGATCGTCAGCAGTCTCTGTTCAAATAATCATATGCATCTGAAGAACATTGTATAAGGGCATTGGATAACACAGACATTGCAAAATATGGATAGGTTATTTTTCTGCCTTTCGCTTGTTCTGTTCATATCTGCTGTATTTGCCCCTTTTATTTCCGTTGTTATTTCCACATTCCGTCATGTAGTCTTTCAGTGACTCGCATGAAAGTGTCGACGCTGACAGATCTCCATCAACTACTGTTCTACAACGTGGAGGTAACACTGAAAGAAAAGTGTGGCTTGCTACGCAGCTGCCATTCTGAGTTTTAGTGATGTTGCTCGGTCCACCGTCCGCTGTTCGCTATGTGACGTCAGCCATCTGGATGCCAGCACCACAACCCTGCTCTGGCTATTAGTCACACACGCACCACTGTCGTTGCACATACCTTGCACAAGAATAAATACGACACTGCGACAAACATATTCCCCAAAGACAAATCATCCTTCTTTGGTAGAACTCAAGCACATTAAGATAATTTTCTTTGTCTGTACTTTCCATATTGTTTCACGGCTCTTCACGGGCTGAGCTTACTCTTACGGACAAAGATGAGAGAATCCTTCTGAGCGCGCATCAATCATACATTAATAGTATACTGTTCTACACATTCATCAACTCTGGTCTCATTCTGGCTACTCGTTCTGAGTGTTGCATATTTTTCAGTTAGAAGTACAGTTGCAATAGGGAATTGTTATGCTTACTATAAAAGAGATAAAGTAAAAGAGACACAAAAAATCGTGTACGCCTACAAGTCGTTTTCACAGAGACTTTGTAATTGACTGTACCATGATAATAGCTCCTCTGTTACAGTAGCAGCGGTGTGATTTTCCCGTGCAGGTACTGAAAGGGTTCTCGATCGCCTACAACGAGGGAGCTCAGTACATCTGCGACTACCTGAAGAGGGCGGGAGGCTGCCAGGTACAGCTGTACGAACCGGTCTGCCTGCTGTCGATGCGCACACTGGCCGCGTCCGTGTTCGGACTGCCGTTCGAGGAGATGGTGCAGGACCAGGACACGCGGGATCAGGTCACCACTGCTTTCATGGAAGGTTTGCGTATTATCCAGGTAAGCAGCAAAAGATAGGCTACATCAGGCGATTTCCATGTCGTTAGGTGTATATCCCACCTTCAGAAGGTGGCAGGGCTAAAATACAGGGAGCGAAAGGCTATTTACAATTTGTACAGAAACCAGATGGCAGTTATAAGAGCCGAGGGACATGAAAGGGAAGCAGTGGTAGGGAAGGGAGTGAGACAGGGTTGTAGCCTCTCCCCGACGTTATTCAATCTATATATTGAGCAAGCAGTAAAGGAAACAAAAGAAAAATTTGGAGTAGGAATTAAAATCCATGGAGAAGAAATAAAAACTCTGAGGTTCGCCGATGACATTGTAATTCTGTCAGAGACAGCAAAGGACCTAGAAGAGTAGCTGCAGAGAATGGACATGGCCTTGAAATAAGGATACAAGATGAACATCAACAAAAGCAAAACGAGAATAATGGAATGTAGTCGAATGAAATCGGGTGATGCTCCGGGAATTAGACTGAGCAATGAGACGGTTAAAGTAGTAAATGAGTTTTGCTATTTGGGGAGCAAAATAACTGATGATGGTCGAAGTAGAGAGGATATAAAATGTAGACTGGTAATAGCAAGGAAACGTCGAGTATAGATTTAAGTGTCAGGAATTCGTTTCTGGAAGTATTTTTATGGAGGGTAGCCATGTATGGAAGTGAAACATGGACGATAAATAATTTGGACAAGAAGAGAATGGAAGCTTTCGAAATGTGGTGCTACAGAAGAATGCTGAAGATTAGATGGGTAGATCACATAACTAATGAGGAGGTGTTGAATAGATTTGGGGAGAAGAGGAGTTTGTGGCACAACTTGACTAGAAGACAGGATCTGTTACTAGGACATGTTCTGAGGCTTCAGGGGATCACCAATTTAGTATTGGAAGGCAGTGTGGGGGGGTAAAAATCGTAGAGGGGGACCAAGAGATGAATACACTATGCAAATTCAGCAGGATGTAGGATGCAGTAGGTACTGGGAGATGAAGAAGCTTGCACAGGATAGAAGAGCATGGAGAGCAGCATAAAACCAGTCTCTCCACTGAAGACCACAACAACAACAGGTCTATATGAAGAACTATTGTGGAGTAATGATGAATATTTCTGATGGCAGACATGTTTGACTTTTCAAGACTACGAAATATATGAAAATAGGCGAATTGCGGGTGGTCATAGATTAGCAGCCGTTTAACGTTACCGGAACCAAACCGCACAAACAAATTTAACAATAAACAACCAACTTTTATTAACGTTTCGTTGATGCAAAACCACAAACGTAATTTCAGCTCACGCTATTTGTCCACGAGACCCTGAAGTCAGATATCGGCCCTCAGGTAGATGTGTATCTTTAATTCCGGGAGCCCTTGGAAACAGATCCGTAATGTCGCCCAGTGGACAAATCAGAAGCGTACGGAATATCAGAAGACCTCTTCTGGCGGATTGAAATTCCCAGCATTTTATTCATAAAGGACAAAATCTGTAAATATAAAAGTAATTTCGGGTGTAGTCCAGTGGACTGTTACTAGACCATTTCTGATCACAGTGTACACTCGTGGGCCAAAATATAAGACGGTTTGTTTAGCAGTGTTTTGATACAATAAGGCAACGAGTTTTCCTGGCATCGATTGTGTTGTGGACTGAGTGCGTCAACTTTGTACTGGCCACGCTATTCCCATAAACAATGGTGAGACGCCCTGCTAAACCTGCAGGACAGGACAGGTAGTTTAAGTTGTGGAAAGGGGCCAAAATAAGCGGCTGTCAGTTACAATCGAACATGTTGTTGTTGTTGTCTTCAGTCCTGAGACTGGTTTGATGCAGCTCTCCATGCTACTCTATCCTGTGCAAGCTGCTTCATCTCCCAGTACCTACTGCAACCTACATCCTTCTGAATCTGCTTAGTGTACTCATCTCTCGGTCTCCCTCTACGATTTTTACCCTCCACGCTGCCCTCCAATGCTAAATTTGTGATCCCTTGATGCCTCAAAACATGTCCTACCAACCGATCCCTTCTTCTAGTCAAGTTGTGCCACAAACTTCTCTTCTCCCCAATCCTATTCAATACCTCCACATTAGTTACGTGATCTATCCACCTTATCTTCAGTATTCTTCTGTAGCACCACATTTCGAAAGCTTCTATTCTCTTCTTGTCCAAACTAGTTATCGTCCATGTTTTACTTCCATACATGGCTACACTCCAAACAAATACTTTCAGAAACGACTTCCTGATACATAAATCTATATTCGATGTTAACAAATTTCTCTTCTTCAGAAACGCTTTCCTTGCCATTGCCAGTCTACATTTTATATCCTCTCTACTTCGACCATCATCAGTTATTTTACTTCCTAAATAACAAAACTCCTTTACTACTTTAAGTGTCTCATTTCCTAATCTAATTCCCTCAGCATCACCCGATTTAATTTGACTACATTCCATTATCCTAGTTTTGCTTTTGTTGATGTTCATCTTATATCCTCCTTTCAAGACACTGTCCATTCCGTTCAACTGCTCTTCCAAGTCCTTTGCCGTCTCTGACAGAATTACAATGTCATCGGCGAACCTCAAAGTTTTTACTTCGTCTCCATGAATTTTAATACCTACTCCAAATTTTTCTTTTGTTTCCTTTACTGCTTGCTCAATATACAGATTGAATAACATCGGGGAGAGGCTACAATCCTGTCTCACTCCTTTCCCAACCACTGCTTCCCTTTCATGCCCCTCGACTCTTATTACTGCCATTTGGTTTCTGTACAAATTATAAATAACATTTCGCTCCCTATATTTTACCCCTGCCACCTTTAGAATTTGAAAAAAGAGTATTCCAGTCAACATTGTCAAAAGCTTTCTCTAAGTCTACAAATGCTAGAAACGTAGGTTTGCCTTTTCTTAATCTTTCTTCTAAGATAAGTCGTAAGGTCAGTATTGCCTCACGTGTTCCAACATTTCGACGGAATCCAAACATACAACCTTTTATTTGATCAAACATTACAACAGCCAAGAAAAAAAATTATAAAAAGCACAGCTTAATTTTGGAACTTAATTAGTGTCTGAATCCGCCGTACAATCTCATGCCTTAAGGGGGGTAGGACGTCGAACGGGCCGACTTGGAGCAGGAGAGGCACCACAGGACATCTTATTTTCTACTGTTTATAATTTTACAAATAAATTCATAAATCTTTGTGAGCATGACCAGGAAGGATTCAGGATTCACACTCATAGCAGCGAAAGTGCAAAAGCATAACAAAAAAAAATTTTTTAGATATGAAATTTCATCTTTTTTTCACTTACTGTTGGCTGCAGTTGTTGCTATGAGTACAATTTTCTTCACAAGTAAGAGAGATTCTTTGATGAATTTTTCACAACATACAAACCATACTTACAGGTGTATGAAACTCTAGAATGTTCCAAATCTATTAAAAACTATGTTAAAAGTTGAGATAATTAACTACAAAATTTGATTTTTTTCTAAACATAAAGTTTAAAACGTAACAGCTCATTCATTTTTTCATAAATTAAATAGATTCTAGAGTTTCAGACACCTGTAAGTATGGTTTGTATGGTGTGCAAAATTCATCGAACAGTCTCTCTTACTTATGAAGGAAAGTGTACCTATAGCAACAAATTCAGCCAACACTAAGTGAAAAAATGATGAAATTTCACATGTAAAAAAATATTTTCTTATGTTTTTGAACTTCTGCTGCTGCGAGTGTGAATCCTGAATCCTTCCTGGTCATGCTGACAAAGTTTTATGAATTTACATCTAAAACTATAGACAATGGAAATTAAAATTTTCTTTGGTGCCTCTCCTGCTCCAAGTCGGCCCGTTTGACGTCCTACCTCCCTTAAGGGCAAGACCACTTTAATTTATAAAACGGCTGAAAGCCAATAACTTAAAGCTTAACCAAAATCAGAAATTTAAAAGGCAAAGCCTTATCTTAAAACAGTACCTTAATTAGGCTGAAGGTCCAAAGAATCTGACACTTTAACAGCAAACAACTTAAATTCAAAATCAGTTGAAGGTCCAACACTTAAGACTCAATACAACTAATTTTAAGCCTTTGAGTGCTTCACCGGCGCTTGCAGCTGGCCGTGTCAAGCCTGCCCTTGGGGCCGCCTAATCCGTGTACCTGTCCTGGCAGCCACTTCCACGGACTACTGTGTGTGCCTCAGCTCTCTGGCCGGCCGTCCTCGCACTGGCCACAGTATTTCTGGAACCACAGCGGTCGTGCAGTCACGCAGTTAGTGTCATCGCCGACGTTACAAATAAATGCAGGATATCTGGACACTTACTCCACAGCTTTGAATATCGAGATGAATTGCTCGACTGACCTAATGTACACTGAAATTGGTGACACTTCTAACATGTAACACCTCATCAAAGGCTTTCTTTCACTTGCAATTAGTTCTTGAAAATCGTCATAAGGTCTCAGTGAACATCTGTGTTTAATTTGGCTTACTGATACTTAATTATCAGATATTTGTAAACGCTGTAGAATCCGTGACGAACAAACTTTGACGTTCTTCTGTACGAGCGCAAAAATTCGCCAGCAAACAACCTCCGAGAGAGCGTCCGGATGCCGAGACACACTTTTGAAGCTAATCACTATATTTTGAGAGCAGTAACCCAATAAATTATTCCCAAGGAAACGTCAAAATCAAAAATTAAACATTTCTGAATTCTTTTCATATGGGACGCAATTGTTACTGCACAGTAGAAATAAACAATGATTTACAACTTTTGCTTAAGAATTACACTACTGGCCATTAAAATTGCTACACCACGAAGATGAAGTGCTATAGACGCGAAATTTAACCGGCAGGAAGAAGTTGCTGTGATAAGCAAATGAGTAGCTTTTCAGAGCATTCACACAAGGTTGACGCCGGTGGCGACACCTACAACGTGCTGACATGAGGTAAGTTTCCAACCGATTTCTCATACACAAACAGCAGTTGACCGGCGTTGTCTGGTGAAACGTTGTTGTAATGCCTCGCGTAAGGAGGAGAAATGGGTACCATCACGTTTCCGACTTTGATAAAGTTCGGATTGTAGCCTATCGCGTTTGCGGTTTATGATATCGCGACATTGCTGCTCGCTTTGGTCGAGATCCAATGACTGTTAGCAGAATATGGAGTTGGTGGCGTCAGGAGGGTAATACGGAACGCTGTGCTGGATCCCAACGGCCTCGTATCATTATCAGTCGAGACGACAGGCATCTTATCCGCATGACTGTAACGGATCGTGCAGCCACGTCTGGACCTCTGAGTCAGGAGATGGGCACGTTTGCAACACAATAACCATCTGCACGGACAGTTCAACGACGTTTGCAGCAGCATGGACTATCAGCTCGGAGACCATGGCTGCGGTTACCCTTGACGCTGCATCACAGGCAGGATAGTCTAAGATGGTGTATTCAACGACGAAACTGTGTGCACGAATGGCAAAACGTCATTTTTTCGGATGAATCCAGGTTCTGTTTACAGCATCATGATGGTCGCATCCGTGTTTGGCGACATCGCGGTGAACGCATATTGGAAGCGTGCATTCGTCATCGCCATACTGTCGTATCACCTGGCGTGATGGTATGGGGTGCCATTGGTTACACGTCTCGGTCACCTCTTGTGCGCATGGACGGCACTTTGAACAGTGGACGTTACATTTCAGATGTGTTATGACCCGTGGCTCTACCCTTCATTCGATCCCTGCGAAACCCTACATTTCAGCAGGATAATGCACGACCGCATGTTGCAGGTCCTGTACGGCCCTTTCTGGATACAGAAAGTGTTCGTCCAGATTTCTCTCCAATTGAAAACGTCTGGTCAATGGTGGGCGATCAACTGGCTCGTCACAATACGCGAGTCACTACTCTTGATGAACTGTGATATTGTGTTGAAGCTGCATGGGCAGCTGTGCCTGTACACGCCATCCAAGCTCTGGTTGACTCAATGCCCAGGCGTGTCAAGGCCGTTATTACGGCCAGGGGTGGTTGTTCTGGGTACTGATTTCTCATGATCTGTGAACCCAAATTACGTGAAAATGTAACCACATGTCCTTTATGGTATATTATATTTGTCCAATGAATACCCGTTTTTCAGCTGCATTTCTTCTTGGTGTAGCAATTTTAATGGCCAGTAGTGTAGATTAGGGAACTCTCTAGTTTCTGAGCTACCTAATTAAATATCACCTTTAATTCGTAATGACCTTTTGTGCTTCAGAAAAGGGCGAGTGTGTGCAACTGATCAACATGTGCCAGGATGCCTTTTCCAAGTGTAGGCCTAGAATTTATTCACTAATCCAACCTCCTGGAAAAAAAGGACAGCAATCCGTTACTGAGTATTACTATAAAACTGTAGGCTGGGTTGCGCTAAAGATATTTATTTAAGCGGCGACTAGTTTCGGGTGAAGCCCATTTTCAAACAATCATGTCAAAAAGAAATTTGACAAAACATTATATCTGTTAATAAAACCATAAAATATCGATAGCAAACAACCATGTCATAAAGGAATGTGACAAACACATAATAGCTATCGATAATCTATGGCTTTATTAACAGCTATAATGTTTGAAGAATGAAATTTTAATTCTGCAGTGGAGTGTGCGCTGATATAAAACTTTCCTGGCGAATTAAAACTGTGTGCTGGACCGAGACTCGAACTCGTAACCTTTACCTTTCTCGGGCAAATGCTCTACCACCTGAGCTACAACTCACGAGCTGTCCTATCTTCCAAACTTCAAAGAAGCACTCCTGCGAACCTAGCAGAACTATGTGTTTGTCACATTCCTTTTTGACACGGTTGTTTGAAAATGGGCCTCGCCCGAAACTAATCGCTGCTTAAATAGATATCTTCTACCGCTACCCAGGCTACAATTTTGTTGTAATAATAATGCTAGAATTTTTTGTTTAATTAATAGTATTTCCACTAAGTTTAGGGTTTAACTTCTTGGTAGAAGTTATGGAAGAATCGATAAAGTTTTACTAAGTTTTTATTTTTACACCTTCTGTACGAACAGTTGAAGCATCTAATCTATGTATGTCAGCAGAGACCAGATGTTTTACATGTACATATGGTGTTTGTCAGCAAAGTAATTCATCTGAAGAGGCTCTTCAAGCTGAGATAATACGGTGTTTTTTTTTGTTTTTTTTTTTGAACTGTTATGTTTCCCATCCTCCTTTCTCGTCTGGCTAAGTTAAAAATATTTATTTTTAATTTTTGTAATTTTTTAATATATTTTTTATTTTTAAGTAATTTTTTCAGAAGTAAGGGGTTTATTTCATCTTCCAGCTCTACCAACTTGGCTGAAAGTCCTTCTTTGTGCGGTATGTTGTGAAGCCACAGGAACAAGGCAGGACTTGGATACCAATTGTCGACATACAGGGTATGTCCACGTTCAAGGTATGGCTTCATTAGTGTTGCCACAATATCACCAGATTATTCCAAATTATGGACTTCAATTTCTGTTGTTGTACCCGGTTATACAATGAAATCCAAGACGTATCCAATTTTACAGTTGCACAACACGAATGTTTTGATTCCAAATCTATTCGAAGAAATGTATTGCTTAATAGATAAACGACCTTTGAACAATAATAGGCTTTCATCGACACAGAGTTTTCTGTATGGATTAAATGCACTGCGGAACGCCACAGGAACTGTATCAATTATTTTCCCAATTTTAAACAAACTGTCATCTTCACGACTGGCCGAGTTGTCACTAAAATGAAACATTCTCAAAAGTAACATAAAACCGTCACGGGACATAACTTCACTAAAAATTGGAGTAATTAGAAGTACATCTCTGGACCAATATTCCTTTATTCTCAATTTTTAAAACGAGCGATGAGAAGCCAAATACCAATGAAAACCTCAAAAATTGTATTTTTCTGGTGGATAGTCGAGAACGAACTGATTGCGACATGTTTGCCACGGTGAAAGTGGAAAATCAGTTCCTTTCAATTGCTATAAATTGCAACAGATCTTCTGATAGATATAGCATGAAAAAGGATAGAACGCTTGAATCAGGCGCTAGTTGGCAGTTATGTCCTGAAGATGAGTCATCAAATGCATGAAGTGCTGGACTGAAATCAGGTTTTTCCCGATCAAATTTCTCATTATCACTATGGCGTGGCCTTTTACGGATCGATTCGTCTTCACTTTCAGAATCTGAAGAAGAACTGTCCTGGTGAGCTGTACTAGGTGAAGTACGTGGAGGTGTATTACTACGAGATTCTTCAGATGAATCTTCATCGTTACTACATTAATTGACGATGCCCCACCCACTGTCACTGTCACTCCTTGTCAGCATCTCTAGTATCTTTTCGTCAGTGCAACGACACGGATGTGCCATTTGTCTGTGGAACTCAAAAGCGACATCACTGTAAAAATCCTGATGAAACGGCAGATAGCTAAACGACACCACAGAAGCAGAATGCAGAAGATCACATGAACCGCATAGCACGAATGTCGAACAGCAACTGCGAAATCCGCAGCAGCACGTTTCCCAGATAGTAGGGACAGCGGCACAGAACAATAAATAGGATACATCCACTCCAGGGAGTGCACAGGACAAAAGAACTTGCGACAGGCCGGCATACAGTGCTGAGCGGCCTTTGACGTCCGCAGGCCCACAGGCAGTAGAACCGGCTGCGGTATAAGCCGTCATTAGCACTCAAGTATCGGCCAGGCCGCGCGGCGAAAGCACGTGCCCTTAGCGCTAGGATTTCACCCGGAACATGTCCCGCGCATTCACCCCCCCCCCCCCCCTCCCTCCGCGCCTATCCATAGTGTAAATCCCTCCCCGAAACAGCCGCCAGTTCCGCAAACTGGAAGCTACAACAAAGTTGTTATCGTCACAGTCTGACACATGTTATACTGTGATGAAATTCAGTAACGATAAGAAATTTATGTTTTTCTGGATAGTAATGTAATATGAATCTGCATTATTAACGAAATAAAAATATTTATAGAGAATTGAAAGCATCGCAGGCAATAGAAAACAAAAAATAACGTGATGTTATTTAAGGGCAATAAGGACAAATTTTCATTAAGTAATTCACTTATTATAATACGTTTATTTGAGGGAAACAGCAGAGCAAACATAAAATGCGAAAAAAATTTTCTTGAATCTGTCATATCGGTAGCAAAGCCACGGATGTAGTCGAATAACTCTGTTGTCTAAAATCACCGTTATATAGAAATAAGTGAAGGTTGTTTTGTTTATGTAGGCCCTCATAGCAGCTCACGAAAATTAAAGAATATAAGAATGTCATAAAGTAGAAATGCCTAATGAAAGCAGTAAGATATTTGCATGGGCAGTGGGTGAATTTTAAGTTGTAAATTCTTCCAATGCCATACCTGCACATTATAAACGAGGTTACAAAGAATTGTGGCTGTTTCTGTGTGATGAGTGACCTAAATGCTGTTGCAAACGTCTCAGGAAAATAATGTGCCGTTATTCTTTGTCCTATCTGTTTTTAACCAAAAGATTTTTCGTAAATGTCATTGAAACCATTTTAAAAAAAATAATGTGATGTTTATGTTTGTCACAGAGCAGATATGGAGGAAATAAATGCTGCGGTGTTTCGCGGCTGTAAAACGTCCTTCATGATGTACTAGTTCTTCTTTCACCCCTAAAATTTCTCAGCAAAACTATTCAGTGAATAGCACGCAAAATCAGCTTGGATCGATCTAGCAAGAACAAAGTAATTTTGATGCCCTCTGGAAGTATAGTGAACATTGGTGCTTGTTTCACATATACTGTCTGAGTTCTGAAACTTAAGTGTCAAGTATACTGTGGTTCCTCTTTCTGCAAGCAAATGATTCTTTGAGGGTAGGTTTACCCTGTTTTAGCTCTGGGTGCTTTTCCTCTCACAGAAATATGTTTCTTCATAGGCTATTCATCTGGATACTGAGTTCACGTATGTAAAGAATTCAGTGCTACATTGTTTTCTGTTATGTTTGCTGTGGAAGTACCTGGCACAGCTGAGGCCAATTGTGCAAGTTTTTTTGTAATATGTATCAACTACCTGGGAAAATTTAAGACCTAGCAAGATATTAATGTAACATTCACTCCAAGCCGAACGCGGTAAACCACGTGGATCAACTGAAACGATGCCCAGGTGCCGAACAAAGACCGGGAAAACCGGGGTTGAGTGTGCGGGACTCGCTCCGGGTGAAATCCTAGCGCTAAAGATTTTTGGCGAATGCCGCCTGCAGGGCCCACGGCAAGCCAACTTCAGCGGCAAACAAAGTCCGCAGGCCCCACTGCAAGGTAAAGCGCCGCGGCGTACCACATCTGCACTACTCAAAGTGTTAAAAATGCCAAGGGCCTTACGTAAAACCGTTTAGGCTGAAGGCCCAAACGATCTACCACGTAAAGAGCAGAACAACTTTAATTCAAAATCGGCTGAAGGCCCAACACTTAAGACTCAATAACATTGATTTTAAAAATGCCAACGGCTTTGTGTGAAACAGTTCTTAAATTAGGCTAAAGGTTCAAACCTTCTGACACTTTAAGGGCAAAACAACCTTAATCTAAAAATCGGCAAAAAGCCATACAAGTACAAAGAACAAGAACAAACAAGATAAGGCAGTGCACCCAACGGTGCTCAGAAGTTCCGAGGCTCATCCTGGAATTCAAGCACTAACGCTTGCTTATATGAGACAGGCAGTCGGCCCAACCATTGTCAATCCTACGACCGCCCGACCGACAGACAGTCAGCGGACCCACCGACAGGATAACCTCCACTTCACCTGACCAGTATTCAACAGAGAGTTCAACGGAGCAACGTAGAAAGTATTGGCGTCCACAACCAATTATACATTGTGCTGTCATACTACACACCATGCTGGACAGCGACAACATGGTGAGGAAAATACATTACCTGAATTTATGTCAATGGCCAGGGCAGGTGACCAGAACGTTAACGGCCACAAGGCGGAAGGTTCCGCTATTGCACTTCAATTCAGATAACCAAGTACAGTGTAACTCCACCGGAGGGTGGCTAAAATATGCCAACTTGAAAACACACGTTGTTGCTTGCGGGGATATCCCAACAACGAGCTCCAAACGACACGATATGAACAGTCGTGACTTGCTGGTAGATTAAGTCAGAACTCAGCTTTCATGCCCAGGATCTGTGAGCCACGAATCTCGTAGCAATGGAACAGCACCACACACTCCGACACCGACTAGGGGTACCCAGCAGGCCCAGCCAAACTACGCTCCGCGGAGATTTCCTCGCTGCTCCATATCAACCGACCAACAGCCCAGGCCTGGAAACGGTGAAAGGACCAAATATACGTCGGCCGATGAGACGACCAACCGAACGACCAACCAACGGTCGTCCTGCTCTAATCTCCCTCCGTCGGACGTTCATGTGTGTCGCCAGCGGTTGGCCAGCACTGGCTGTTGGTGCCTCAGCAGCGCTCCCTCCCCGACTTCACTGCTGCTGCGTCACGACTGCACTGCTGGTCCATCTCCAACTGACTTCCTGATACACCACGACCTGGAAATGCTATTGATGGCTCCAGAAATGGTAAGACAGTGCACTTATCGATACGCGCTGCTGCTGCCACTCACGGGCACGTAAGGTAGGAAGTTACTGACGCCCCTAAGTGGAATAAGAAAACGAGGCGGCAGTACCGTACTAGAAGATGACAAACAGTAAATAGGATCAACGCGAGCCATGCGCGACTCAAGTGGGTTTGTGGTTTATTGTTGCGCACTACCGACAGATAACGTCTCGCACTTGTTTCCTGCATTTCAGATCAGACTAATTTGGTGACCAGGGCGTCATTATTAGGCCACTGCCATGCTCCTCTGGCCACTGTAACACAATTATGGCATTATGACGTGAACGGTTAACATGATGGAAGATACCACCACTGTCGGGCTCAAATGGCTCTGAGCACTATAGGACTTAACATCTGTGGTCATCAGTCCCCTAGAACTTAGAACTACTTAAGCCTAACTAACCTAAGGACATCACACACATCCATGCCCGAGGCAGGATTCGAACCTGCGACCGTAGTAGTCACGCGGTTCCGGACTGAACGCCTGAACCGCTAACCACGCGGCCGTCACCACTGTCGCAGAAGACATCAACCATGAAGGTTCCACTGAAGTTCAGGATTGTGCCCGCCATAGGATAACACTGCTCCAGTGGCCGATGTGCATGATGTGATGCAGGGTTCAGGAAGCATTTCTCGTGGACGACGGGATATCTCGACACGAAAATTGACCTAGCGTAACGAGAAACGTTATTTATTCTGCAAAGCAACACGTTTCCCTTAATCCATGGTTTAATGTCGATTATTAAGTGCACTTGCTATCATATCTGACGATGTCGTTGGGTCAACATGGAAACACATAGAGGCGTTTGCTGTGGATATCGACGCTCAACAATTAGTGCTGAAAGGTGTGTTCTGAAACACCAGCATTCTACTCCGTCGTCAGATATGTCACAGATCACCACCTACTCTGCGTTATGTAGCGGAGAAGCCTGCTACCTCCACGTTCTGTGAGGTGTGACGTCCAATACCTTGACACAAACTCATGGTATCACCATCCTTCACCAACTTCCCGTAAATAGTCACGACAATAGCACGTGTTCAGCTGACCAGCTCTGCAGTTTCCGATGCGCCCGTTCCCAGGTGGGACACAACATTGTGCTATTTTTTAGAGCCGCTTATGATAGTGGATTTCCCGATTTTTGGCCCATTATGATTACTCTTTCGTTTCTGCTCTGCTTATGCACTTTACTTATCGTTTCCCTTACCCGCAACGGCACCAGGTGGCATTCAGCCTCAAAGTGGCCAGTGTTCATGACATTCATTTTTGCTGAGGTAAGTCCAAGAGAACTGGGTGAGACGAACCAGTGACATATTTCAAAAATGCACTGCTGGAGAGCAGCTTCCTCTACTTGCAAGTTCGCTCTTTTGTGAAAAAATATGGTGCAGAAGTGTTGCTGCCATTTTCTTGTTATTCCTGGAGAAAAATCATACTGTGTATGCTGGTAAACGGATAAGGTTTATTTTGTGGTTAGTTTTAGTATTAAGGCTTAGTAATCACAGTAATGGTGCAGAATTTTTCATTGCGAGCTTGACAAATGTGTAGGTATGAAATTAACCTAAAATGGCCAGTGAGTTCTCTGCCTACAGAGAGATGTCGGGGCGGTCCGACCCTCCCAGAAAATCGGGAGAGATGAACTAGTGTTATTTTGGAGACATGGACCACTTGTTTTAATGTGAGGGATACGAAGCACAATTAAATTTAGCTTCAATGCATTTGCAGTAATGCCACTGAAGATGGCCGCAGTCTCAGACTGTACTTGTTTGACGAAGATATGTCTGTGCCAAGACACGGAAGAGCAGAATCTTGTACACAGGCCAAACGGCCACTTCAAATCTCATCAAAATACCTACTTACCCCAACCACACCAAAAGAGCAGAGTTATCTGCATAAGTCACATTGCTTCACCGACACAACTTCGGATTCCACTCCTACTAACCCTAAAACTTTCAAGATCACCACCTTAAAACTGACTCCTCCTAAGCCAGAACAGACAAAATTTGTCGATGAAACTTAGTCTGTTCCAGCTATTGACAAAATCATATATTATAAGAGGAAGACAGCAACTGTATCCAAATGGCTAAATTCTGCTGAAAATATTGAAACTGTAAAGAAAAGGAGGGATAAGAAGAGAAAGGAAACAGGAAAAAGGCACAAAAAGATCACCAAAGGAGAATACTAGTGATGAGAAAAACTGACTGAAGAAGCACAGTAAGAAAAATACTGCTAAAACTCACCCTGTTAATTCCCCGCACAGGCGTTACAGGAGATTGCGAAAATATGTTTGATGAATGAGATGAGAGTGAACACGTTGTCTGTGATGAAATCTGTTACGAAAGTAATAAAAATACGGTTGGAATCAGTGTGTTGCCCATGACGATCAACATTTTGAAATAATTACCGCGCACTGCCATAGTGAGAGAAAGACGGGCTAATGCTAGAACAAAACGTATAACTCATTAGAAAAGCTAGTTTTCTGTCAAGATTTATAATAAACTGATAAAATCGTTTTGGACTAAAATATTTAATAGCATACTTCTGTATTCATTGGAGCATGTTCCAAACGAAAAATATGAAATTTTAATCGACTCATTTCTTCTTGTGTAGCCTTTTTATATGGTTCATTTATTCCTGTACACTGGCCCTTACATCTATGCTGAACAAAAAAGTGGTCTAACTCTCCCAGCTTCACCCTAAATGACCTCTCAGATTACGTCGGGCATACCTTGAAGTTATTCTCTGTTATGTCTGATATGTACGGAGATGTGGCAACGCTGCAAAATGTACTGAAAGGAAGGAAGAGCTGCAGAGGACCGATGGTTGGTGCAAGGATTGACAGCTTACCATCAATAAAAAAAAAAAAGACAGGTCGTTGGAATTAATAGGCGAATCGAATATGATTTCATTAAAGAGCTGTGTAACATGACTCGAATCACACCCGGTACTTATCTGGGAGTTAGCTTGCGTAATGACTGAACATGGAACGATCACCTAAAAGAAAAAGTAAAAGAAGAAAAGAAAACATAGGAAATGCAGATACCAGACAGAGATTGATTGGATGGTTTCTCAAAACTGCAGTCTTACCATGAAGCAGCAAGCATCGCTTGACTAACGCATTTGTGTTGATATTCAGTCGGTACACAAAGTTCCATCTGACGTGGTTTGCGGACTATATATGGAGTTATAGAAGTTTAGACAATGGTTATCAGCCTTCGGACACTCTTTATCACTATATTTTTTATATTGTATCCCTTCCAAAGAAGTCTTGTCATGAGTTTATTACAATAAATTATAAAAGCGACTTACCATTCCACCTTTTGTTGCCATTATCATGCGAAACAAGACCCACCGAGCCGATCCATCACCGGTTTGCTTCGCTTCACTGTCAAATTGCACGACAGTTTGTGACTTTGAGAGTGAGGTACCTCTGTATTATCTGCACAGAAGTACTGAACTTTTCAGTCTTAATGTTAAATGACCTAGCTCTTCTAATAGCTTAAGGTTCCTCTAGGTTCACACGGTCTTTTCACATGGTCTTCTAACGAATTAATTATACGTAGCACGCACTGTCCTTTTTGTTCCGTAACAGGTGCGTCTGGTATGTGTAGCTCCTTCACTACATCCTACTTCGACATAATCATTTCCTTCTCTTTTTTACCGTAGTTGTCGATTCTTATTATCATTGATTCCTGTGAGCTTATTTTCCTTCTATTTTTCGATATGCTGAATATCGTTATACACTGAATCTCCAAAGAAACTAATATAGGCATGTGTATTCGAATACAGAGATATGTAAACAGGCAGAATACGGCTCTGCGGTCGGCAACGATTACATAACACAACAAATGTCTGCCGCAGTTGTTGGACGGTTAATGCTGCTACTATGGCAGATTATCAAGATTTGAGTGAGTTCAAACGTGGTGTTATGGTTGGTGCACGAGTGATGGGACACAGTGTCTCCGAGGTAGTGATGAAGTGGAGATTTTCCCGTACGAGCATTTCACGAGTGTACCATGAAAATCAGGAATCCGGTAAAACATCATATCTCCGACATCGCTGAGGCCGGAAAAAAAATACTGCAAGAACGGAACCAACGAAGACTGAAGAGAATTGTTCATCGAGACCTTCCGCAAATTACCGTTCAGCGAAACATCATCGATATGGGCTTTCGGAGCCGTGTACCCTTGATGAATGCACGACACAAAGCTTTACGTTTCGCAAGGGCCCGTCAACACCGACATTGGACTGTTGATGACTGGAAACATGCGGCCCAGTCGGACGAGTCTCGTTTCAAGTTGTATCGAGCGGATGACGTGTACGGGTAACGAAACAAGCTCATGTACCCATGCACCCTGCATGTCAGTAGGGGACTATTAAAGCTGGTGGAGGCTCTGTAATTGTGTGGAGCGTCTCCAATTTGAATGATATGGGACCCTGATACGTTTAGATACGACTCTGACAAGTGACACGTACGTAAGCATCCTGTCTGATCATCTGCATCCATTCGCGCCCATTGTGCATTACGATTGACTTAAGAAATTCCAGCAGGACAATGCGACAACCCACACGTCCAGAATTGCTACAGAGTGGCTCCAAGGACGCTCTTCTGAATTTAAACACTTCCGCTGGCCACCAAACTCCCCAGACTTGTACATTATTAAGCATATCTGGAATAGCTTGCAACGTCCTGTTCAGAAGAGATCTCCACCCTCTCGTATTCTTACGGATTTATGGACAATCCTGTAGAATTAATGGTGTCAGTTCCCTCCAGCACTTCAAAGGTTAGTCGAGTCCATGCAAGTCGTGTTGCGACACTTGTGCCTGCTCGCGAGGGCTGTACACGAGATTAGCCAGGTGTACCAATTTCGTTCGCTCTTCAGTGTAGAAACAATGACATCTCTTCGTCCTGTATTCACAATGTCTTCCCAGAAGACTCCAATTCTGCCTGACGACGCTTTAAAAAATCCATCAGACGTCACTTTCTATCACGAATATCTAGCTCAGAGTCACACAAACGGAATTTGTGTCCCACTTTCCTCATGCAGCTTATGTTGGGATGTACACTCCTGGAAATGGAAAAAAGAACACATTAACACCGGTGTGTCAGACCCACCATACTTGCTCCGGACACTGCGAGAGGGCTGTATAAGCAATGATCACACGCACGGCACAGCGGACACACCAGGAACCGCGGTGTTGGCCGTCGAATGGCGCTAGCTGCGCAGCATTTGTGCACCGCCTCCGTCAGTGTCAGCCAGTTTGCCATGGCATACGGAGCTCCATCGCAGTCTTTAACACTGGTAGCATGCCGCGACAGCGTGGACGTGAACCGTATGTGCAGTTGACGGACTTTGAGCGAGGGCGTATAGTGGGCATGCGGGAGGCCGGGTGGACGTACCGCCGAATTGCTCAACACGTGGGGCGTGAGGTCTCCACAGTACATCGATGTTGTCGCCAGTGGTCGGCGGAAGGTGCACGTGCCCGTCGACCTGGGACCGGACCGCAGCGACGCACGGATGCACGCCAAGACCGTAGGATCCAACGCAGTGCCGTAGGGGACCGCACCGCCACTTCCCAGCAAATTAGGGACACTGTTGCTCCTGGGGTATCGGCGAGGACCATTCGCAACCGTCTCCATGAAGCTGGGCTACGGTCCCACACACCGTTAGGCCGTCTTCCGCTCACGCCCGAACATCGTGCAGCCCGCCTCCAGTGGTGTCGCGACAGGCGTGGATGGAGGGACGAATGGAGACGTGTCGTCTTCAGCGATGAGAGTCGCTTCTGCCTTGGTGCCAATGATGGTCGTATGCGTGTCTGGCGCCGTGCAGGTGAGCGCCACAATCAGGACTGCATACGACCGAGGCACACAGGGCCAACACCCGGCATCATGGTGTGGAGAGCGATCTCCTACACTGGCCGTACACCTCTGGTGATCTTCGAGGGGCACTGAATAGTGCACGGTACATCCAAACCGTCATCGAACCCATCGTTCTACCATTCCTAGACCGGCAAGGGAACTTGCTGTTCCAACAGGACAGTGCACGTCCGCATGTATCCCGTGCCACCCAACGTGCTCTAGAAGGTGTAAGTCAACTACCCTGGCCAGCAAGATCTCTGGATCTGTCCCCCATTGAGCATGTTTGGGACTGGATGAAACGTCGTCTCACGCGGTCTGCACGTCCAGCACGAACGCTGGTCCAACTGAGGCGCCAGGTGGAAATGACATGGCAAGCCGTTCCACAGGATTACATCCAGCATCTCTACGATCGTCACCATGGGAGAATAGCAGCCTGCATTGCTGCGAAAGGTGGATATACACTGTACTAGTGCCGACATTGTGCATGCTCTGTTGCTTGTGTCTATGTGCCTGTGGTTCTGTCAGTGTGATCATGTGATGTATCTGACCCCAGGAATGTGTCAATAAAGTTTCCCCTTCCTGGTACAATGAATTCACGGTGTTCTTATTTCAATTTCCAGGAGTGTACGTTCAACGTACAGAACATGGTCACAGTCTCTCTGGTGCTCTGTTTTCCCCTCGGGATATTGCGCTAAATTTCCGTTTATTCCAACATTTACAATAATAATACTCATATTCAGTACAATAGCTACACTGCTGTATTGGAAAGTAGCCTAATTAGTTTCTTTGAATGTCGGCCAGTATATTGTAAGGGCGCCATTGTCACACGAGGACGTCCTAAGAAGAGGAAAGCCGGCTCTTGACTGAATAAATATAATTTTACAGAACATCTGAAAGATGTTTGATAATTAATACTGTTGTCTTGCTCTGTCAGGTACACACGGAAAATGCATTTTGCACCGTTCTTCGTAGTATAATCTCTTCTATGTATTTATTGTTGGCTAACCTACGGTGAAAACGCCTGCCTGTGCATCTTTGATTCCTTACCAAGCGTTGGCAGCTTAAGCAACTTGCGCTTTGTATTCGGTTGTGTAACGTCTTAGTTTTCGGATTTCGAACATACAGCCGTCTAAGTTCTACAGTCGGTTGATCTCACAAAGTGGCCTCGTAATATACAACTGAAATATTTCTATCTTTTACATTACAAGTATAATGCCATCGGATTATGTGCCATATTAAAGGTCAATGCTTCATATCTCTCCAGTCCAAGAAACTAATAAATTTAATTTTGCCTGGTACTTTTTAGAAAACGGACCTTGACGGGTTCGACTGAGAACACTCATTATCGAAATCACAGACAGTGTGATGTATTATAGAAACTGTCACTCTTTCCAAATATTTTGACAGCACTCCAGTTTTCGTAACGTCTCATGCCCACACTAAAACTTCACGGCCTTCAAAATGTGGCACAGCTTATCATACTGAATCTGTTACTTCCAAAAGCATGTTTCATGCGAGCGCGCGCGGCCAGTGGCGGCTCACTCATACAGTCTGTGCTCGGCAGTCCTTGGTCTGTGCTGAACTACCAGACAACAACGCCTAGTGCACACCCGAAGCAACAACAACAGTACATTCAAACGCACTGTCAGTGGGCGACGACTACTCTCAAATCACGATTCAGCGGTAGCTCTTGTAGCCGCCACTGGTCGCACGCGGTCGCGTCAGACATGCGTTTCGGAAGTAATAGATTCAGTATGATAAGCTGTGCCACGTTTTGAAGGACGTGAACCTGCGATGAAGATAAACGACAGATGCCGATAAATTTAACAGATGTATCGTCACCGGAGGGTTAGTATCCAAAAACAACCCCCGGAGTTAAAACATATTTAACTTAGAAATTTATGGCGACAAAAAACTTCATTGTGATATTAATCAATAAAGAAAGGCCCCAGTAGTTACCCAAGAGAGTAGTTAAATACTTCAAAATGGTAAATTAACAGGCACATGAATCATATACACTTCATAGACGTTACCACTAGAAAACAGAATTTCAAAGAATAAGTACATGTGACATCACTGAAAAATATCCCATACACTGTTCGATAGAATTTCAGTGAAAAATTGAAAAAAAAATTAAAAACTTACAGAAAGTGTCCATTACGTAAAACTTTATAAATTGATGCGAATGTAACATTAATTAACAGGCATATTAAGTGAAAAGTCTCTACCAGTTTTTTCACAATATACATAAATGACCTGGTAGATAACATCGGAAATTCACTGAGGCTTTTTGCAGATGATGCTGTGGTGTATCGAGAGGTTGTAACAATGGAAAATTGTACTGAAATGCAGGTGGATCTGCAGCGAATTGACGCATGGTGCAGGGAATGGCAATTGAATCTCAATGTAGACAAGTGTGATGTGCTGCGAATACATAGAAAGACAGATCCCTTATCATTTAGCTACGAAAAAGCAGGTCAGCAACTGGAAGCAGTTAATTCCATGAATTATCTGGGAGTACGCATAAGAGTGATTTAAAATGGAATGATCATATAAAGTTGATCGTCGGTAAAGCAGATGCCAGACTGAGATTCATAGGAAGAATCCTAAGGAAATGCAATCCGAAAACAAAGGAAGTATGTTACAGTACGCTTGTTCGCCCACTGCTTGAATACTGCTCAGCAGTGTGGGATCCGTACCAGATGGGGTTGATAGAGGAGATAGAGAAGATCCAACAGAGAGCAGCACGCTTCGTTACGGGATCATTTAGTAATCGCGAAAACGTTACGGAGATGATAGATAAACTCCAGTGGAAGACTCTGCAAGAGAGATGCTCAGTGCTCGGTACGGGCTTTTGTTGAAATTTCTCAAACATACCTTCACCGAAGAGTCAAGCAGTGTATTGCTCCCTCCTACGTACCATGAGGATAAAATCAGAGAGATTAGAGCCCACACAGAAGCATACCGACAATCCTTCTTTCCACGAACAATACGAGACTGGAATAGAAGGGAGAACCGATAGAGGTACCCTCCGCCACACACCGTCACGTGGCTTGCGGAGTATGGATGTAGATGTAGAAATGGACATTTTTTTATTAGAAGGCATGTTTTAGTGTAAAACCCTCATTGTTTCTTCACAACAAAGACATCCAGAATTCCACTCTTAAGAAATGTTCTAAGCAGAATAAGGAAATGTGTGTATGATACTAATAAACTATTTAATAAAAGCAATTAAATGGCTTTACAGAACAAATTAACTCCCCACATCCTAGTTTATCTAGTTAGACTTTCTTTAAGCTAGCTTCATTACGTTCAAAGGAATGTGTATTGAAGGCAACAAATCCTCTCATTTATGTTATTATTGCAGGCAAATATCACTTACCACACGGTCATATGTGTGCCGTCAGGTCATTAATAAAGTGTATACTCAAGGTAGGCAATATTTCGTAGTTAACACCTACAGATTAATAGTATATTCAGAAATGACGAAAGAAAACAGACAATGGAGCAAGATTTGTGGCATACAGTTTCTGTGTATAAATCTCTCAGAATTTGAAAAATCCGGATGAAAACAAATTTTACGCATCATTATTTTATCTCAGTCACTCACTACAATCGCGGATGCTCTGCTTTGTAAAGAACCTGAACGGCACTTACCGGGTCACACGCAGGTGAGGACTCGCCAGCTTCCTTAGCGGTGTTGATAAAGTAATCTCTTCCAAGCCACCAAGCGAGGTGGCGCAGTGATCAGCACACTGAACTCGCATTCGGGAGGACGACGGGTCGAACACTCATCAGGTCATCCTGCTGTAGGTTTCCGTGATATCCCTAAAATGGCTTTAGGGAAATGTCGGGATCTTTGAAAGGGCACGGCCGACTTCCTTCCCCATCCCCCCCTAATTCGATGGGACCAAGGACCTCGCTGTTTGGTCCCCTCCCTCTAATCAACAAATGCAACCGTCTTCCACGCCGGCTGCCGTGAACAACATAGGGTGCAGCCCGTTCGAGTAGCACCGACCAACAACGCCACTCGACGGCAGGTACACCAACTGCTCGACTCGTCTGAGGTGACGTAAATTCCCTCCCATGAATCAAATTTCTGCATAGGATGAATTCGTGGAGATGTAACATCGCTTGCTGGAGCCCCGCGAACAGATAGATAAAGAACAGACAGCAGAAGAAATGCAAGACATAAGCCACAACACCAGCCAATTAAAAGCCACAATACCGCCCAATGAAACAATTGAATAATTATTACAAGCACATTAGTTTGACGCAGTACGAAGACGTGTTTTAAATACACTGTCAGCCAGCCTACTACATATTGCCATTCCTAAGAAAATTTATTTGTGGACAAAATATGTTTACTCATTAATTCACTCAATATGTGTACAGTTCATTAACCTATTCACAAGAAGCAGGTTCAACCAATTCCTACATCACTCAAAAAGACACAACATCAGTATGTCGTAACCTCATAGAAGAACAGTATGAAAGTTTCATTCCGACAACACTCTATTTTCATTCTCTTCCATACGACTATGGTAAACTTAAACATTCTACACATGATGAAGTCCAAATTATTTTTCCATGTTGAGCCTCTCTAACTTGACGGGACTGGTCCCATGTAATAATGCAGATATTTCTTGATTTCATCCATTGCCACTGAGGACTTAAGATGTAATCGTATCAGAACATTATCTACGACTTCATGCACTATGTGTTTCACCATACGATCACGTTTTAATTTTCTAGCCACTGAAATCTTCTCCATTTGCAATAATGCCACTTGTCTTCCTTTGCCCATCAGTTCATGACGGAAAGTCAATAAGCTCAGGCCGCACGGGGTAGCCGCGTGGTCTAAGGCGTCTTCTCATGGCCCGCGCGGCTCTCCCCGTCTGAGTTTCGAGTCCTCCTTTGGGCATGGGTGTGTGGGTCATCCTTAGCGTAAGTTAGTTTAAGTTAGATGAAAATAGTGTGTAAGCTTAGGGACCGATGACCTTAGCATTTGGTCCCATAAGACCTTAACACAAATTTCCAAAAAAATTCCAATAACCTCATGGAAAATATTATCGAGCTCTTTGAAGTGTAACCCTGTACAGGGTGGCAGACTAGTGCTCCTATGAGCTAAACTGTTCATCAGGTATTCAGAACTGGAGAACGTTTAACCTGGCTCTTACGATTTTTTTATGCTTGGACCGATCTCCCTGGCTTTTCCATTATATAGGAGCAGTGTGTATGTAATCCACAGCTGCTCTGCTTTGTCGTCACATGGAAACCTGTCAATTTTTGACTCTCTAACCAAACCTCTCGTAAAATTAATCTTTGGCTCTCTGTCACGTGTGTCTCAATGCAATAATCTCTTCATTGTTGGGGAGCACGCGACAAAACATCAGGCACCACATTTATTTAATCAAGAATGTAGTGGATCTCAAAATTAAATTCACATAGGGCGAGGGCCTACGTTGCGAGTCTTCTATGTATTGATTTTCAGTGAAATATGAAGGCTAATGCACCGTGATCTGTCTGTACAATCGGGTTCTGCCGAGTGAAAAATAGCGGAATCGTTGAGACCCATAAATAATCGTGAGTGCTTCATACTATGTCATGTAGAATTTCCTTTCCTATGCTAACGAAACTCAGCTTGCTACCGCTATTGTGTTATGTTGTTTCTAACCACTTTAACTGGCTACTTGATGTAAATCAGCTCCTAGACCAAATTCGCTGGCGTCAGTCCCAAGATAAAAATGGTTTATTAAGATTTGGTAAACTCAGTAGTGCAATATTTAAAGTTGGTTCTTCATCTCATCAAACACATCGTTTTAACGGGTCCTCCATGGACAGACAGAATACTTCTAAATGAATTGCAAAGCCGGCGACAGTAAGAAACGTCCTTTAAGAAAATACTGATAATGATAACAGAAACCGAAGTAATAATGAAGTTGTATTTTTACGAGTTGGTACTATTAATTTTAAATTGCTATCAGTTTCTTCTGATCTGGCTCACTCCCTGCAGGCGAAATGGCATGTCATCAAAATTGTATGCTCTTCCTCGCCAATCGATATTTGAAGACCGAGAGTGACTCCAGCCTATTTAAATGTAGTTAAAACTTTATCCTGCGTGTCACATTTCACTTCTCAAAGCGTAGACGCAATCAGAATATCATCCGCGTCTAGTATTACATGCTACAGATGTAACTCCCCAAGAATCTTGTTCAAAGCTCGAACAATTGCTGCTGAGTAAATGTTTTAAGTGATGGCAACATCTTTTGTACAGGAATGCGATGAACTTTCAGCTTCTCTCTTCCTGCTCCAACTGCCAATAACTACTTGTCATATCCTAACTACTAAGTTAAAAACTGCCATTGAATTTCTGCAAATTGTTTTCGGTCCAATCTCGGTAAGGCAAAATAACACGACTAATAACTGAAGCTCCCACAGCAAATGTAGCTGACCGATTCTTTTTCATTACTGTACATGCTGGATTACAGTATGCGCTGGCTAAACTCTCAACACTGTCATATTCTCTCATACACTTGATCTCCATTTCTACAGTTTCTTTTCTAGCTAGCCGTACAGGATATAGTTTTATTTTTGACTGTTGAAGTGGTCGCATCTTAATTTGATTTTGATTTTCGGCGCGAGGAGTGGACTGGCGGTTTGAGGCGCCATGTCACGGATTGCGCGGCCTCTCCCGCCGGAGGTTCGAGGCCTCCTTCGGTCATGGGTGTGTGAGTTGTTCTTAGCGTTAGGTTACGTTAGGTTCGTTTAAGTGATGTGTGGGTCTGGGGACCGATGACCTCGGCGGTTTGGTCCCAAAGGAATTCACACACATTTGAACATTTTTGATGTTGATTTCCTTTCATCAGTTCAGATTTACCTGATAATACCTCTGTTAGCACATGTAAAACTTCTCGCAATTCTTTCCTGTAAGATGTGGGCAAGTTACCAAATAATCGATCTTTATCCCAGTTTCCGTGAAAACTTCGTGAATATTTCTTCTCTTCCTGTGGCTGTTTTATGTGTCACGTATAGCTCGCGCAGGATACGGTTTCCAATGTGCAGTGACAAGTTTTCGCCCAAAGCGCTGTCCGAGTTCTTTCGTTTGTTGAGAAGGAGAGTCCGATAAGCATTTTCCACCTTTCGACCTGTCAGCGATGACAGAATCGAGGTGTGCACCCTGCAATCTTTCTCAAAGGATTTAACAAAAACTATTCGGTATAAAAAATCATTTTTGCTTTGCTTATGGCGTTATATGTCAGGTTCATGATCATTTGCCCATCATTTCGTTAACGCTCACAGTTATTGTGATATTTACGTAAAACGTAAGACACTGTGCGGAATTCACAAACGTATTCAATGAAAAACAGAGGTCTTTATGATTTTGCGTTTCGTCCATATTACATAATACGTTATTAAGTATGAAATTTAGCTAACATATTGAATTTTTATTTTCACTTGGATAGAGCTACCTATCTGCGACCAATCTAGAGAAAACTGATCTGATGTAGCACACTCATTTGCGATCGCGCCACGCCATTGATAAAGACAGAGTGAAATATCCTCAACATTCCTCGTATTTCATAAACAGTTTCAGATATCGAAATGAGATCTCCCAAAACCATAGAATGCAAAGAGGAGAGAATTTTAACATTTCGTTATTAAGTAGAACTTCACTATCTACCGTGTTAGCCGGCCGCGGTAGTCTCGCGGTTCTAGTCGCGCAGTCCGGAACCGTGGGACTGCTACGGGCGCAGGTTCGAATCCTGCCTCAGGCTTGGATGTGTGTGATGTCCTTAGGTTAGTTAGGTTTAAGTAGTTCTAAGTTCGAGGGGACTGA
Source organism: Schistocerca gregaria (assembly GCF_023897955.1). Classification (NCBI taxonomy): domain Eukaryota; kingdom Metazoa; phylum Arthropoda; class Insecta; order Orthoptera; family Acrididae; genus Schistocerca; species Schistocerca gregaria. Next base: position 461,942,475 of record NC_064922.1, on the reverse strand, counting down.
TGACCACAGCAGTTGAGTCCCATAGTGCTCAGAGCCATTTGAACCATTTTTTCTACCGTGTTATTCCAATAACTACAGACTTTTTCGGTGATAGAATGTAATGTTTAAAGGCCACCGACGTCTGGTGAAACGAGAAATGTTATGCTTTTTAGAACAACATACATGAATACATTACACGTTTTTTTTTTTACCGAAGATGTGCCTTTGCATAAGCTACTGACTTTGCTTATCTGCAGTTCCTCACGTAGTAAACTTAACAAACGACCGATCAGAATTCTCTCGCAGTTGTGTCCTCACAACATGTTAGTGTCGTGAGAGAGTGTAAACTCCGCTGTGTTTTGGCAAAAGAAGAAAATTTTCACATGGCAACCAGAGAAATGTGTAGATTTTACTCAAAATTCGCCACTCATGACGCTTCTCTAAAAGTTACAATTACTTAACAAGCCAGGCGAAAATAAATCGCTGAATTTTCGGTGGAATTCAAAAAATGGTCCAAGTGGCTCTAAGCACTAAGGGACTTAACATCTGAAGTCATCAGTCCCCTAGACTTAGAACTATTTAAACCTAACTAACCTAAGGACATCACAACCATCCATGCCCGAGGAAGGATTCGAACCTGCGAACGTAGCAGCAGCCTGGTTCCGGACTGAAGCGCCTAGAACCACTCTGCCACAGCGGCCGGTTTGGCGGAATTCTCTTTGGATACTAACGCAAGTGACAGTAGAACTTTTTGGATGGTTACCTTGCAAGTGTGGGCGTGGACGGGTCCCACTTTACAAAAAATGTGAGAGTAGGCTTCATTTTACAACATCACTTCCCCTCCAGCGAGCGGCACTACTCCAATACCGATCTGAGCGACCCCCGCCACTGCCGCTGTTCCCATGCTTCCCTAGCCCATTGAGCACTGCATTGGCTCCTTACTTAGCTTGCATTTATCGCGAATCTCTTGCCCAACGTAAAGTCCCGAGCGACAGGAAAAAAGCGCAGGTGACGCCTGATTAGGGTAGAAGGATGGATCCTCAGAATTACAGACCAATATCCTTAACATCGGTTTGTTGCAAGATTCTCGAACATATTCTCAGTTCGAATATAATGAATTTCCTTGAGATAGAGAAGTTGCTGTCCATGCATCAGTAAAGGTTTAGAAAGCATCGCTCCTGCGAAACGCAACTCGGCCTTTTTTCACATGATATCTTGCGAACCATGGATGAAGGGTATCAGACGGATGCCATATTCCCTGACTACTGGAAAGCGTTTGACTCGGTGCCCCACTGCAGACTACAAACTAAGATACGAGCATATGAAATTGGTTCCCAAGTATGTGAGTGGCTCGAAGACTTCTTAAGTAATAGAATTCCTGTACGTTGTCCTCGATGGTGAGTGTTCATCGGAGGTGAGGGTATCAACTGGAATGCCCCAGGAAAGTGTGGTAGGTCCGCTGTTGTTTTCTATCTACATTAATGATATTTTGGATAGTGTGGATAGCAATGTGCGGCTGTTTGCTGATGGTGCTGCGGTGTACGGGAAGATGTCGTCGTTGAGTGACTGTAGGAGGATGCATGTTGACTTGGACAGGATTTGTGATTGGTGTCACGTAGATTAAATATTTGGGCGTAACATTGCACAGCGATATGAAGTGGGGCAAGCATGTAATGGCAGTTGTGGGGAAGGCGGATAGTCGTCTTCGGTTCATTGGTAGAATTTTGGGAAGATGTGGCTCATATGTAAAGGAGACCGCTTATAAAACACTAATACGACCTATTCTTGAGCACTGCTCGGGCGTTTGGGATATCTATCAGGTCGGATTGAGGGAGGTCATAGAAGCAATTCAGAGGCGGGCTGATAGATTTGTTACTGGTAGGTTTGATCATCACGCGAGTGTTACGGAAACGCTTCAGGAACTCGGGTGGGAGTCTCTAGAGGAAAGGAGGCGTTCCTTTCGTGAATCGCTACTGAGGAAATTTAGAGAACCAGTATTTGAGGCTAACTGCAGTACAGTTTTACTGCCGCCAACTTACATTTCGCGGAAAGACCACAAAGATAAGATAAGAGAGATTAGGGCTCGTACAGAGGCATATAGGCAGTCATTTGTCCCTCGTTCTGTTTGTGAGTGGAACAAGGAGAGAAGATGGTGGATTGCGGAGTATGTATGTAGATGTAGATATGGATGTATAGCATCTAGCGGCCACGGAATTTTGCACGCACTATAAACTGGCGCTGCAGTTCCATCCTCTGTCTTCTTCTTAGTAACTGTAACCCCTAAACACATCAAAGTCTCTCCTTCTTTTCCGACTATTCCGCTGAAATTAACCTCCATTTCTCCATTCTTATCAAGAATACTTAAATACCCTCTCCAAGAATCAATTCTATACCTTCTTCCGGTTACCACTCATTACCAAAAGATTTTAACCGGAGTTAGAGAGTCAGTAATCAATACAGTCACATCAAAGTATCTTCCCAAGACTTTGCAGCCATTGATCATTTTTCCCGTTAAAGCATGACTTCTGTGACCAGTGGCTGTGTCTGCATGCACACTGTTTCCAGGAAGTACAGGTACCTCATCTGTTTCACTAAGGTGTTCAAATAAGTACTGAGACGTAGCAGCTGCATCAAGTCTAAAACTGACGCAACTTTACGACAACATACACTAAGTTCAATCACAGGAATCAGTGTCATTCACGGGCGGATACAGAACTTTTTTCTGCGTGGGAACAAGGATTGGAAGGGTGAACATGTTTCTATAGTATTTCGTAGTGTAATTAAAAAAAAAAAAAAAAGATGCACACCACCCGCCCACCCACCCACACCCACCCACCCACTCACACTCACACACACACACGCACACACATACACACACACACAAATATGTATGTCTGTGTGTTTGTTTGTGTATGTGGATGTGTATTAGAAATTAATTTTATTAAAGCCATTATCACATGTATGGCCATATTAGAAATATAATTTTAGTACATTCATAATTTTATCACAGTCATTATTACATATGATGCAATGACAGTTTCCTACAGAAGATATCGAACACTTCCTCAGCGTTTATTATTGATACAATACCTTGATGTGTATGCGCCAGTGCAAATCCATTTAAACGATTATCTGGATCCTGTTGAGAAGATATGTCTTCAGAAGGCGTAATCTTGAGAAAGGTCCCTCCACAGAGCCGGTTGTTACAGGAAATGTGTGAAATAACTGGCACAAGACTCTAATATTTGGCAGCACCCTTGCTCTTCATACGCCTCTGTCTTTTCCATATTTTCGTTAATTTGTTGTCAGATTTGTACCTCTTCCTTTGCAGACAAAAAACAAGGAAGGTCGTCTTTGTATGGTTCAGCAGTTTGCAAAACGTGCACTGTATTGCGACAGCAATTTTTGTAGATGCCGGATTCGTTTTAGCTGAGTTATCGTACTTTACAATCTGACGTAGCACTTATCGCCTGGGCAACGAATTGTAAAATAGTGCATTGCCGACAAATATTTTGCTGCCTTGATTCATTATTATCACTTCGCCTACTTATTCAGTATTTTTTAAGCCGGCTATGTTCTCTTTCAGGGTTTAATCTACAGCCAGACCAAACTTCACGAAGTTAGAGAGTGGTTCTACCTTGGAAAGGTGACAGACAGACAAAGTTACCATTAAATTTGTAATATTGGTGACTGAACTAGCTGATGTCTGATAAAACGGCAATAAGGTACTATTTACCAACAAGAGGACTTTAGCGAAATGTCAAGGCTCGGTGGCAGTACTACTTCTTACTATCGACGAAAAGAATCCAAAGAGATCAAACATTTACCGGAAATATCTGAATGTGTAAACTTGAACGCAGCCCTAGAAACTTATAGTTACTTCGCAAAGTAAAAGATTTAACTTTACTTGAATAACAAGGGAAACTTGCCCTTAACTCATTTATCTGCTACGCAATGACGAAACGATAAAAGGCACCATGTTACTGTAAATTCTGACAAGAAAAGAAACAAAAAGGCATAACAGAACCAGCCACCCTGACGTTCTATTAATTCCAGGTTTTCAGAATTTTTTAAACTCAAAATTACATTCTGCCCGTATGTAATTACGCCCAGATTCATCGTCTCTCTCTGTCTCTCTCGGACTGTCCTGGGTGAGGGGCACGTGCCCCCGTGCCGCCCCCCCCCCCCCTCCCCACCCCGCCCCACAATCCACCCTTGCTGTCATTTACAGTTCGTACTTCGTCTCTTAATAGTTCGACTTCAAAGTATTCAGTACCGCGTTGAGTCATTTTATTTCTCGGATATAACCCATTAAATTGTACATATGTTCAGGAGCAGACCCGTCCAAAACTAGATTTAGTTTACTGGCATTCGTTCGTTTTGTCTGTGCCTGTCGTCCGTATCTCGGAGAGTTGATCCAGGAATGTGTCTTGTGCGGCATGTTAGTGCCCTATTACAGAATAATTTTCCCTCCTCTCGTCATTTATAAAGCAGTTATCATTGTCATGTCATTGTATTGCAAACGATTGTCGTTTATGTGAATCCTCAGTGGGCTCCCAATATCGTTTTGCCGCAGTGCTTCTAGTCGTTGAAATTATTGATTGTGCCTTGTTCCTGCTCACCGCTTGTTCCTTCACTGCCAGTCTGTTCTAAACGACCTGAACCCAACTTCACAAACTTTTTTGTGAACAAAGATTAGACAATCAGTACCAAAGAGATTACAATCGTCCATACCAGTGCATCCAGCATTCTACATAAGTTCACAATCGATCTTCAATTTATGTGTGCATCAGCCACATCATCCAGGCACCCCTCCCATTTTTGTGGGGGGTGCTGTAGTTCAGCCATATTTGCTAATGTTCACAGTGGTGGGCTCAGAAAGACAAATCATACTATTTGAATGTTGTGGAGGAAGAAGTGTTATGAACACAAAACAATTCAGAATACAAGAAAAGCTAGAGATATTATGAGAGCAAGGCAACAGCCGATAAAAGCATAGTTATCAAGTAACTGTTAACACAAGACAACACACACTGAAACAAACAACATAGACACTTAAGTAATGTATATCCTGCAACTTGCAGAAAAAGACAGAAATTGTTTGTTCAGAAATGACTTGTCCATTAATTTTCGTGTGAAAACCGGGTGGACCGGGAATCCATGGAAATGTGCTCTACACTAGCCTGCTGGAGCGTGTCTGCACTGCTTGTGGCCTAGCCTGTGAAGGGGAAGGAAAATCTAAACGCACAGCTGAGGGACCCCTATGACTAGGGGCAAACAAAAACTCATGCCAAAGGGCAGACTGTTCATTTGTATTGTATGCTGGTTTAAGGCAGTCAGCCGATATCATATCCCCCTTTCCATTCCTACCAACGCTGAAAGAATTTTTTTCATTTATCCCAGTCAACCATGAAATACTGCCAAGTTTGGGCAGTGTTTCGAAGGCAGAAACGCATAACATTGTGTTGGATAAGACAGATGGCGTTGTCACAGCTGTCTTATGTTTGTCTCGATCTGCCATCGGAATCTGTGCGAAAGTTTGGCACAATCAGTGACACTAAGGAACAAGCACAACTCAAAATATTGTTGAAGTCAGACATATTTGGAACTGGGTATCTGTCAGGGAAAGTGCGATCGTTGAGATCCCTGTAATCCTCACAAATGCACCACGATCCGTTTTTCTTTTCTATCATTTGCAATGGCGATGCCCAAGCACAGTGTGAACTACACACCGTTCCATCTGAATCTGTTTCATGAAACGCATCGTTAGCAGTGTGTAATTTTTCAGAAGGTAAGCTCCTTGGCCTTCTAGCCATGAGCGGGCCAGAAGTAGTGCTTATGAGGTGTGTACTAGAGTGCCCCTCACAGTAACGTGGGCCATAACAGGACCTGTCAATGCCGGGAACTCTCCCAGAAGCATCTGACCGAAGTCGTTGTCCGCTGGCGGTGAGTCGAAGGAGAGGCGAGCAGAAGAAGGGGCAGTTGTTGCATCATTCAGGCGCCGTAGCTCCGGGAGCTTGTTCTCCAACTACTGTTCCACACGAGCGCTCAGCATTCGGACGAAAACGGCGCCAGTGACAATTCACGCGTCGCGGACGACCAGGAAATCTTCACGGGGCCGAAATCGGTGGTGTCGCGCAGTAACAACCCGGCGCGGTAACGAGCTTAGACAATTTTGGGAATTTGTCGTACATTACTATGGGACCAAACTGCTGACGTCATAGGTCCCTATGCTTACACACTACTTAATCTAACTTAAAACTAACTTATGCTAAGATGCTGAGGATAACAAAGACACCCATGCACGAGGGAGGACTCGAACCTTGGCAAGGCCTCCCAGACCGCGCGGCTACTCCATGCGACCCGCGTGTTTAGAAGAAACAAGTACATCCATCAGGCAGCGGTGTACCAAATCAGGTGCTAAAGAAAAGTCCTTGAGGAAGTCTGCTCCTAATATCGGGCCTGAAACATCAGCAATCGCAGATGTACACTTAGGAGCAAACTCGTCGTCAAATGTCAACGTTAAAATCTTTTTGCCTAACGTGGGAATGTGCGAATTATTTGATACCGTCAAAAAATCGAAGTTGCAAGTGAATCAGAGGATTTCTGGTAGATGTCCATGCCTCACTGCAGTAAGTCAGAATTAATAAAATGCATAGATCGTAAATGTTGCTGTTTAGGAACATCAGAGACTTTGTTTTGGAAAACTGCAGGCCACAGTGGCCGAGCAGTTCTAGGCGCTTCAGTCTGGAACGGTGCGACCGCTACTGTCGCAGGTTCGAATCCTGCCTCGGGCATGGATGTGCGTGATGTCCTAAGGTTAGTTAGGTTTAAATAGTTCTAAGTTCTAGGGGACTGATGACCTCAGATGTTAAGTCCCATAGTGCTCAGAGCCATTTGAACCATTTTTTTTCTTTGGAAAACCCTTTTAGTTTACCCAAAACATTCAGATAATTTTTACCCTTTTGTTTAGTTATTTCACTGTATTTCTTTTAGTAGGCTGAATCAGTGGCATGATTCTGAACAGCTGTTTTTATAGGTTTCGTCGAAAGTGAGTCATATTATTCCTCAAACCAATTAACTCAGTCAGAGCGACAATTCACACTCATTACTTAGATCTATAGTTCCGCTGACGATTTCCGAATGATATGTGGTGCTATATCCACTTCTAAAGCATGCTATGTCCTGTCCTTTTATTAATTTAAATGTTTTTTCCATGAACATATTTTTTTGTGAATACCATGTTTATCAGTTAAAAAATTGGTTCAAATGGTTCTAAGTACTATGGCACTTAACATCTCAGGTCATCAGTCCTCTGGAACTTAGAACTACTTAAACCTAACTAACCTAAGGTCATCTCACACATCCATGCCCGAGGCAGGATTCGAACCTGCGACCGTAGCGGCCGCCCGGTTCTAGACTGAAGCAACTAGAACCGCTCGGCCACCAGAAGCCGGCCTTGTCAGTTAAAAGAAGATAAGTAAATAGCTTTTTATGTCAATTCTCTTCCTTTCTTGTAAAAGAGATTGATTACATTAATTTTAATACGTCCCTAAAGTAATGGAACGGAGCTTACAAGCGTCTTAATATAACAAATTGGCCGCGCGGTATTAGCCGAGCGGTCAGGGCGCTACAGTCGTGGACTGTGCGGTTCTTGTATAAATTTCACAGTTAACTAGATAGCACATACCATCACACAGATTGAACACATTTCAACCGTTATTTGACATAGTGCCTCCTGGACTGTAACGTCAAGAGCTCAAACTGCACTGTAGCCGTTGTTTACAATTATCTCACAGCTGGCCTGAGCGAACGTCATACATCACTATGGCGCCCTCTACACATGCGCCATGTTACAGAAATGCAGCCGAGCGGGATTAGCCGAGCGGTCTTAGGCGCTGCAGTCAGGGACTGTGCCGCTGGTCGCAGCGGAGGTTCAAGTCCTCCCACGGGCATGGGTGTGTGTGTTTGTCCTTAGGATAATTTAGGTTAAGTAGTGTGAAAGCTTAGGGACCTTAGCAGTTAAGTCCCGCAAGATTTCACACACATTATAACAAATTGCGTGACGAAACTTAATATATATTGGAAATTGGCGGATCACTTGGCCTACTTTCCTGTAGGCTAATGAACTCCAATTATTTAAAAATGAATTGTCTTTCTATGGCTCGTTACTGATGTTAATCTCTTTGTTCCAACAGAAAGTTCTTTTCCGACCGTGGTTTCACTCAGAATTCATCATGTGGAGCACAGGATTAAGTCGTAAGTTAGCATCACATACGTCTGTCATCAACAACCTAGTCAGACGTGCGATTGCATATAAGAAGATGAACAAAGCCAACTCGTCTTTCAACAGTAGGAAGGCCCTGATGGACACCCTGATGGAATCCGAGATACAGATGAGTGACGAAGAAATCTACGATGAGGTAAGTGGCCGAAATTCAGATTTCATTATGCATATGTAGCAGCTATTGGTTCTAAATCGATGTTTCAAAAATTTACTCACTTTACCATTTAAGTTACGCTCCTGCTGCAGATTCGGCGAGTACACTTTCGTTTGAGAATTATTTTTATGAGAGTCAAGCACGACCAACTTATCTGGAGTTATCTGTGTTGCTACTAGTTTAATTTTTAAACTTATTGCGTGTTTGAATGCATACTAGGCAAAGTCTTTCGTTGTAACAGCAGTGTACTGTGAAGTAGCGCCGCCTGCATGACGCTTGTATCGACCCTCGTATCGCTACCGGCTCTTGTTTATTGCGTCAATGCATAAATTGTTTTCCATATTGGCATTCGGTTACTGTGGGTTTATTTATCGATTGTCATTTTTTATTAGTAGTCCACTCTTGCTATTTAAGTTTACATATTGTCGTTTTGTCATTTGGAGATAGTAAATGGAGATCTGGACGCTAGAAAAGGGAATGTCAAGTGGAAAAATCATATTTCCAAAATATTCTTCTGTTTGAGTTCAGCAGAGGGATGGAAGCAATGGCGGCAGTCACAAACATTTGTGTCGTGTATAGGGGTAATGCCACTGGACAGAACATGGCAAGAAAAAGATTTATTCGTTTTAAGGAGAAACGTTTTGACGTTACCCTCTGCGATCAGGGAACTTCTTCCAGATTTGATGATCGTCTAAACAAACTGATACACAATTATCAACATCAGTGTACTCGAGAACTGGTAAACGTGAGGAGCTGTGATGATTCCACCATCGTGCGACATTTGCATAGAGTGGGAGAGATTCAAATATCGGGTGAGTGGGTACCGCAGGCTCTATAAGCCAAAATCACGAAACTCTGCGGATGGCCATATGTGTATGTCTGCTGCAAGCAGACTGGCTGGTGAACAACACCGACCATTCCCATTACGTATCACTACTGGAAACGAGAAATGGTGCCTTCATGCTAATATAAGGAAAAGAAAGCAATGGTTGATCCCAAACAAAGCAGCAGCTCCCCATACACAGATTTGCACATATCATTTATCGATAAAAGATAATGTTAGATGTGGTGGAACAGCAACGGTGCTGAATTGCTTTCCCGAGATGTAACCCTTCGCTGTTGCATTTATTGTCAACAACTGAGACACCTTGCAGACGCAGTCCAAGAACAGTGACCAGCAAGACTGCACGAAGTGTTGCTACCCTATGATAACTCTAGCCTGCATTCCGCTAGACCAGCAGTTGCGTTGGGAAGTCCTATCGCACCCACATACTCCACCCGAAAAGTATCCTGACCCTCGGCTGAATATGACTTACAAGGTGGTGGTGTCCTCGATCAGTAATGCTGGAAGTCAATACAGTGTTGGCTCACACTTAGTCTTGACGATAGCTTCCACTCTCGCAGGCATGCATTCAATCAGCTGCTGGAAGGGTTTTTAGAGAACAGCAGCCCATTCTTCAAGGAGTTCTGCACTGAGGAGAGGTATTGATCTCGGTCGGTGAAATCTGGCACGAAGTCGGCGTTTCAAAACAACCCAAAGACCCAAGGTGTTCTATAGGATTCAGGTCAGTACTCCGTACAGGCCAGTCGATTACAGGTATGTTATTGTCGTGTAACGAATCCGCTACAGGCCGTGAATGACGAACAGGTGCTCGATCGCATTGAAATATGCAGTCACCATCTCCGAATTGCTCCTCAACAGTGGGAAGCAAGAAGTTGGTCAAAACATCGATGCGGGATTGTGCTGTGATAGTGCCACGCAAAACAACATGGGGTGGAAGCTGCCTCCATGAAAAACACGACCACACCGTAGCTCCATCGCCACGAAATTTTACTGTTGCCACTACACACTCTAGCACATGACGTTCACCGGGCACTCGCCATACCCACATCCTGCCATCGGATCGTCACTTTGTGCAGTGTGATTCGTCTCTCCACACAACGTTTTTCCACTGACCAATCGGCCAATGTTTACGCTCCTTACACCAAGCGAGACGTCCTTCGGCATTTTACGGCGTGATGTGTGGCTTATGAGCAGCCGCTCGACCATGAAATCCGAGTTTTCTCACCTCCCACCTTACTGTCATAGTATTTGCAGTGGATCCTGATGCAGTATGGAATTCCTGTGTGATGGTCTGGATAGATGTTTGCCTATTACACATTACGACCCTCTTCAACTGTCAGCGGTCTCTGTCAGTCAACAGATGTTCTTTTCTGCCGTACGTGTCCCTTCACGTTTGCACTTCACTATCACATCGGAAACGATGTACCCACGGATGTTTAGAAATGTGGAACATTCGCGTGCAGACGTATGACACAAGGGACACCCAATCAAAAATGGTTCAAATGGCTCTGAGCACTATGGGACTTTACATCAGAGGTCATCAGTCCCCTAGAACATAGAACTACTTAAACGTAACCAACCTAAGGACATCACACGCATCCATGCTCGAGGCAGGATTGCAGCATTCGAGCCTGCGATCGTAGTAGTCGCGCCGTTCCAGACTGTAGCGCCTAGAATCACTCGGCCTGCCCGGCCGGCGACACCTAATCGCCTGACCATGTTCGAAGTCCGCGAGTTCTGCGGAGCGCCCCATTCTGCTCTCTCACGATGTCTTACGAATGCTGAAGTCGCTGATATGGAGTACTTGGCAATTGGTCGCAGCACAATGCACCTAATATGAAAAACGTATGTTTTCGGGGGTGTCCGGTTACTTTTGATCATGTACTGTAGACCCAAAGCATCTGGTACATCAGCCTAATATTGTGTAGCGCCCCATAAAGCGCGCAGAAGTACCGCAACACGTCGTGCCATGGACTCGACTACTGACTGCATTAGTAGAGGAGGGAACTGACACCATGAATACTGCAGGGCTGTCCATTAATCTGTAAGACTACGACGGGGTGGAGAACTCTTCTGAACAGCACGTTGCCTGTCAGAGTTGTGTCTAGAAGTATTAAGTGTCCCTGTTTCTCCAACTGCACACGCCCCACGTCATTACAGAGCCTCAACCAGCATGAACAGTCCCCAGGTTCCATGGATTCATTAGGTTGTCTCCAAACCCGTACAAGTGCGTACGCTTGATATAATTTGAAACGAGACTCGCCCGAACAGGAAACATGATTCCAGTGATCAACAGTCCAATGTCGGTGTCGACGGGCCCAAACGAGGCGTAAAGATTTGTATGGTGCCGTCATCAAGGGTACTCGAGTTTCGTTGAGAGGTTCGCACACTGACAATTGTGGATGGCCTAGCATTGAAATCTGCAGCCATATGTGGAAGAGTTGCACTTCTGTTACACTGAATGATTCTCTTCGGTCGTCGTTGGTCCCCTTGCTGCAAGATGCCGGAGGTTTGATGTTTTAGCGGATTCCTGAAATTCACTGTCCAAACCTGGCTCTGAGCACTATGGGGCTTAACATCTGTGGTCATCAGTCCCCTAGAACTTAAAACTACTTAAACCTAACTAACATAAGGACATCACACACATCCATGCCCGAGGCAGGATTCGAACCTGCGACCGTAGCAGTCGCGCGGTTCCGGACTGAGCGCCTAGAACCGCTAGACCACCGCGGCCGGCTCACTGTACACTCGTGAAACATTCGTACGGGAAAATCCCCACTTCATCGCTACCTCGGAGATTTTGTGTCCCATCTCTCGTGAACCAACTATAACACCACGTTTAACTCATTTCAATCTTGATGACCTGTCATTGTAGCGGCAGCAAACGATCTAACAGCTCCTTCATACTGTGTTGTCTAATATAGGCTTTTCCGACCGAAGCGCCGTATATATACTTATGGTCTGATGCGGCCTACCTCGAATTCCTCTCCTGTGCCAACCTCTTTATCTCAGAGTCGCCAATGCAATTTGGTGGATGTATTCGAATCTCTGTCTTGCTCTACAGTTTTTGCCCTCTGTAGCTCCACTTAGTACCATGGAAGTAATCCCTGACGTCTTTATGGATGTCCTATCATCCTGTCCCTTGTACTTGTCACTGTTTTCTGCATATTCCTTTCCTTTCCAATCCTGCGCCGAACCTCCTCATTCCTTACCTTATAAATTTACAATATTCGTCTTCGGTCCCGGGTTCGATCCCCGCCACTGCCTAAATTTTGATAAATAATCAGCATTGGCGGCCGAATACTTCCGGCATAAGAAGTCAGCCTCATTCTGCCAACGGCCTTGTCAAAGAGGGTGGAAAAGCGGATAGAGGTTCAGGGCACTCTCTTGTCCTAGGGGTGGGAAATTGCCCCTAAAGGGGGAAGAATCATCAATGATCAACGACATGAGGATGCAGAAGGCAATGGAAACCACTGCATTAAAGACACGTAACGTGTATCCACAGGACATGTGGCCTGTAGTTGAAGAAGTGTCATGATGATCTCTCCGTTGGAAAAAGATTCCGGAATAGTCCCCCATTCGGATCTCCGGGAGGGGACTGCCAAGGGGAAGGTTACCAAGAGAAAAAGATTGAATAATCAACGAAAGGATAATGTTCTACGAGTCGGGGCGTGGAATGTCAGAAGCTTGAATGTGGTAGGGAAACTAGAAAATATGAAAACGGAAATGCAAAGGCTCAAGCTAGATATAGTAGGGGTCAGTGAAGTGAGGTGGAAGGAAGACAAGGATTTCTGGTCAGATGAGTATCGGGTAATATCAACAGCAGCAGAAAATTGTATAACAGGTGTAGGATTCGTTATGAATAGGAAGGTAGGGCAGAGGGTGTGTTACTGTGAACAGTTCAGTGACCGGGTTGTTCTAATCAGAATCGACAGCAGACCAACACCGACAACGATAGTTCAGGTATACATGTCGACGTCGCAACCTGAAGATGAACAGAAAGAGAAAGTGTATGAGGATATAGAAAGGGTAATGCAGTATGTAAAGGGGGACGAAAATCTAATAGTCATGGGCGACTGGAATGCAGTTGTAGGGAATGGAGTAGAAGAAAAGGTTACAGGAGAATATGGGCTTGGGACAAGTAATGAAAGAGGAGAAAGGCTAATTGAGTTCTGTAACAAGTTTCAGCTAGTAATAGCGAATACCCTGTTCAAGAATCATAAGAGGAGGAGGTATACTTAGAAAAGGCCGGGAGATACGGGAAGATTTCAATTAGATTACATCATGGTCAGACAGAGCTTCCGAAATCAGATACTGGATTGTAAGGCGTACCCAGGAACAGATATAGACTCAGATCACAATATAGTAGTGATGAAGAGTAGACTGAAGTTCAAGACATTAGTCAGGATGAATCAATACGCTAAGAAGTGGGATACGGAAGTTCTAAGGAATGACGAGATACGTTTGAAGTTCTCTAACGCTATAGATACAGCAATAAGGAATAGCGCAGTAGGCAGCACAGTTGAAGAGGAATGGACGTCTCTAAAAAGGGCCATCACAGAAGTTGGGAGGGAAAACATAGGTACAAAGAAGGTAGCTGCGAAGAAACCTTGGGTAACAGAAGAAATACTTTAGTTGATTGATGAAAGGAGGAAGTACAAACATGTTCCAGGAAAATCAGGAATACAGAAATACAAATCACTGAGGAATGAAATAAATAGGAAGTGCAGGGAAGCTAAGACGAAATGGCTGCAGGAAAAATGTGAAGACATCGAAAAATATATGATTGTCGGAAGGACAGACTCAGCATACAGGAAAGTCAAAACAACCTTTGGTGACATTAAAAGCAACGGTGGTAACATTAAGAGTGCAACGGGAATTTCACTGTTGAATGCAGAGGAGAGAGCAGATAGGTGGAAAGAATACATTGAAAGCCTGTATGAGGGTGAAGATTTGTCTGATGTGATAGAAGAAGAAACAGGAGTCGATTTAGAAGAGATAGGGGATCCAGTATTAGAATCGGAATTTAAAAGAGCTTTGGAGGACTAACGGTCAAATAAGGCAGAAGGGACAGATAACATTCCATCAGAATTTCTAAAATAATTAGGGGAAGTGGCAACAAAACGTCTATTCACGTTGGTGTGTAGAGTATATGAGTCTGGCGACATACCATCTGACTTTCGGAAAAGCATCATCCACACAATTCCGAAGATGGCAAGAGCTGACAAGTGCGAGAATTATCGCACAATCAGCTTAACAGCTCATGCATCGAAGCTACTTACAAGAATAATATACAGAAGAATGGAAAAGAAAATTGAGAATGCGCTAGGTGACGACCAGTTTGGCTTTAGGAAAAGTAAAGGGACGAGAGAGGCAATTCTGACGTTACGGCTAATAATGGAAGCAAGGCTAAAGAAAAATCAAGACACGTTCATAGGATTTGTCGACCTGGAAAAAGCGTTCGACAATATAAAATGGTGCAAGCTGTTCAAGATTCTGAAAAAAGTACGGGTAAGCTATAGGGAGAGACGGGTCATATACAATATGTACAACAACCAAGAGGGAATAATAAGAGTGGACGATCAAGAACGAAGTGCTCGTATTAAGAAGGGTGTAAGACAAGGCTGTAGCCTTTCGCCCCTACTCTCCAATCTGTACATCGAGGAACCAGTAATGGAAATAAAAGAAAGGTTCGGGAGTGGAATTAAAATACAAGGTGAAAGGATATCAATGATACGATTCGCTGATGACATTGCTATCCTGAGTGAAAGTGAAGAAGAATTAAATGATCTGCTGAACGGAATGAACAGTCTAGTGAGTACATTGTATGGTTTAAGAGTAAATTGGAGAAAGACGAAGGTAATGAGAAGTAGTAGAAATGAGAACAGCGAGAAATTTAACATCAGGATTGATGGTCACGAAGTCAATGAAGTTAAGGAATTCTGCTACCTAGGCAGTAAAATAACCAATGACGGACGGAGGAAGGAGGACATCAATAGCAGACTCGCTATGGTAATAAAGGTATTTCTGGCCAAGAGAAGTCTACTAATATCAAATACCGGCCTTAATTTGAGGAAGAAATTTCTGAGGATGTACGTCTGGAGTACAGCATT
Source organism: Schistocerca gregaria (assembly GCF_023897955.1). Classification (NCBI taxonomy): domain Eukaryota; kingdom Metazoa; phylum Arthropoda; class Insecta; order Orthoptera; family Acrididae; genus Schistocerca; species Schistocerca gregaria. The sequence goes on along the minus strand of NC_064922.1, from coordinate 461,927,098 downwards.
GTACGGTAGTGAAACATGGACTGTGGGAAACTCGGAACAGAAGAGAATCGAAGCATTTGAGATGTGGTGCTATAGACGAATGTTGAAAATTAGGTGGACTGATAAGGTAAGGAATGAGGAGGTTCAACGCAGAATCGGAGAGGAAAGGAATATGTGGAAAACACTGATAAGGATAAGAGACAGGATGATAGGACATCTGCTAAGACATGAGGGAATGACTTCCATGGTACTAGGGGGAGCTGTAGAGGGCAAAAACTGTAGAGGAAGACAGAGATTATATGAGGACGTAGGTTGCACAGAGATTGGATATATGAGGACGTAGGTTGCAAGTGCTTCTCTGAGATGAAGAGGTTAGCACAACGTTTCACATTCTCAGAAATTTTTTCCTCAAATTAAGGCTTATATTTGATACTAGTAGACTCTTCTCTAAACCAAAAATGCCCTTTTTCCAGTGCTGGTAAGCTTTTGATGTTCTCCTTGCCTATTCCTTAACTTCATCAACTTCGTCACCATCAGTCCTGGTGTTAAGTTTCTCACTGTCATCGTTTCTGCTATTTCTCATTACATTCATCTTTCTTCGATTTACTCTCAATTCATATTCTGTACTGATTAGAGTGTTCATTCCAGTCAGCATATCATGTAGTTTCCGAAGCACATCTGGAGGCATTCTGAAATGTGTGGACATTCAGAGTGTTGATGAAACACAGAAATTGCATCGGGATTGAATACAACAGGCACCATGCTGACTTTTCTCGGTGGGAGTAATGTCTCAAACTGTCTACGCTTTGATCGTTCCCTGGATGACCAGTAGTAGTTGCCGAAGCACATCTGGAGGCATTCTGTAATCTTTGGACCTTCAGAGTGTTGATGAAACACAGAAATGGCATCGGGATTGAATACAACAGGCACCATGCGGACTTTTCTCCATGGGAGTAATGTCTCAAATTGTCTACGCTTTGATCGTTCCCTGGATGACCAGTAGTAGTTTCCGAAGCACATCTCGAGGCATTCTGTAATCTGTGGACCTTCAGAGTGTTGATGAAACACAGAAATTGCATCGGGATTGAATACAAAAGGCACCATGCGGACTTTTCTCCATGGGAGTAAGGTCTCAAACTGTCTACGCTTTGATCGTTCCCTGGAAGACCAGTAGTAGTTTCCGAAGCACATCTGGAGGCATTCTGTAATCTGTAGACTTTCAGAGTGTTGATGAAACACAGAAATTGCATCGGGATTGAATACAACAGGCACCATGCGGACTTTTCTCCAAGGGAGTAATGTCTCAAACTGTCTTCTTCACGTTCACTCAGGATGTCATCAGCGAATCGTGTCATTGATATCTTTCACCTTCAATTTTATTTCCACTCCTGAAACTTTCTTTAATTTCCATCACTTCTTCTTCGATGTACAGATTCAGCAGTAAAGGGGAAAGATTATATTCCTGTCTTATACCCTTTTCAATTCAAGCACTTCGTTTTTGGTCGTCCACTCTTATTATTCCCTCTTGGCTCTTATACATATTGTATATTACCCGTTTCTCCCTAACGCTTATCCCAGTTTTTCTCAGAATTTCGAATACCTTGCACCATTATCAAATGCTTTTTCTAGGTGAACAAATCCTACCAACGTGCCTTGATTTTTCTTTAGTCTTACTTCCATTATCAGCTGCAACTTCAGAATTGGCTCTCTGTTGCCTTTACCTTTTCTAATGCCAAAGTAATCGTCCTCTATCAATTCTCAATTTTCTTTTCGATTCTTTTGCATATTATACTTGTCAGTAACTTGGATGCATGAGTCGTCAAGATGATGGTGCTATAATTCTCGCATTTGCCACCATTTGCAGTCTTCGGAACTGTGTCGGTAATAGTCTTCCGAAAGCCAGATGGTATGACATCAAACTCACACATTCCACACACCAACGAGAATAGTCGTTTTGTTGCCATTCCCCCTAATGAGTTTAGAAATTCTAATGCTATGTTATCTGTACCTTATTTGATCTTCAGTCATCCAAAACTCTCTTAAATTCTGATTCCAAAACTGAATCCACACTCTCTTCTAAATCTACTCCTGTTTCTTCTTCTATCAGACAAATGTTCTCCATCATAGAAGCCATCAATCTACTCTTTTCACCTATACGCTCACTCCTCTGCATTTAACTGTGGAATTCTCGTTGCACTCTTAATGTTACCAACCTTGCTTTTAGTACCACCGAAGGTTGTTTTGACACCTGTAAGCTACGTCAGTTATTTCGATAAGAACTTCTTTTTCGATTTCTTCACATTTTTCGTCGTAGCTTCTCTGCACTTCCTACTCATTTTGTTCCTCAGCGATTTATATTTATGTGTTCCTCAACTTACATGGACGTTTTTGTACTTCCTTCTTTCATCGATCAACTGAAGTATTTCTTCAGTTACCTATGGTTTCTTCGCAATTACCTTGTTTCTGCCTATATGTTTCTTTCCATCTTTGTGACTGATCTTTTTAGTGATGTCCATTCTTCTTTAACTGTACTGCCTACTGAGCTATTCGTTTTTGCTGTATCTACAGCCTTAGAGAACTTCAAGCCTCTCTCATTATCCCTTATTACGTCAGTATGCCATTTTTTGAGTATTGATTCTTCCTGACTAATATCTTGAATTCTAGCCTGCTCTTCATCATAACTCCATTGTGATCTGAGTCAATATCTGCTCTCGGGTACGCCTTTCAATCCAGTATCTAACTTCGGAATGTCTGTCTGAGCATGATGTAATCTAACTGAAATCTTCCGGTATCATCCGGTGTTTTCATATTATAACTCCGCCTCTTTTGAATCTTGAACAGAGTATTCGCTATTACTAGTTGAAATTTATTACATAACTCAATTAGTCGTTCTCCTCCTCCATTTCTTGTCCTAAATCCATATTCCTCTGTAACCTTTTCTACGACTTCTTCCCCTACAACTGAATTCCAGTCCCCCATCACTACTAGCTCTTCATCTCCCTTTGCGTACTGTATTACCTTTTTAATATGCTCATATACTTTCATTATTTCTTCATCTTCAGCCTGCGACGTCGGAATGTATACTTGAACTATAGTTGTGATGCAGGTTTGCTGTCGATTCTGATACGAACAACGCGATAATTTAACTGTTCGCAGTAACACACCCTCTCTGCCCTAACTTCCTATTCATACAAAATCCTACTCCAGTTATACGATTTTCTGATGCTTTTGATATTATCCTATACTCATCTGATCAGAAATGCTGGTCTTCTTTCCAGATCACTTCACTGACTCATAGTATATTTCCTGCATACCTGTACTATAGTTGTTGGTGTGAGTTTGCTGTCGATTCTGACATGAACAATCCTACCACTGAACTGTTCACTATAACGAATCCTACTCCTGTTATACCATTCTCTGTTACTGTTGATATTACCCTGTACTCATCTGACCACAAATCCTTCTCTTCTTTCCATTTCACTTCATTGACCACTACTATATCCAGACGGAGCCTTGCAATTCCCTTTTCAGGTTTTCTAGCTTCTCTACCACGTTCAAGGTTCTCATATTCCACGCCCAAGCTCATTGATTATTCAAGCTTTTTCTCATGGTCACCTCCCCTTCGCAGTCCCTCCCAGAGTTCCGAATGGGGGACTATTCTAGAATCTTTTGCCAATACCATCATGACACTTTTTCAGTTATAGGTCACGTGTCCTGTGGCTACACATTATGTGTCTTCAGTGCAGTGGTTGCCTTCTGCATGCTCATGCCACTGATCATTGCTGATAATTCCGCCTTTAGTGGCAGTTTCCCGTCCCAAGGACATGAGAGTGCCCTGAACCTCTATCCGCTTCCTCCGCCCTCTTTGACAAGGCCGTTGGCAGAATGAGGATGACTTCTTTTGCGGGAAGTCTTGGGCCACCAATGCTGATTTTTAAACGAAATTTAAACGTTGGTGGATTACGAGCCTGGGACTGAGTAAGTTTTGATTACAAATCGAAGATACTGTAGCGGCACTACCGTCTGGGATAGAAAAAGTCTGTTTTGGTGCAATATTTCTGAGTGCCCAAGTTAAAGTCCGGCGTGTGCCTGTTAACAATGAGTTATGCTCACCAGCATTTGCGAAGTAAAATAGAGGCCACAGGAGCGTAGCACTGCCGGAAAAGTTCACACAACAGTTTGCACGGCGCAAGTGACAAGCAGAAGGGGTCCACTTGCAAAACTAAGTGTTATGAGTAGGTGGCGCAGAGCAGTGAGTTTAGCAAAGCAGAGGTGCATAGCCGCATATAAATAGGTGCCAGTTCACTAACAAAGCATTCAAGTGTGGCAACTCACCTGGATGGCAGGGCGAGTCACACCACAGGCTACACAAAGCAGAAGATGGGGCGCCAGTGTTCCAGTCCAGGGTGGGTCTCTGGTTCGGCCCTGTGAGGTCAATGCAGGGTCAGTAGCCAGTCAGCGGTGGGCCACTCCATGGCTCGCTACTGTGGGCAGTTGTCTTGGCTCCCAATACACACCAGAGGTGTCCAGGGCGAGGGCTGCAGATTCAGCTGCCGGATCATGGACAGTTGTTGCCAGCGCAACCCAAGCCATGTCAGTGAGGACACTCGGTGTGAGCCACCTTGCAGTTGTCAGCAGGTGGCGCTGAGGCAGCGCAGGACGAAGGCTGCTAAGTTGGCTCCCTGTGCAGTCCTGATGTCGTCATGTCAATGCATCCATACAAGGCCGACACATTAGCAGAGCGCTTGACAGGTCGCTGAGGTGGTGTCCTCAGCATTGAGGGACCCAGTGATGCAGACCGAGGGGAAGGCAGCACTGTAGTTCGAAACAACCAATCACTTGGAAAGCTCACATGAGTCTTAAGGCGGTGCCTTCTACCTCTTCCCATTACTATTGCTGTTGCTGTTACATTTGGCATCAGAAGTTGTTGCTACATTTGGTGTCAGAATAGCGGGCATCGTCTGTACAGTATGACTTTGGAGTCTACCACCTGCATTAGAGGCACAAGATGTGGTGAGTTTTGACAAGTTTTCTTTCGGGTGTTGGACGTTTTCTTTCTTTTTATGTTTTTGAGTATGGCTCATGGCAGGCCATTATAGATTTTTTGTGTAGGCAAAGTATTTTTTGTTGTCAGAGCAAGTTTTAGTGTATTTGGTACAATAAGACTTTTTTTCTTGTCATTTAATTACTTTTTCATTGGTTTGAGTATTACGTTACTGAGTATGATGATACTGAGAGGTTGGGAGTTGGGTTATTTTTTACTTAATTGTGTTGTTTCACGATTAATGGGAAACGAAAGCTATACAGTGGCAGTCAGAAACGCAAGGTGACTCGGAAACAGATACAGCTACAACGATTACCGGAAGTGATATGTCCATTCTCTTTGTTGGGTATTGATGTCTTAGGACCTTTAAGGCGAACACCGTCGGGGATTAGATTTGTTCTGACAATAATAGACCATTTTTCGTGGCATGTGGAGATGATGGCTACGCCAAATCAACAGGCAGCAATGGCCATGTAAGCATTAGCAAACAACTGGATTTTGAATTTTGGTGTACTGGAGACAGTAATTACTGACCAAGGAACCAACTTCATGTCGGATTTACTGATGGAACTGTGTAAATTGTTGAACATAAAGAAGGTGAGGACGAGTGCATTGCATCCATAGGCCAACGGAAGGACAGAATGGGTGCACAGAACAATCGTGAAAATGCTGAGTTTTTATGTGGATTCTCATTACCATCAGTGGGATGAGTGTGTGAAGCATATTGTATGCACATATAATGCAAAAATCCATACAAATACCTGCTTGTCTCCATATGAGGTAGAGTACGGTCGACATATGCCATCACCATTTGATTTAGAGAGATTACAGAAAGGAAGGACCGATGAATCTGTACGTCAATTTCCAAGTACAGTTCGGGATGTTTGGAGATGGGTGCAAAAGGCGAATATGAAGGCTTTGGAAAGGCAGAAAGGCGCAGTGAAACAGAAAGGAAGTTTACTGCAGTATAGAGTGGGGCAATGGGGAATGATATCCATCACCTACACGTAAAATGCGGAAAACAAAGAAGTTCCTCGCGAGGTATCGCGGACCATACCAAGTTATTGCAACCACATCCCCCATTAATGTTTAACTTCAGCTGCCAACTAGAACAACGATAGTACACATCGGGTGGTTACGGCCATTTAAGGGTTGCCCAGATGTGATTCCAAGCGTGTCACAGAAAGGAAAGAGGAAGAAAGAGAGAGGGAAGTGAGGTGCTAAGCACAGAGCAAACCAGGAAGATAGAGTACAGCACGAAGTACCGTATGCTTTGTGATCCAGAAAGTAGTAGAGTATTTGTAGTTTTTTTTTGTTTCCTTGTTATGGATCATTGGGTTTGCGTAGATTAATTAGTAATTGTATTTTGTATAAGTATTTTTGAGTATAGCCTGCAGCACACAGCAGTCGTTTGGAAGAGGGAGGAAGGTTGATGGTGATCCTTGTCCTCACGTCACTGAAAGGGGGAGCGTTCGCAGTGATTCATCTCTTCATCATTGGGGTGCAGCATTTGGAAGGGGGTGTTATCTACTCAAGGCAGGAAGATGTGGTGGTGTCGAGTCACCAGTGGGCATTAGGGTTGGTATGGAATGTATGGGAAATGAGTAATGAAGAAAGGAGGCTTGAGGAAGTGCTCGAAGAGCTTAGGCAATGTGCAGAGGACTAGAGAATGCCGAAAGGAAGTTGCACGGGAGTATAAGAAATTGCAAGAAGCTTACGAGACGCTACGTAACCAGGTAGGACGGATGGAGCAAGTGGTTCCATGGGTAAGATGGAAACGAAGATGGCTGAACGCAGGGGTAAAAATTTTAAAGACAGTTTTTGGAACCAAAGACGAAAGTAATATTAAAAAAAAAAAACAGCTGAACAACACGGTGGAAGCGGTGAGTCATCCCACAGAGGAGAGTAGAGCAACGGAAGCTTGGCATGCAATGCAATGGGAACTGGCAGTTGCCAAGAAGGCAGCTAGGAAGAAGAGGTATTCAGACAGTTTTACTTTGCATACATGCAATTGATACGACCAACTGTCAGAGTTGAGTGGAGAGGAGCCTCGTGTAGCCATAGATGTAGGTAACTTGCAGCAGTCCTCAGCAATTAGGAGGCCTAGGTTAGTTGCAAAGTCTAGTAGAAAGAAGGTTCTGCTGCTAGGCAGTTACCACGGTAGAGGTGTGGGCCAGCAGTTGCAGGAAATGTTGGGGAGTGAGTACCAGGTCACCAGCATTGTGAAGCCTAGTGCAGGGTTGGCTCAGGTGACTGAAAGCATAGGGGAGTTGTGTAAGAATTTTACGAAAGAGGATCAGGTAGTGATAGTGGTTGGAGCAGGGAACCGTATTGATAGGGAAGGGGCATATGATGTCAGTGGTGATTTGGTTAAGATAGCTACTCAAACTGGTGGCAGTAATGTGCATTTCGTGCAGCTGTTTCAGCGTCACGATCGACCTCACTTTAATGTGGCTGTTAGGCGCGTTAATGTGGGGCTGGGGAGGCCACTGATGGCGGAGGGCATGAATTACATCTCAGTGCTGCCAGTTGGGTCTATCAGTAGATGGGGTTTCACTAGGCATGGCCTTGCACCTCAATAGGTATGGGAAGGGGAGGCTGGCTAAGCTTATAGGTGACAGTGTGGTGATAGTGGTATCACTCATGGAAAAATTCCTGTAGTAGTTGGTGTTAGAGCTGCACCTTTTTTTAGACTGAAGTCAGCTGATAGGTATGCCTCTTAAATGGAAGTGACTCTAACTAAGGACTCACCTTCATAGGATGTAATGTTTCCAAGTAGAGAAGGAATTATCATATTTCATCAAAATATAAGAGGTATTAGAGATAAAGTTAGTGAACTGCTAATAGATGTTAACTCTGAAATTATTGGTATATCAGAGCACCACTTAAATAATTTGATAATTCAGAGGCTTCCTTCACTAGGTTACAGATTAGCTGGCTGTTTCTCAAGGAGTTCCTTGCGGGGTGGGGGGAGTGGCTCTGTACGTAAAAAACAGTATTTCATTTGAGTACATAGACGTATCACGACACTGCACTAAACAGATATTTGAAAGTTGCGCAGCATTAGTTGAATTTAGTGAAACTAAACTCCTAATTGCTTTTGTTTATAGGTCCCCTAACTCAGACTTCAGAGCATTTTTACTTAAGCTAGAGAGGGTTCTTGATTCACTTTGTAGGAAGTACCAGAAAGTAGTTATATGTGGTGACTTCAATATTAATTTCGTACATGATTGGCTCTCTAAAGTACTGGAGGGGACTAGGAAATGCCATTAAGGTCCTAGACCCGATGAGGGGAAACTCCTGATCTACACCTCCAAGCGGTAGAGAGTGGGCAACATCACTTCATATGATGGCTAACGTAGACAGGGACCGAAGGATGACCGGGATAAGTCATCACCCCAGCATCTGCTGGACAGGGCACCCTCTTGCCCTGGAAATGAGAAATCATTTCCAAAGACGGAAGAACCAGCTGATGGTCAACGGCATAGGATGTGGAAGGCAACGGGAAACCACCACATTAAAGAACTACGGTTATCCCAAGCATCAGCAGTAAACCATGTCAGTATCTTCTGTAAAATTTTCCGGAGATAAAATAGTCCCCCAATGGGATCTCCAGGTGGGGACTGCAAAAGATATAGACAACGTGAAGGAAATGAATCCCAATTTTAACATAGCCACTTAGAATGTGAGAACACTGCTTCAGTGTAGCAAGCTAGAAAATGTAAAACTTGAAATGGAGCGACTGGAAATCGATATCCTGGGCATATCGGAGATGAGATGGCCCCAACCAGGTGATTTCTGGTCTGGAGAATACAGAGTCATTCACACCGGAACTGACCAAGATAGACCGGGAATGGGAGGAGTTGGAATAATTTTGAGGAAAAACTATGGCTCACGTGTCAAGGGATATGTGCAATATAGCTCTCGAATAATACTAGTCAAACTTGAAACTAAACCAAAGGACACTGTGATAATACAAATATACATGCCAACATCCAAAGAAGAAGATGCAGTCATTGACGAAATATACGAAGAAATAAGTGATGCGATGAGAAATGTTAAGGGAGATGAAAACCTGATTGCCATGGGGGACTGGAACGCGATTGTGGGTGAAGACCCGGAGGAAGGAATTGTTGGCAAATATGGACTTGGAAGAAGAAATGAAAGAGGTGATCGACTGATCGAGTTCTGCTCAAAGCACCAACTAGTTGTTGCAAACACACTTTTCCAACACCACAAACGAAGAAGATATACATGGAAGGCCCCTGGAGACCTGAGGAGACAACAGATTGACTACATTTTAGTGAAAGCACCTTTTAGGAACCAGATAAAAGATTGCAGGAGCTATCCATCTGCAGACATAGGCAGCGATCATAACCTGGTCATGATGAAAAGTTCACTGAGATTCAAACGTTTGAAGAAGAAGCCAGTAAAACTTAAATGGGAACTAGAAAAACTGAAAACTGAGGGACTGGCAAAGCACTATGCTCATGAAACAGACAACCTAATTAAAAATTTTCAACATGGTGGAGTAAATGAAGACTGGAATCAGATTAAATCTGGTATATACAAAGCAGCAGAAAAGATAGTTGGAAGAACTGAACCCAAAAACAAGAGGAAATGGATTACAGCAGATATTATTGAGCTTATAGAAAACAGAAGATTATACAAAAATGCAACTGAGGAACAAGGAAAAGCTGAATACAGAAGACTAAGGAATTTAGTTAATAGAGAAGCTAGGAAAGCAAAAGAAAATTTTCTTGGAGAAATGTGCAGGAAAGTAGAAGAAAATATGCAAAACGGAAGAACTGATTTAGCCTACAGAACAGCAAATCAATTTTTTTTAACAAACGTAAAACAGTACTCTCAGGCACAATAGAAAATAAAGAGGGGAAAATGCTGTTTGGTGAAGACATGCTGAAGAGATGGAAAGAATACATAGAGGAGTTGTATGCTGGAACACCTCTTTCGGAGGAAGTAATAGGAAGAGAAGAGGAAGTAGACGAAGATGACAAGGGAGATGACATTCTGCAAGAAGAATTTGACAGAGCTCTAAAAGAACTACAGGACAACAAAGCAACGGGTATTGATGACATCCCTGCAGAACTAATAAAGAATGCTGGTGACGGCATGAAAATGATGCTGCTTAAACTTATTAGGTCCATCTATAACACAGGAGAGATACCGACAGACTTCCAGAAATGTATCATTGTTCCTATACCAAAGAAGGCAGCACCTAAAAAATGTGAACAGCACCGAACTCTTAGCCTAATATCACATGCATCAAAAATTCTCATAAAAATAGTTCTGAAGAGAATTGAAGAGAAGGTGGAGGATATGCTGAGTGAAGATCAGTTTGGTTTCAGAAGGGGATTGGGAACAAGAGAGGCGATTCTGGCACTAAGACTCATTATCGAAAAGCAATTACAGAAAAATAAACCAACTTATATTGCCTTTATAGACATGGAAAAGGCATTTGATAACGTTATCTGGCAAGTGATGTTCAGAGTGCTGAGGAAAATTGGAATAAAGTACAAAGACATCCGCGTGATACTCAGTTTCTATAAGAATGAGGTGGCAGTGATTAGGAACTGTCACCAGGAACAACAAGCAAATATTAGAAAAGGGGTAAGACAAGGATGTGCTCTCTCTCCTCTTATATTCAATGCTTACATCCAGGAAGCTATAGACCAAGTTCGAGAAACTACTGAGGTGGGGATCAAAATTAATGGGCAGAAGATAGACATGGTACGTTATGCAGATGATATTGCTATAGTCACGGAGACAGAAGAAGATCTAGAGGAAGTCCTCAGAACAACGGAAAAAATTCTATACAATCAGTATGGAATGAGAATAAACAAGAAAAAGACTAAAGTAATGGTATGCAGTACAGGAGCAGAATATGAACCTCCGAGAATTAGAATTGGAAGAGAGGAGCTGGAAGTGATACAGGAATTTACTTACCTGGGAAGCAAAATCATAAGGGATGGTAGAAGCCGGAAAGAAATTGCGACCAGAATACAAAAGGCCAAAATTGCATTTAATCGGAGAAGGAACTTACTCACCAGCAACAACATCAGTCTGAAAATAAGGAAACGCATCATGAAAGGTTTCGTTTGGAGTGTGGCCCTATATGGATGTGAAACTTGGACAGTTGGAAGAGCAGAGAGAAGACGGCTAGAGGCCCTGGAGATGTGGTGCTATAGAAGGATGATGAAGATCAGCTGGACAGACAAAGTAACAAATGAAGAGGTGCCTAGAAGAGTACAGGAAACCAGATCTCTGTGGATGCACATCCAAACAAGAAGAGACAAACTTGTAGGGCACATCCTACGACACAACAATATCATTGGAACAATAGCAGAAGGAGTTATTGAGGGAAGGAATCGGCGGGGGCGACCAAGGATATCATACATGCAACAGATCATGAATGACGTTGGATGTAACACATATGTGGAAATGAAGAGGAAAGCAGACAGAAGAGAGGAATGGCGCTCTGCTGCAAACCAACCTCAGGGTTGAACACTAAAAGAAGACATGATTGTGCAAGAAAAAGGATGTTGGTAGATCTCCTAAATTCATATGATCTGTTGCAAACTGTGTTTTTTCCAACTAAGGTGCAGGGGAACAGTAGCACAATCATAGACAATATTTTTATTCATTCTTCATTACTACATGGGCATTCTGTTAGTATATATTTAATTACAAACTATGTAGGAAAGTTAATCCAACAGCAATAGAGAGTTTTTCAAAACTTGTCAAGGAACAAGAGTGGAAAGATCTTTATAGTGCCGATAATATAGATGATGATAAAAACAAGGTTTCCATAACACATTCCTCATGCTCTTTGAGAGTTGCTTTCCATTAGAACATTCTAAACGAGGTACTAGCAGTAATTGACAGCCCAGCTGGCTGAATAGTGGGATAAGGATATCATGTAGAACAAAGTGGGAATTATATCAAAATGTTAGAAGTAGTCACAATCAAGCTACAGTAGCCCATTACAAACAGTATTTTAAGGTGCTTAAAAATGTTATTAGCAAGGCAAAAAGTATGTGGTATGCAAATAGAATAGCTAATTCACAGGATAAAATTAAAGCCATATGGTCAGTTCTGAAGGAAGTGTCTGGTCAGCAGCACAAGGTTGATGATATAAAGTCAGTTCGCAGTAATAATATTTCTGTCACTGATAAATCAGGTGTATGTACAGTATTTAACAACCATTTTCTGAGCATTGCTGGTGAATTAAATAAAAATTTAGTTTCTACAGGAAGTCATATAAATTTCTTAACAAATGCCTTTCCGATATTGACGTCTGAAATACTCCTCTGTGATACAGACAAGAGGGAGATTGAGTCAATAATTAAATCACTGAAGACTAAAGACTGTCATGGTTATGATGGAGTGTCTAGTAGAATATTAAAGTACTGTGCTGCACATGTAGCCCTTTATTTAGCCATATTTGTAATTTTTCCTTTAGGAATGGTCAGTTTCCTGAGCGTTTAAAGTACTCAGTAGTAAAGCCGCTTTATAAGAAGGGAGAAAGGGGTAATGTAGATAATTTTAGACCTATTTCTATGCCATCAGTGTTTGCAAAAGTTATCGAAAAGGGTGTGTATGTTAGGTTAATTGATCACTTTATATCACACGATTTGCTATCAAATGTACAGTTCGGCTTTAGAGGTCACTTGACAATTGAAAATGCTATATTCTCTTTTCTCTGTGAGTACTGGATGGGCTACACAAAAAGTTCCGAACGCTTGGCGTATTTTTTGATATAATAAAGGCATTTGACTGTGTTGATCTCACAATATTGCTCCAGAAGTTGGACCATTACGGAATCAGGGGAGTAGCTCACAATTGGTTCACCTCTTACTTTATTCACAATGCTGATAACGGCTGTGATGTGGGATCTGAGTGGGGTACTGTCAAGTAGGGGGTGCCCCAGGGATCAGTGTTGGGGCCGCTCCTGTTCATTATTTATATAAATGATATTCCCTCTAGTATTATGGGTAACTCTAAAATATTTCTGTTTGCTGATGACGCTAGCTTGGTAGTAAGGCATGTTGTGTGCAACATTGACTCGGTTTCAAGTAGTGCAGTACATGACCTCAGTTCATGGCTTGTCGAAAATAAACTAAATCACAGTAAGACTCAGTTTTTACAGTTTCTAACACAATTCAACAAAACCTGACGTTTTAATCTCACCGAACAGGCATATGATTAGTGAAACTGAACAGTTAAAATTCCTAGGTGTTCAGATAGATAGTAAGCTGTCGTGTAAAACCGACGTTCAGGATCTTGTTCAAAGACTTAATACTGCCATTTTCACTATTCGAACGGTATCGAAAGTGAGTGATACTTCGACTCGTAAATTAGACTACTTTGCTTATTTTCATTCACTTATGTCGTATGGTGTTATGTTTTGGGGTAACTCTTCCCATTCTAGAAGGATATTTTTGGCTCATAAACGGGCGGTTCGGGCAATAATTGGTGTGAGTTCACGAACCTCATGTCGACCTGTGTTCACGAGTCTGGGTATTTTGACATTGGCCTCTCAATACGTAGATTGCTTATTGTCCTTTCTTGTTACCAATATTAGTTTATTTCCAACAATAAGCAGCTTTCACTCAGTTAATACTCGGCAGAAATCAAATCTCCATTTGGATCGGACTTCCTTAATTCTTGTGCAAAAAGCTGTGCAGTTTACTGCTGCATCCATTTTCAATAAGCTGCCACTCGAATTCAAAAATCTTAGCAGTAATCCACGCGCTTTCAAATCGAAACTGAAGAGTTTCTTCATAGGTCACTCCTTCTATTCCGTCGAGGAGTTCCTTGAAAAATTAAGCTGATTCTAATTATATTGCTGATAGCGTTTGCTTAAACTTATGGACTGATTTTCTTTCAGGTTCATGAACATTTACTTTTATCTGTTATTACTTTTATGTTGTAAGTTCATGTACTGACACGTTTATGACGTTGGAGATTTGCTCCTCAATTTGATCCTACGGAACTTGACATGTAAATAAATAAAATATAAAATAAACTCAGATAGGGACATGAAGGGGAAATCGTGAATAACACGCGGTTGCTCTGGGCATTAGTAGGGCAGGTAGTGGAATACGCCAAGGTGCGGGAGACGTAATAAATCGTAACCTGGGAACCTTACAGGGGCGTTTGGAAATCCTAGACAGCAAGGTGGTGTTAAAGAGGCTTCTGCAAGGAGCAGCTGACTGTGTAGGATGTACAGGGAGTAATAACGAATATGCAGGAAGTGCTGCATCGCGCATTTCAAGGCCAGATAAGCACCGGTTTGTTACCGCCGGACCAATATTTTTTGTGGGTTGCGCAAGGCACAGAAGGAACTCCGTCAGGGTTTTATATAATAATGGAGCCCAGCGAGCAAAATGTACCATGTTGCAACAGTAAGGGTAATAACCGACCACTCACGAGTGTATATGTTGGTCCTATTGCCGGTTATGGGGAAGAATGCAAGGTCTCAGTGTTACATGGTCCATCCGTATCCAGTGAAGTGGGGAGCATTGAGCAAGTCTGTGGAAGTGGAAGTGAAAACTAAGGAGGTATTGTTGATTTCAGCAGCTAGCTGAGATGACTAGGGAGGATTTACGAAGCTGCCATAGAGGGAAGGTAACGGTATGTCCAGCCAGGATGATAAGCACCAATCCAGACACGTGCACGGTGCAGTTATTTTTAGCTTGGGGGAAAGGAATGCACTGTCCAAGGGACATCGTGAAGCCAGAATTGAGCTTGCAACGGGTCAGGTTGCATTGGATCTTCTCCACCTACGAGAATGTGGTAGTAGTAGCAAGTTGTTTTGAGGAGGGAGTATTTGCAGAAGCAAAACGTACATAGCTCGAGGGGAGCGGCATTTTGATCAGTGGAACTTCATGTAACATAATAGGACCAATCTTCACGTGCTAGTGTCAATTTCAAGAGTCCGTCATCGAATGTTACGCAACTACAGCTGTACTGGCCAGAAGCCACTTTAGGCAAAGTCAGAATCTGACCTTGTTAAATCATACTCTGGAGCCAGGTCTGTTGAGATTGGTAAACCAGTTCATTTTTAAGAAAAAGGGGTGCATATCAGCCGAACAGCTTGTGCAACATGTCTCTCACTATAAGGAAAGGTAAGGGCAAATAATGATAATTTTTAGCACCTCTGTGCCAAGCGTCTTTGCAGCCTTAACTTCGTTATATGTTGTTTTCATTCTTATCGGGCAGAGAGCCAATTCTAAGACAGTACGAAGGGTAGTCCAAGTCCCAGTGGATTGGATACCGAGGGCGTGAGACGAGTAGCTAAGGGGTTGAGCCCGCATCTCGTGGTCATGCGGTAGCGCTCTCGTTTCCCACGCCCGGGTTCCCGGGTTCGATTCCCGGCGGGGTCAGCGATTTTCTTTGCCTCGTGATGGCTGGGTGTTTTGTGCTGTCCTTAGGTTAGTTAGGTTTGAGTAGTTCTATGATCTAGGGGACTGATGACCATAGATGTTAAGTCCTATAGTGCTCAGAGCCATTTTTTTTAAGGGGTTGATCGAGCAGTGGTCGTCCAGTAAGGAATTTTTACGTTTTGTTCAAGTCACGTGTTTCAAGGCGCACTAGGCCACATTTAAGTTTTCTAAAAGTAAGGAAACCTATCATAGGTGTCGACCCAAGCAAGTTAACAGATACTTAAAGGTTGAACTCGGGACTGGGTCTTTCCAAATGGGGGAATAATGTAGCGACACCACCATTTTGGATAGTAAAGTCAGTTTTGGTGCAATATTTTTGAGCGCATAAGTTACAGTCAGTCTGTTTACAGTGAGTTATGCTCACCAGCATTAGCGAAGTAAAATAGAGGCCACAGGGGCGCAGAACTGCAGGTAAAAGTACAAACAGTTGTTTGCATGACGCAAGTCACAGGTAGAAGGGGACCACTGGTCAACCTAAGTGTTATGACTATATGACATGGAGTGGCGTGTTTAGTAAAAAAGAGGCGTGCAGCCGCACGTAAATAGGTGACGGTGCACTAATAAAGCACTGAAGTGTGGCAGCTCACCTGGACGGGAGGGCGTGTCACGCCACTGGCTACACACAGCAGCAGATGGGGTGTTAGCGTTCCAGTCCACGGTGGGTAGCTGGTTCGACTCTCTGAGGCTGATGTGGGGTCCGTAGCGAGCCAGCAGCGGCCACTCCACAGATCGCTACAGTGGGCAGTCATCTTGGCTCCCAAAACGCACCAGACACATCCAGGGCAAGGGCCGCAGATTCCACTGCTGGATTGCACGTGCTCGTTGTCGCCGCGACCCAAGCCACACCAGCGAGGCCACGCGGTGCGGGCCACCAGGCAGTTGCCAGCGGGCGGGGCTGAGGTAGCTCAGGACAAAGGCTGCTGAGTCGCCTGTCGGCGCAACCCTGACGTCGTCATATCAACTCGGCTGTACAAGGCCGACACATTAGCAGAGCGCTTGGTGGGTCACTGAGGTGACGTCCTCAGCATTGCAGGACCCGGTGACGCAGACTGTGGGGAATGCGGCACTGTAGTTGGAAACAATAAATCACTTGGAAAGCTCAGACAAGTCCTAATATGGTGCCTTCTACCTCTTCCCACTACATTTGGAGCTGCTGTTTAAATGTGTTCAAATGTGTGTGAAATCTTATGGAACTTAACTGCTAAGGTCATCAGTCCCTAACCTAAATTATCCTAAGGACAATCACACACACCCATGCCAGAGGAAGGACCCGAACCTCCGCCGGGACCAGCCACACAGTCCATGACTGCAGCGCCTTACAACGCTCGGCTAATCCCGTGTGGCAGAGTTGCTGTTACATTCGGTGTAAGAAGATGCTGCTAGAATACTACCACCTTTTTTTTTTCTTTGCGGTATCAGGTCATGGGTTGGCAGAGGAAGGGTGGACAGGGGTCGCAACTTGCGGCCTGACCATGATGTCTCCTCCGTCCCTTTTGTGGAAATGTGGTCCAAATTATGAAATGATTTTTTTAATTTTTTTATTTTTTAATTTCATTGAAGGTTAATGTGTGGTTATTGAGTTTTGCTGCTTTTTGTTATTAATGCGGTCCTTAGTCCAGAGACTGGTTTGATGAAGCTCTCCATGCTGCTCTATCCTGTGCAAGTTTCTTCATCTCCCAGTACCTACTGCAACGTACATCCTTCTGAATCTGCATAGTGTAGTCATCTCTTGGTGTCCCTCTACGACTTTTAACCTCCACTCTGCCCCCCAATACTAAATTGGTGATCCCTTGATGCCTCAGAATATGTCCTACGAACCGATCACTTCTTCTGGTCAAGATGTGCCACAAACTCCTCTTCTCCCCAAATCTATTCAATATCTCCTCGTTAGGTGTCAGAGTCCACATCTGCCCCTGGAAATGTCTTACAATTTAAAACCTGGTTCCTAAATCTCTGTCTTACCATTATATAATCTATCTGATACCTTTTAGTATCTCCAGATTTCTTCCATGTACACAACCTTCTTTCATGGTTCTTGAACCAAGTGTTAGCTATGATGAAGTTATGCTCTGTGCAAAATTCTACCAGGCGGCTTCCTGTTTCATTCCTTACCCCCCATCCATATTCACCTACTACGTTTCCTTCTCTTCCTCTTATCGAATTCCAGCCACCCATCAGTACTAAATTTTCGTCTCCCTTCACTATCTGTATCATTTCTTTTATCTCCTCCTACATTTCTTCAATTTCTCCATCATCTGCGGAGCTAGTTGACATATAAACTTGTACTACTGTAGTAGGCATGGGCTTCGTGTCTAGCTTGGCCACAATAATGCGTTCACTATGCTGTTTGTGGTTGCTTACCCAATTTTTTTATTCATTATTAAACCTACTTCTGCATTACCCTATTTGATTTTGTATTTATAACCCTGTATTCACCTGAAAAAAAGTCTTGTTCCTCCTGCCACCGAACATTACTAATTCCCACTATATCTAACTTTAACCTATCCATTTCCCTTTTTAAATTTTCTAACCCACCTGCCCGATTAAGGGATCTGACATTCTACGCACCGATCCGTAGAACGCCAGGATTCTTTCTCCTGGTAGCGATGTCCTCTTGAGTAGTCTCCGCCCAGAGATCAGAATGGGGGATTGTTTCACCTCCGGTATATTTTACCCAAGAGGACGCCATCATCATTTAACCATACATTAAAGCTGCATGCTCTCGGGAAAATTTACGGCTCTAGTTTACCCTTGCTTTCAGCCGTTCGCAGTACCAGCACAGCAAGGCCGTTTTGGTTAGTGTTACAAAGCCAGATCATTCAATCATCCAGACTGTTGCACGTGCAACTACTGAAAAGGCTGGTGGGCCTCTAGAGGAATAACACGTTTATCTGGCCTCCCAACAGATACCCCTCCGTTGTGGTTGCACCTACGGTGTGGCTATCTGTATCACTGACGTACGGAAGCCTCCACACCAAAGGCAAGGTCAGTGGGTGGTTCGTTGGGGGTGGGGGGTGGGTGGGGGGGGGGGAGGAGGGCGGAAGGTGATACAAGCTACGTAATATATAACAGCTACATCAAGTCAGTAGTATCAGATTGTGGTGCTCAAAAAGATCTAAATGAATACGGTGGACCAATAAAGATAATTTTCGTCTTCTGAAGTCACCCGTTTCGGCAACAACAAAACAGAAAAGGATTGATTGTTACTTTGCTATGAAAGATAAATATATGCTCTCAGAGAGTGTTTTGTAGGTTTTTGAGGTCTATAATTCAATACTAAATCAAGTAGTCTTGCCCTACTAGTTCAGACAGCCTATTGCAAGAGAGCGCATGGCAACTTAAACTAACTTACGCTAAGGACAACACTCACACAAATGGCCGAGGGAGGACTCGATCCTGCGACGGGGAAGTCGCGCATGCCCTAAACCACGCGGCAGTCGCGTGAGGATACGTGTCAATGATTAATAAATACTTAGACTCAGCAGTCTAATATTGTTGTTCTGATATTTACCTGCGTTACCCAGGTAGCTTACTTGTATTAATGTTTCATAGTTTATTGGTTTTAAATTATTCCGTTTTCACTTTATTTACTAAGCAGTCCACTGACGCTAAGACGCTTGGTTCAAACTTTTACCACTTATATTAAACTTAAAAGTAGGCAATACATTTTTTTTTACTTTTTACAGGCCTTCTGTGTAGTAGTGTGTAGGCTTAGGGACCGATGACCTCAGCAGTTTAGTCTCATAAGATCTTACCACAAATTAAAAAAAAAAAAAAAATCCTTACGCGACAGCCCGTCCGGGTCGCCGTACGCCCCGCGC
The DNA here is from genome assembly GCF_023897955.1 of Schistocerca gregaria. Lineage (NCBI taxonomy): Eukaryota > Metazoa > Arthropoda > Insecta > Orthoptera > Acrididae > Schistocerca > Schistocerca gregaria. The sequence goes on along the minus strand of NC_064922.1, from coordinate 461,907,788 downwards.
GTCACGAAATTATTGCGCACCACGCTACTCGCGCTAACGGGTTTAATGAAGCATGAGTTAGTATGCTATCATCTAACCACTGCAGGATGTAGGCCCCATAAGATAGATTAATGCATGAAACTAAGCTCATGCATAATTATGTAAAACTATGGTATAAAATAAATAGGTATGTATTGATCTAAAGACCTAGAAACGACGGAGAGGCTTCGTCCCCGCCTTAGCCCGCAGTGGTACAGAACCCCACAACAGGCTACAGCAGTCCACTCACCCCACCGCCGCCCCACACCGAACCCAGGGTTATTGTGAGGTTCGCCACAGAAAGGCGCTAGTGCTCATCCTCTACTGACACTGGTTGTGAAAAACAACTGTTGTATACGTACCCAAGTTGTTAAAATGTTATATCAATAGTATTAAGTCTCCATTACTGCCTGTAACTCTGTCTATCCCTTTATTACTTCACATTCTCTTTGCGAGTAGCTTCTGTACCTAGACTGTGTGTATGTTTTGTGTCACCGACATGGCACCTAACACAATGGGGTCTACGCAGTGGTCTCATAAATGCAAAAACTAATGTGCCCACACTGACGACGCTTACACTTTTTTCTGCAATGAAACTTCCACGGTCTCATACCGTGCCGACACATGTATTCGTGTCAGTCGATAAATTGGCGATCCTAAAGTTTTTCACTTGCAGAATCTCAAAATAGAGATCGACGGATCAGGAATTACGTAAAGTTTAAGATATTACTCTTTGCAAAAGTTTACAATGAGCTGTAGGCGAGCAAGACAATTTCAAGGAATATTTGTTCGATAAGTCTTCACAGCCAAACCGATATGTCTCCAGTCAAACATATTTGGTACACTAGTGCCCAAAAGATAAGCATAATCAAAAACAAGGAACTGTCAAGAGAAACGATTAGCAATCACCCAACATCATCGTAAATATTTACCTACAACCGTACTGTGCTGTGAATAGCAGCGTAACCGAAAGGTAAAGACAGACAGTGACGGAGACCATTCATGTCTCAGTCTCGTTCATCCATAAAAGGGAGAAGGGTGTAGTCTCTTGGTGAAGTTGACAACGTAATGCCACAAAAACGCCATTTGGGCCGTTTTGCAGGTCAACAGGCCAGACACAACCGACATTTCCGTATCCTTAGTTGTGTGTCATTTCGTGACTTTGGCGACGGTATCGAGACACAGGAGATGTTCTTTGTAGGTCAACTCCAGGTCGTTGGATTAATCACCCACAGCCGGAGCGATATCTGGCCGTGGCTGCCCGACTAAGTCGGAGTGCACCTGTGAGGCAATTTGCTGCCGAGCCTGCCGCTGCCTCAGGAGTTGCGGCAGTGTATCGGAGATCGGAACAGCAGAGCTGTAACCCAGATGTCTGGTTGTGTGCATCCTGCTCACACCATCAAGGACAGGATCGTGTGTTGTGGGGCCGCCAACGTCAAAATTTGACCAGGAATGAACGGAGGAATGTGCTATTTAGAGATGAATCCTGCTACAGTTTTGAAAATGATCCTTGTCGCACATTACTCTGGAGAGCACCTGGTAGCCGATACAACCAAGGGAATATTGTGGAAAGAGATCGAATTCGTGCTGATAGCGTCATGGTGTGGGGAGGCACCATGTTAAATGGCTGTACGGAGCTGCAGATCTTCGTTGGTGGTAGGAGGAATACTGTAAACACTCCGACGTGGAGAGATGAGGCACTGCTTCCACATGTTTCACTTTTTAGTGGTGCAAACGATCCAGACTTCCTCTTTATGGGCGATAATACCCGCTGGCACCTAGCTGTTACAGTAGATGTGTTTCCTAGAGGTTATGAAAGTAAAAAATGATGCGCGATAATTCCGTCGTTATCTTGTTTCCTGTGTTTGCAGATTGTTAGGGAATCAGTGTTAACGATTTCAATACGCGAAAACTGTTCACAGGTACGCACATTTATGATGGACGGTACAGAAATGACCGCCTGTTCAATTGGTTTCGCACTGGTGTTTCTATCGCTGCACCCCGAGTGGCAGGATGCAGCGCAAAAGGAATTGGACACTGTTTTCGGTACCGGAGAAGACTACCTGAGACCCACATCGCCTGAAGAACTAGCTAGCGCAGCTCCCGGTCATCGAAAGCATTATTAAGGTAGGCAAGAACAGGAATTTCGTATTTGAGCTAACTGGTAAGGACTACGAGTAGTGAACACCTTAAGAAGATGATTCAGTAATCAGTAAACTAACGTCCTCAGTTGTTAGCTGGATGTATTCAAATTTCTGTCGTCCCCTGAAGTTTTGCCTGTTACTGCTCCCTCTAGTATCATCGAAGATATTCCCTGATGTCTTAGCACATGTTTTGTCATCCTGTCCCTTCTTTCTGTCAGTGTTTCCTTCCTTCGCCGGTTCTGCGGAGTACCTTCTCATTCCTTATCTCATCACCTCACAATGCTGCGCTCCAAATGCATGCCTATATTTGAGACTTATAGACCTCTCTTGGCCAGGAATGTCCTCCTTAGCAGTAGTACTCTTCTTTTTATGTCCTCCTTATTTTGTCCGTCATGGGTTACTTTGCTTCCAAGTTAGCAGAACTCGTTCGTCTAATTCGTGATCATCAATTTCAATATTAAGTTCCTCGCTTCTCTCATTTTTGTTGTTCTTCATTACTTTGGTATTTTTCCGGTTTGCTCTCATTCCATATTCTGTATAGATATTCGATTCAACACATTCTGTAATTCTTCACTTTCATTGAAGTTAGCAATGTCATCAACTAACTTATTGTTGATATCCTTTCACGGAGAATTTTAATGCTACATATGGAACTTTCTTTCATGTTGCTTATTACTTCTTCGATATATAAATTGAACAATAAGAGTGAACAGCTGCATCGCTTTTTCATTCCAGCACTTCGTTTTTGATCATAGAAACTTACTAGCTCTTCTTGGTTCTTGTACGCCCTGTATGTGTCGTTCCCTATAGCTTACTCTAACTTCTCCAAGAATTTCGAACATATTGCCCTATTTTGTATTGCCGAATGCTTTTGCAAGCTCGACAAATCTTTTGAGCATGTCCTATTCTTGCTTCTTGCGTCCATTACCAAACACGTAGTTAGAAACGACTCTCTGGTATCTCTAACTTTCCTAAAGCCAAACTGACCGACGTCTAGCAGATCCTCAGGTTTCATTTCCATTCATCAGTATGCTATTCTTGTCAACATCTTGTATGTATGAACTGTGAAATTGATTGTACAATAATTGTCACACCTCATCTCTCCTTGTTAACTCCGAATTGTTTGTATCATATTTTTCCGAAAGGGTGATGGTACGTCGCCAATCCCATTTCCCCCACACACCAACCTGGACAGTCGTTCGGTTGCCTCTTTCCCTGCTGATTTTACGAATTCCGATGGAATGTTACGTATACTCCTGGTATATTTGATTTCAAGGCTTCCAGTGGAATTCCCATTGCGGCCTTGACATTACCACCGTTGCTTCTAACTTCTCCGAATGTCTTTTTAACTTTTCTATGTCCTGTGTCAGACCTCCTGAAGATCATTTATTTTCTGATCGCTTCGCAACTTTCTTGCAGCGTTTGGCCTCGGTTACCCTGAACTTCATAAGAGGTCTATGTGTGGGGTGTATTCCTGTCTTTCCCTAAGCATTTTTGCACTTGCTTCTTTCATCGATCAGTTGGAGTATTTCACTGATACCCAAGGTCTCTTCGCAGTTTCCTTTGTTGTACCTATATTTGTCTATCTCACATTGATGATTTCCTTTTTTTTTTTTTTTTTTTTTTTTTTTTTTTATATATATATAGATGTCCACTCCTCTTGAACTGAACTGCTTACTCGGGTATTCCTTATCGCATTATCTGCGTCCTTAGCAAACCTCAAACACATCTCATCATTCCTCAGTACCTCAGAAGTCACCTCCTTCCACAGTGATACCCCAAGATAGGGTATTTACAACGTGCTCAGCTGTATTTTGCGCCAGTGGCTTCTGTGTGGTGTAAACTGTTGTGTGACAAACAGAGCAGCTGATACGTTTAATTTAACAGTGTTCTACAATTTGCCTACCTGCACAATACGATTACACGAAAGTTGACTGCCGTACAAATAAATCTTCTAAATAACAGGAACTGAGGAAAGACTTTCTATCTGCCTATAGTTTAAATTCTTTACCCGTAATCAATGTGAAAATTGCGAACAGAAGCAAGAGCAAGAGGAACATAAGTCTTATTTTCAGATCTGAAGAAAGAGAAGCAATGTGTAAAACGGATTTAAGCCATTTTCCTATTAAGATATTATTCCCGTGATTGCAGCTAATATGTTATGTGTACCAAAAGAAAATTGGAAGTGGATGTTTGTCGAAGTCAACGGAAAACAACTGGAGAATTTCCGGAAAACTATTGCCTTGAAAGAAGAATATAATCTGCCATAGTAAAAAAGATCAAGGCGTTTAAGATGCACAAACAAGGCTTAAAAATTGCTTTAAATACTTTATACGAATTTCAGTGTGTCTGGGGGTCACATGAAATCACCGTGACAGTAAATACAATGGGAAGCGCTTCTACGTCGGGGTGAACGGAAAACCTTTTTTTTATAAACCATTCGCGTTTGTATTATACTGAAATGAAGTGGTCCCGACATTGAGCATGTGGCAAAAGGAAAACCATCTGTTGAGTTTAATACTGATGGTTCAGCTAAGTTATTACGAAGCTAACATGCGATATTTGCTGATTTTTCACAGTAATAAATTCAATTTAGCACTGAAAGACCTGAGTCGAAACAAGGCCCCCGGAGTAGACAACATTCCATTAGAACTACTGACTGCCTTGGGAGAGCCAGTCATGACAAAACTCTACCAGCTGGTGAGCAAGATTTATGAGACAGGCGAAATACCCTCAGACTTCAAGAAGAATATAATAATTCCAATCCCAAAGAAAGCGGGTGCTGACAGATGTGAAAATTACCGAACTATCAGTTTAATAAGTCACAGCTGCAAAATACTAACGCGAATTCTTTACAGACGAATGGAAAAACTGGTAGATGCGGACCTCGGGGAGGATCAGTTTGGATTCCGTCGAAATGTTGGAACACGTGAGGCAATACTGACCTTACGACTTATCTTAGAAGAAAGATTAAGAAAAGGCAAACCTACGTTTCTAGCATTTGTAGACTTAGAGAAAGCTTTTGACAATGTTGACTGGAATACTCTTTTTCAAATTCTAAAGGTGGCAGGGGTAAAATACAGGGAGCGAAAGGCTATTTACAATTTGTACAGAAACCAGATGGCAGTCATAAGAGTCGAGGGGCATGAAAGGGAAGCAGTGGTTGGGAAAGGAGTGAGACAGGGTTGTAGCCTCTCCCCGATGTTATTCAATCTGTATATTGAGCAAGCAGTAAAGGAAACAAAAGAAAAATTTGGAGTAGGTATTAAAATTCATGGAGACGAAGTAAAAACTTTGAGGTTCGCCGATGACATTGTAATTCTGTCAGAGACGGCAAAGGACTTGGAAGAGCAGTTGAACGGAATGGACAGTGTCTTGAAAGGAGGATATAAGATGAACATCAACAAAAGCAAAACGAGGATAATGGAATGTAGTCCAATTAAATGGGGTGATGCTGAGGGAATTAGATTAGGAAATGAGACACTTAAAGTAGTAAAGGAGTTTTGCTATTTAGGAAGTAAAATAACTGATGATGGTCGAAGTAGAGAGGATATAAAATGTAGACTGGCAATGGCAAGGAAAGCGTTTCTGAAGAAGAGAAATTTGTTAACATCGAATATAGATTTAAGTGTCAGGAAGTCATTTCTGAAAATATTTGTTTGGAGTGTAGCCATGTATGGAAGTGAAACATGGACGATAACTAGTTTGGACAAGAAGAGAATAGAAGCTTTCGAAATGTGGTGCTACAGAAGAATACTGAAGATAAGGTGGATAGATCACGTAACTAATGAGGAGGTATTGAATAGGATTGGGGAGAAGAGAAGTTTGTGGCACAACTTGACTAGAAGAAGGGATCGGTTGGTAGGACATGTTTTGAGGCATCAAGGGATCACAAATTTAGCATTGGAGGGCACTGTGGAGGGAAAAAAATCGTAGAGGGAGACCGAGAGATGAGTACACTAAGCAGATTCAGAAGGATGTAGGTTGCAGTAGGTACTGGGAGATGAAGAAGCTTGCACAGGATAGAGTAGCATGGAGAGCTGCATCAAACCAGTCTCAGGACTGAAGACCACAACAACAACAAATTCAATTTACGAAAATACACAGTTAAAGTGATACACGACATTAAAGATCTCTTCATCCGCAGGCCAGTGATTGATATTTAATGCGTAGTACAGAAATTCAATACTGTATGCAACGTTGTCCAAAGACATTACTTTTCCTGAGGCTCATAATACTGCAGTAAACCTTTCAACTGCTAACTGCAGTTGTATCCCTCTTGGAGGTTATAGGTGACGTTGATTTTGTGAGTGAGACGTGGAAATCGCGTTTTGGCACTTCATGGGTTCATTGTGTCTTGCAGTAACTGTGTACAAAGGTTGAAATTCAGACAGGTTTTGGGTTCTTAACGTGTAAGTGATATTCAAGTTTTGGTGTAAAGATGGATCATTCGTCCATGCGTCAGAGATCCAACTTTCGTGTACTTTATAGAGACTGAAGTATGAGAACAATATTGAGGCTCTTGGGTACATACTGGCTTGATGTTTCATTTTTTTCCGGCTGTAAAATACAGGGTTGTGATTCGGATAGCAAAGTGTGAGTGCTGACAATGCATCCCACCTTCGCTCTTGTCCCCACAGCCCTTCCGTCGCCATCTGCCACAGTTTGAGGAACAGCCAGAGAGCATAATTTGGCTCCAGTGGTACTTTACTTTCCAACTGTTTGCTTGGAATTTTTCAGTTCAGTCATACAGCTGGTCTCACATTATGTACGCTCGTGTTTGCTTCATCAGCTACCAGTGAGGAACTATATTGAACGTCTTCTGGAAGTCAAGGACCACGCATCAATCGCGGCGCCAGTCTTTCTGTTTCTGGATCTCGTGAACGAATATCACGATCTCGTTTTATACAACATTTGTTTGTAGAATCCATGTCGATTCCTATATATATATATATATATATATATATATATATATATATATATATATATATATATATATATATATATAGCTTAAACGTTACCGGTAACTACGACACCATTTTTGAACATCAAATGCATGTGGCTCATGAGCAGAAAAGTGCGCTTTCCTTTCGAAAAGAAGTATTTGTGGTTTCCGACGACGACTGTATCGGAAAATTCACACGAGAGAATCTAGCACGGCGCTGGTCTATAAGGCTGCCGAGTGATCAATGGGATCTCAATTTATGGGTGTTTATGACAGAACCAAACAAAAGAGTAAAATATCAGGAAATACGTCAAGGTACGGGAGTGTTTGTCGAGAGCTGGCAGTAGGTGTTAAAGTCGTGTGAATGGCCCAAATGTGAGTGACATATGAGGAACACAGTGGGAGCCTACAGAGGCAATGAGTAATTAACAGGAAAGAAGAGATTGGTAGTTGTATCCCGAGAGGAAGAAAGCGATGAGATGAATTATTTGCCGGGCAAGGTAAAGCGCAGGAGTAAACGCGATGTCTTTGATTTACAAGTGTCGTGGGGTGGGGGGGGGGGGTGGGGGGAGGGGAGAGATATTCTGGTCGGCTGGTCGGTAGCAGAGTGGTGGAACGAGTGGTTCATCCATAGAACGATGTCCCATGCAAAGGCTCGTACCTCCTTACAGCACCACAAGTAAAGAGAATCGATGCCAGAAGCGTCAACAAACCGGAGACGTCTGCGCAGACACGCCCACAAGTGTTTCATTGAGTGGTTCAACCCTGAAATTTGTTGATCCCTGAGCGCAGTGCCGCTCACCTCAGTCCCTATGTGACACCCCTGTGTTTACGTAATCAGCCAGTCTCTACGCAAACAGCGACCACTTTATATCATCGCTGACGATGACAGCATCGTCTTAGCATAGATGCGGCTGCGTGTAAGTACAGCAGTCATACGGATCTTTGTATTAAGTTATCGATGAAACTGCCATTCTTCAGTAAGGAAGTGCTAAATGTTGTAAGCATTGGTGACAGCATCAAATACATATCTCTGTGTGAACGATAATTGTTACAAAATTTTTACCAAGCTCATATTTTAATAAATTACTAATAATATTTATCATGCTCAAGTTTTAATAGATTAGTAATAATTTGTGTGCGTTTTGTAACATCTCCTCGAGTTCCTCCTGAAGTATTCTAGTTGGTGGAATACACTATAGACCAACAGTTTCAAGTTACTGTTTCTAGTCTTCAGTTCGGGCTCAGAGTTTCAGGGGTGTTACTCTGAGTTAGGTAACGTTATGCTTCAACGTGAATGAGGATACGGAGACAGAATGTACTGGATATTAATAAAACAGCTTCATTTTTATTCTATGATTGCAGGCGCCTCAAAATCTTTTACACACTGTGTATTTTCGGGTATTTCAGTGTGCTCTGTAATCTTTCAGTGTTGTAGTATAAGTGAGCAGAAGAGGTGTTCCTTTAATTCTAGTTATGGCTGAAAATTTTCTGAGTGTGCTAAGCCTACAGGTCTCTGATTACTATGAACGAATACTGGGTCTTCGATAATTGAGCAGTAAGAGAGGACTGATGATTTTTATCTATGATATTATCCTTGTCGTCTGAGGTGAACATTTTATAATGAGAAAGGTGATTCAATTAATTGCAGTTAGCGATGTTGGAAAGAACGTGGTAGGGTGGATTGGAAGTTGCTGAACACAAACTTCCTTATTTAGGTAAGGAGGTAAATGGGCGAGAGGAAACGGGGATTGGGGGCTCTGTACCTCACAGACTTGCGTTTAAGTTTCAACAAGCGAACTAATATGGTGTTTGAGATACTTATCTGATTTTCAGATTCAAGTGTTAACTGATTTTCAGATTCAAGTGTTACCGGAGAATTCGACTGTGTTAACATGCATGTAATGGAAATGTGTGAAACATTCGTTACTATAATTACTCACCTCTTTCTGGTTCCAGGTGAGTAGTTCAAACGACATAAAATAGTGTCCTCATGACACGTAGCACGACTGACATTTACAAATGTTTCAACCTCTGAAGAACACTGGCGATAGAAACAATGTACCTTGCCGGCCGGTGTGACCAAGCGGTTCTAGGTGCTTCAGTGTGGAACCGCGCGACCGCTACGGTCGCAGGTTCGAATCCTGTCTCGGGCATGGATGTGTGTGTTGTCTTTACGTTAGTTAGGTTTAAGTAGTTCTAAGTTCTAGGGGACTGATGACCTCAGATGTTAAGTTCCATAGTGCTCAGAGCCAATATACCTCAGTTACAAGGAGTAAATAATCTGAACTGATCCAAGCTCGCGTTTGCAGTACGTTGTTACTGTCGCGTAAATTAATATAAAGTTACAGTTATTTTCGAACATGTTATATATATATATATATAATGACTTTTCAACACTATTAAAATAAATACATTGTTTTTTCTGTCTCAAAATCTCTCATTTGCTAACTATGCCCATCAGTAGTTGGTGCCTTCAGTAGTTAGAATCAAAAAAATGGTTGAAATGGCTCTGAGGAATATGGGACTTAACATCTACGGTCATCAGTCCCCTAGAACTTAGAACTACTTAAACCTAACTAACCTAAGGACATCACACAAGACCCAGTCATCAGGAGGCAGAGAAAATCCCTGACCCCGCCGGGAATCGAAGCAGGGAACCCGGGCGTGGGAAGCGAGAACGCTACCGCACGACCACTAGCTGCGGACGAGTTTGAATCCTTTATTTAGCTGGCAGTTTTGGCGCTCGCTGTATTGAAGTAGTTCGAGTAACGAAGATTTTTGTGAGGTAGGTGATTCATGAAAGGTATAGGTTATTGTTAGTCAGGGCCATTCTTTTGTAGGGATTATTGAAAGTCAGATTGCGTTGCGCTAAGGTATTGTGTGTCGGTTTAGTGATGATCAGAATAAGTAAAGAGAGAAATGTCTGAGCACGTTCAGTTTTGCTCAGCTGTTTGAAAGTCAAATAACGTAAGGGGTTTACCAGCACAGTAATACATTAATCTTTTTAAGGGGATGTTTCAATTTTTGTGAAGACGAGCAAAGAAACATCAACAGAAAATTTAATGAATCATGGTTTTGTGAAAGTTATTCACTGGTTTTCTGCAAATGGGCTAGTGTTAACCCTATCAATACTAGCAAATTGTCAATAACATTTGTCGACGACGGGTTGGAGGGAGGGGTTCAAGGCGCTTCCGTCTGGAACCGCGAGACCGCTACTGTCGCAGGTTCGAATCCTGCCTCGGGCATGGATGTGTGTGATGTTCTTAGGTTAGTTAGGCTTAACTACTTCTAAGTTCTAGGCGACTGATGACCTCAGAAGTTAAGTCGCATAGTGCTCAGAGCCATTTGAACCACCCATGAACAGGATGGAGAAAGGAATGTGTCATGTTTTTAAAAGGCTCACTATTTTGCACATGTTCTCCGCATTTCAATTACGAAATTCGTAACCTAATTTGAAAGCATTTCATGACAGTAGTACCCATTTTAACTCAATGAAGAGCAAAAATATATCGTTTATTATCACAAGTTACACCAGATGAAGAACTCACAGGATCCGAAATGCATCGTATATTTAACAAAATACGAAAACTTGTGACTGAAGGCGATTTTTTTTAATTCATAGTTGCAGTGTATTGAATACAGCCACGGTTGAAGCTGCAAAATGTGGATAAAATAAATTAATACATTTAAGTTTGATTACCATAAGAATAACTGCCAAATTATAGTAATACAGAAGTTAGTAAGTTAAAATACTTTGCATATTTTCATTCACTAATGTATTATGACAACATTACGGGATAAAACCAACTTAGGGAAAAAGTATTCATTGGAGATTAGAAAGTAATTAGAATTATTTTGGGATTCACACATCTACATGCCCTAGGTATCCCTTTAAGCTGCTGCAAATATTACCAACGGCCTCACACACATTTATTCAATTGTGACATTTGTTATCAACAATCCATCTGCGTTTAAGAGTGACAGAGATATTCATAAATTACGAACTACAAGGACCAATAATGTACATTACATGTTCATGCATTTAATTTGGGCTCGCAATGGAGTAAAGTGGCATTTATATAACTCTTCGTCAGTTAGTCATATTCATGAATAAAGAACTACAAGGACAAATGTTGTGTATAACTACTTGATGAATTTCATTATGGCACAGAAAGGGGTAAAAGATGCGTCTACATAATTCGTCGACAGTTTACCTATGAAAGAAAAAATGTTATAGAAAACAGAAGTGTTTTGGAATTTAAATTACATCTGTTTCTCCTTAACAACGCCTACATCAAATAGCAAATTATTAAAAAGAAATAGTCATTTTTACAAAGAATACCAAAAAATGGCAAGCATATTTTTGTGTGTTCACATTCCATATCAGAAGGTTTATCACGTACATTATCTGTGAAAAAAGTAGCTAACTAATAAAGTTCCACTGAGAGATCACTATAATGAGCGATTAAATTCTGCTTGATCCACACATTTCCTAATAATTCTTGTTTATAGGCTTCGGTACACATTATGGGTAAGAAAGTCGATTGGCGAAGATATAATTACTTATCTCTGTACCGTAATGAGGCACGTCTCTCAAAATAACGGTCAAACAGGAGAAACAGTGTTTCCTCTTTCTTTACCTTATGTTCCTTGGAAAAATTCGTAGCCAGCACGCGAGGAACGTAACACACGGCTGGGCTTGCGATGTCTTAGGGTTTTGCTGTATGGTGCTCAGTGGGCTGCGCTGACGTTGCAGGAGACGCTGCGGCTGTACCCGCCGGCGCCCAACGCTTCAGTCGTCCTCTCTGAAGACACGCCCCTGGCCGGCGGTCGCTACGTCGCACCGAGAGGCGCCTGCGTACTGGTGGCGCTCCACTTGTTGCACCGGCAGCCGGACGTCTTCCCGGAACCCGAAAAGTTCGACCCGTCGCACTTCCTGGAGAACGGAGGGCCTGCGAGGAGCCCTTACGCCTACCTGCCGTTTGGCGCCGGAGCCGGCAAGTGTGGGGGAGTTCACTTCGCGATGCCCGAAATTAAGACGGTGCTGGCCGCCGTTCTGCGCCAGTTCCGAGTGCTGCCCGGCTGAACGCGGAGGCAGCTGGACCAGGTGGGCATCTCCACCACAGGCGTGCCCCTCAACGACTTCAAAGTCACATGCATTCCACGAACTGACTTCCCACATAGCCAAGCAAAGTAATATTTTGTATTTTCCACATTGGACGCAGAAAATTTCGTTACGTGAAATAATTATTTGCTGGTGATCTGGAAATTCAATGAAAAATTATGTTTGTATCAAATACATATGTACGGACAAAGAGGAAGATAAACTATGAAATTGAAAGATTCTGGACGTTCATTTCCGTTCCACTCTAAACACTCTAAATAATACTATTGGTACTACCCTTATTTTAGCTAGGGGAATTTCATAAAACACGATGATATAGTTGATCCTTTCTCATCTCTCGAGCAAATCAATCTCCTCTTTTGTCCTTAATAGATGGAGCGTAACTGAGCCCAAAAACACTTGAACACTGCCGCCAGAAAAGGTTGTAATTCATAATTTTGAAACAGCTATAACGTGTTATTCTCTTTCGGTTAGCCTATTCATGCTTTCTCGAAAGATGAAATAATAAATTCACACATGCCGGTATCAATACACCTTCCTTTTTGAAGCCCCATGCTATTGGCACTTCTCCACTTTCTGCGGTTACTGTATGTTTAAATAACATTGCTTGTCCTTAAGGCAACTTTATAGATAAAAATCAGGATGGAATTGAAGCATAGAAAGTACTGATCTCAGGGTTTTGAAAAACATATTGGTACTGATTGCTTTTTGGTTGGGTGCCACAATCGTATTATACTTCTTGAATGAACTCACTGCTGCTATTTGTGCCTATGTTTTTATAATACATTTATTTCACTATCGCGATTTCTGCTCTAGAGCCTTTGTCTAGTGCCAAGGTAAAAACGGAAACGAATGAAACGTATGGATATGAAAGTGCTAGATGTAATAGGATACCCTTACTTACAAAGTCAGTAAATATCCGACGTGTCTGAATGTCACGTCTCGTCGACGCACTACAACACACATGTAGACATATACCAGTGTAACAGTCGTTTCATCATAAGAACTCAGTGCGAATTACATACAAGGATTACAGCTAACATTACACATGGATAACGCGCTTTAAACGTACTGCTCTATGATGGCCAACACAGAGCTGTACCAAGCAGCAATCGTGTCCAAACATTAACGAAAATGGATATTCGTCTGCCCCACTTCACAGATTGTCACTATCTTAACAACCACTTTGTGAGCTACATGAGTTTTAGTAGTACCAGAGCTTTTAATAAGGAATGGGAACAGGTTATTTATTCCACCTGGGATTCTACATACTCTTTCAAATTCGCAACCATACCAATATTTCACAGTATCTCAAACCATAAAAAGGCGACCTTAAAACATAAAACCTTTAAAACATAATCTTCTTGAAATGAACATATCGTACTTCCGAAATAGTAACCACACACGCCATGTTATTAAACCCTAAAACGATATGCTCCAGTTAACATACGTAACTGAAAGGACATACGCATATGGCAAAAGCAACAAAATATACTCCGCCTCGCTTTCCGCATCCGTTTAGCTTTCCCCACATGGAACTCTCATCAAATTGCCACCACTCACCACTCACACTCAGCACCTTAAACCATACTACACCATCCACAAACTTGACTCTAATAATGCTACTGTTTCGTCTAGAATATTCAATCTTAGGACGCTGCCGTGTCTCTACCTACTGATCCCACCAACCGTCACCCGAACATCGTCCACATTCTCTCCCAGCGAAATGGAGTCTGTCTCCGTCTCATTGATCACGAACTCCATCCTGAAATTTACCCATCCTACCAACTATAAATCCACCCCATCCATCATGGCTCCTCGCTACTTGCTCCCTACCCCTTTCTCTCTTCACCCCTTCGTTCCATACTCAACTTTACCATTTCAAACGTTGTTTTTAACAATTCTCACCACAGCACCTTCCCTCGTCTTCCAACAACTCATAGACTGTTGACGCTACACATCAGTCCGCCATCGTATACACTCTCGTTCCTACCCTCCTCAATGACCAACCTTCTCCTCTTCAACAAGAGACGGCCGTCCCCAGTGCACATTTTTCACGTTTTAGCAAGAGTGGATTATTTCTTTTTCAGATTAGTGTTTTACATCGTGTTTTCAATGTACTCTCATAACTGTTCTTCGTTTTACTGGTCCCCTGGCTGAAGAGTGGGTTGAAACTCCCGCTGAGAGCTCAAACAACCCCACTCACTTTTGGGGAGGAGGGATGAAATAATAATACAGATGAAATATGCACTGCGGTGGTACAGTCATTTCTACTTTGATTCCATGTAAAGTTACAGCAATGATACTAAATTCATGTTAACAAAATTAAAAATTTCGAAGGTAAGATTACCACCTAGACCCTGTAGGATCACGCAAAGTGCTCTGCCTCATTTAGGAATTCTTTCTGATCTTCCTCGATTCCATCATTTTTTCTCCGTGGAGTCTCCTTCCATCTTCAGTCCACTTTGTCCCTGGCTTCTTTGGTACTCCAGTCTCTGATCTAACTTTTCACTTGTGTACTTTGTCTCCGTATATGTTTCTGTCTTCAGTGTCCAATGGATCTATTTGTGAAATAGTGAAGATAATTAGTCACCTTTGCGCACTCCAGTTTTGATAATGAAGGGATAAGCGATTTCTCCCACGAATTTAACTTTCGATGTTGTGCCAGTCATTGTCTGTTTGATTAGTCGTAGTAATTTTGGGTCGAGACCCTATTCTTCTAAAGTGTTTGAGCAAGGATTGTTAGTAAAAAGAATCTTATGCTTTCTTGAAATTTATGGAAGAGCATATTATTGGAGAACTCCTGATACTCTGGTATTTTAGACTTATTTTCAGTTGAAAATATGTTCTATGCATACTTGCAGCAGGGAGGTTTCTCTGTAGTTATTCACATTCGTCCTATCTCCCTTCTTGTGCAGCGGATGGATAAGTGCACATTTCCAGTCGTCAGTAAGGTTTACTAGTTGCCAGTCGGTTGTGATTATTAGTGTAAGTTCCTGTAAAGACTTTGGTGCTTGGTTCTTTAGTAGTTCTGCATGATTTCATCTTCATCGGATGTCCTCTTGACAGTTCTCTCGCTTACATAATGCGAATTTTCCGTCTCGTTTTCTGCAGCATAAGTTCTTAGGTGTGGTACCCGCGGATCTCCCTTGCTAAAGCGTCTACATGCCCCTTCATGTAGTTTCTCTAGGAGTGTCTAATGAGTTGTGCATACTTTTTTCTAAACTCATTAAAACGATGCCGGCTTTCCGGGGATTTTTTACTGTTGTATTCCTGGGAGGCTTGATTGTGCCTTTCTTGCGCAGTTTCCCATTGTGAGCCCCTTCATGGGTCTTTGGTGTTCTATTGCGTGGTATCAGCTACTTCGCTTTTTGTATGATCTTTCCATAGAATTCTTCTCATGTGACTTCTTGTTGTCTATCCCATTCTTGCTTTGTGTTGGGTTCATTGATCCTTCTCTACGTGTGTTCTTTTCTGAAGAAATTTCTTAGGCGTAAATTTCATCTTGATTCGAGTTAGGTGTTGGTCCAGATGAACACTCGCACGTCTGCGAGCTTGAATGCAATACATCTCATTGTGGACTGGGTAGTAAATCACTACAAACTCTAATTGGAATTCTCTCATCTGTTCTGTAGACGATCTCCATGTTTTCTGGTCTCGCAGGGATTTCTTGAAGGACAATAATCTTCAGGTTGTTCTTCTGGTTCTAGCGTTCTAACGTTCTGTGGTGACTCTTCTGCGCCTGTTTGTGCTGTGAAATCTTGTATAAAATTTTTTAATGTATTCTTAGGGGATCTTCCCTGTCATTTTCTCTAATGTTGCCCAGAATTTCTCTGTTTTCGTTATCTCCATTCGTGGTGGCGTGAGCGTTGATCATGGTGGTATTAGCGTACTGTAGGAACATTGTCATTAACTTGTTGTAAGGGGGTTACGTCTCCGAGTCAACTATGTTCTTGAGTACCACGAAGGCCATGCCTTCTTCGTCTGTTATGGGCGTTTCCTGCATGGCAAGTATCTTTATCTTTTTTTTCTTTTTTTTATCGAGCTCTAATTTTAGGTTGTGCAGTTTTACTGGTTTGATGAGTGTTTTTATGTTTCAGGTGTTAAGAACTGTAGAAGTTCTGTGTGCAAATTTGCCAGAGAACTCGGACTCTCTGTGATCGTGTGTGTCTGATTCTCCAGAATCCGAGTTCTTGGTTGCCGTCAGTAGAGAGGTGGATTGGTTTCCACCTGGGACATTATTCTTAAACCTCGCACTAGTCATGGTTGTTTGTAATCCTGTTGAAAAATTAAAAGCACGGTTCATGGAGTGTGACTAGTTTGATGTGACCCCCCACAAATTCCACTCCCGCGCCAATCTTTGCAGTACAGAGTAGTACTTCCCCTACCTCAATTATTTGTTGGATATATTCCAATCACTGTCTTCCTCTACAGCTTTTACCCTCTACAGCTCCCTCTAGTACAATGGAGGTATTTTCCTGACGTCTTATTACACGTTCTTTCAATCGTCCCTTCTTATTGTCACTATTTTCCATATATTCCTTTCTTCGCCGATTCTACGCAGAAACTCCTCATTCCATATCTTATCAGTCCATCGAATTTTCAACATTTTTCTGTTCCACCACATCTCAAACTCTTCGATTCTTCCATATTCCCGTTTTCTCACTATCCATGATTCACTTCCATACAATACTGTGCTCCAAATGTACATTTTGAGAAAATTCTTCCTGAAAAGGCCAATGACTGATACCAGTAGATTACATCTACATCTACATCTACATTTATACTCCGCAAGCCACCCAACGGTGTGTGGCGGAGGGCACTTTACGTGCCATTGTCATTACCCCCCTTTTCTGTTCCAGTCGCGTATGGTTCGCGAGAAGATCGATTGTCGGAAAGCCTCGGTGCGCGCTCGAATCTCTCTAATTTTACATTCGTGATCTCCTCGGTAGGTATAAGTAGGGGGAAGTAATATATTCGATACCTCATGCAGAAACGCACCCTCTCTCAACCTGGACAGCAAGCTACACCGCGATGCAGAGCGCCTGTCTTGCAGAGTCTGCCACTTGAGTTTGCTAAACATCTCCGTAACGCTATCACGCTTACCAAATAACCCTGTGACGAAACGCGACGCTCTTCTTTGGATCTTCTCTATCTCCTCCGTCAACCCGATCTGGTACGGATCCCACACTGATGAGCAATACCCAAGTATTGGTCGAACGAGTGTTTTGTAAGCTACCTCCTTTGTTGATGAACTACATTTTCTAAGGACTCTCCCAATGAATCTCAACCTGGTACTCACCTTACCAACAATTAATTTTATATGATCATTCCACTTCAAATCGTTCCGCACGCATACTCCCAGATTTTTTACAGAAGTAACTGCTACCAGTGTCTGTTCCGCTATCATATAATCATACAATAAAGGATCCTTCTTTCTATGTATTCGCAATACATTACATTTGACTATGTTAAGGGTCAGTTGCCACTCCCTACACCAAGTGCCTATACGCTGCAGATCTTCCTGCATTTTGCTACAATTTTCTAATGCTGCAACTTCTCTGTATACTGCAGCATCATCTGCGAAAAGCCGCATGGAACGCCCGACACTATTTACCAGTTCATTTATATATATTGTGAAAACAATGGTCCCATAACACTCCCCTATGGCACGCCAGAGGTTACTTTAACGTCTGTAGACGTCTCTCCGTTGAGAACAACATGCTGTGTTCTGTTTGCTAAAATCTCTTCAATCTAGCCACACAGCTGGTCTGATATTCCGTAGGCTCTTACTTTGTTTATCAGGTGACAGTGAGGAACTGTATCGAACGCCTTCCGGAAGTCAAGGAAAATAGCATCTACCTGGGAGCCTGTATCTAATATTTTCTGGGTCTCATGAGCAAATAAAGCGAGTTGGGTCTCACACATCGCTGTTTCCGGAATCCATGTTGATTCCTACAGAGTAGATTCTGGGTTTCCAGAAATGACTTGATACGCGGAACAAAAAACATGTTCTAAATTTCTACAACAGATCGACGTCACAGATATAGGTCTATGGTTTTTCGCATCTGCTCGACGCCCCTTCTTGAAGACTGGGACTACCTGTGCTATTTTCCAGTCATTTGGAACCTTCCGTTCCTCTAGAGACTTGCGGTACTCGATTGTTGGAAAGGGGGCAAGTTCTTTCGCGTACTCTGTGTAGAATCGAATTGGTATCCCGTCAGGCCTAGTGGACTTTCCTCTGTTGAGTGATGTCCTCTTTGTCTTTGCCAGTCTGCTTTTAATGTCGTCCTTGCCTTATCCATAAATGGTAATTTTGCTTACTATGTGGAATAAATCCTTAACTGCATTTACTTAATCATCGTCGATTTCTGTTACCTCTCATTAATTTTGTCTGTTTCCGGTTTACTCCTTGTACGCATTAGACCAGTGAGCGTCATACTGTGGACCTCGGGCCGCATGTGATATACCTTTTGTGTTTCTCGATTTTATGTTTTCTTTCTTTTTAAAGAAAAGGCGAAGCGGTAGCCCAGCGTAGAGCCTGCATCTACCGTAACGTATTTTTGATTTTCAAATGTTATAAAACATAAGATGTTTTTCCTGTTCCTCGGTAAGAGAAAGGACTCGCTCTCTGCTAATGAACGAATGTAGTCTACGTTGTTTTAGAGCATAATCGGTGGTAGCCATTTTGGTTATGAAGATAAGTGAAAATTCTGTATTTTTGATGCATGTGGAAGAAATAATACATTTGTATTTCGTTAGTGAAAAATTTAGTTAATATTCCAAGTAGTATTGTAGTATAGAAGAATTGAAGACCATCTGTGTACTTTAGAGTTTTCACAGAGATCCAATTACCATATCATGCACATGGTCAAGATTTTGCAGGTGGATATAGCGATCGGATGTAGTATTATCAGTTGTTAAGCATAAATCTACAGCAATAGAAAGTCTATTTCATTCATGCAGAACTAACATGAACTAATATGAACCCATTTTCAAACATAGCCAAGCTTATTGTGCTTGTCCGAGCGCTGAATAATTTATCTCGTGATCCCCATATATCTAAACATTTTTTACTATATATAATAAAGTGGCGACAGTGACAGGATGTTTGCACATGTCGCAGTGATGCAGGCACCGTGTGAGCACCAGCACTGCCTGTGCATCCGTTGTAATGTCGATCCAAGCATGTGTAATCGGTGTTGTGTATGCCCTCCAGTCCAGAAACCGGATAGACGGATTCAGCTACACCACTCAACCCGAAGAACACCAATACCCCATCTCACACCTGGATGAAGTTTTCTGCCAGTGAAAATGAAGGTAAGGGCCACACTGCAGGATTCGACTTGTCTTCCCTTTTGCACTGTACTTAGATGGTCACACATAAATTAGTGGTTATATGGATTTCCCCTGATTTATTAGTAGACCTTACTATTTTTATATCACTTCACGCATGAGAGTATTTTACTCAATCCATCGTGTTGCACTTCACACACATACATAAATGATTCTATTTAAAATTTCACATAAAATTGAAAATAATATGTACTTTTTACATAGACATAGACATTGAAAATAATAAAGTTGACAAATAAATGTACAATTCACATTCACATTCGATGTATCTTACACAATAATATGTAAATTAGAAGGAATCTTGCATTTAATCTGAATATTTGCTGTTTGTTTTCTTGTCTTGCACTACCAGCCTCCTGAGCATTTTTACCTACACAACTACACGTAGAAAATGTTCCAGCACTACTCACTACATGGAGTATTTTCTAGGGTCTGCTTCAGAGATCAAGCTACTTGTAGGATTGCTACTTGTAACGCGTCGTTAGTATGCTTATTCTATTCTTAGCATTCGCTAAATCTTCGTACTATGTACAACAATGACTAGTGCTCATTTGTGAGCGAGTATGGAGAATGTTTTATACCTTGACAATCCTGACTGCTTGTTAATCGTTGTAATATTTCACATTCGTGTACCCATATTTCAAGCCATATATCTGCCTTATTATTATATACATGTTTATCTCCTTAACGTGAGGCCGGTAATTTTACTGTATTGTTGTTATGAGTTATTCCACTCATAATTCATTCCCGCTATAAAAGAAGGTGCTTAAGCTAAATGTACGGTCATCGTCAAAAGTATCCGAACGACCTGAATTGCATTTCGCCTGATTCGCATGCAACCCACATGATGCAGCTGTCTAACAGGTCCTCTAATCGCTCCTCGGTACAGTTGTTTGACTATTGAAAATGGTTCCAACAAGTCACCGCTAGAAAACACTGCTCTGTATCGCAATATCTCAAGACGTAAAGTAATACTACGATAAGCAAAATATCAGGAAACACCTTACCACAGATAAGACTGTACTTAAGGCTTGTAAGCTCACATTTATTATAATAAGTGATTGATATGGAAGATTAATCAACTGTGACATATCGGATTTTTTCGCCAGTAGCTAGATGTTTTAACTGAAATGACGAGACGAAACATTAATCTTTTTCCTTCCCAGGATTCCAACCCAGCACTTATCACTGTTATATTCTAGAGAAAACGAACGTTAATTATGGGTTTCTATCACCAGCAGCGACATGTGAGCGAGTTTGAACTAGAAATTAGATGACGAAGAGTTCAGTGGTGACTGGGAATCGACCCCACACGTTGACTACACACAAAGAGAGGCGAGCTACAGAATTTTTCTCTACCAGCAGCTCGGAATAACATCCTTGAACATACAGTGATCTTTAAAATAGTTCTGTGTCTCACTGGGAGTCAAAAACGTCAGATATCGTTAGTATTGACAACGAAAGAAAATACATTAAAAATATAAATTATTATCCACCAGCAGATAGGTGTTCTCATGCCAGAGTTTGATAATACATAATGAAAAATTTAGTGCCGGGCAAGGATTCGAACCGATTCACGCACAATAAGTGGAGATGTTGAGGAATCTGCTGTTCTGAACAAATTTTAGTTTAGCGGTATTGTCACGAAGGGATCAAATTCCGCGTTAAGGGCTATCTGAGTTGCATTCTCAGTTGAGAACCAATTTTATCGACATACACAAGCTCCAATAAAAGATGTAATAAGTGTCCTGTGACTCTTCATAGCGTCTGTTTCGTCACTACAAATAAATAACTAGTATAAGAAAGGTTACTGGTGATAGAGTTTCTACATGTCGCTACTCCTGATTTTGTGGTTCAATCTAGCGTTTACTTGGTATAAAAGTAATATCATGTTTAATGTGAATTTCAGGCCACGTTGTCATTATACCTTCTTCACTTGGCGTAGCCAGAAGAGAATAGAATCTGTCTCTCCCTATCAAAAATCACAGAGAGAAGTCGGAATCGAACGCGGACCGTAAGTATACGAAACAATCATCAGTCCAACAGACCACCAAACCGTGTTCTCTGTGGCTTAATTTTTCACTGTAGCGCCGTTGCGCCACACTGGATGAGAATTATGACACACAGGCTCCCTGTACTGATTTGCAGCATGTTCAGTACATTCATTTTCTTGGTTGACCGAATCGCCATGAACTATCTGCCTTGGTTACCCAGTGCATACATTAGACTCTATCTTGTAATCACCGAAATAAAATCACGTAACTACCACCTACACAGAACTACCAACAGTGCGGGATGCAGAAATTAAATAGGAAGAGTTCCTTTCCCCTTGAGCTACTCTATTGCGATGTCTATTTGTTGAAAACGTCATGCAGTGCAAAAGAAGAGCTATAACTGTCTGTTTCCCAGAAGTCCAGATCCGGCCATATGCGTTATCCTACAGCACTATGCAATGCCGAAGTTCTGGAGGACTTGTTCTTGACTTCTGGAGGTGATGCCGTCGTGTGTTAGCTAGTAGCGTAATGGTAAGCGTCACCCGCTGTAGATAAAAGGTCCCGAGTGCGAGTACGTTCACTGCCACTTTTTTTTTTAAAAACGCAATTCTGCTGTCTGCTGAAGTTATCAATCGAATGGAACTTTGAACATAATTCCCTTCACTTCTCAATCCAAAATAGTCGCATGTGGAAAAAGGGCAACCTTCTGGGACAATTTGTTCTTTTCAGGTTTAATAGACGGCCAGGCAGCAGATGCATCTCGAAATTTTTGCATTATGTATGGGGAGAGCCGTAGAGTGCCAAAATAGGTCATAAAGGTATTTTCTACATTAGCTGTCGTGTGGTAGTGGCATTTTATTCTTCTTCAAATGTTGATTGTCAGATGTAATTCAGCACAAGTTTCCTACAAGCATGTGATCAAAAAACTGCATGCAAATGTTAAAGATAACATCAGAGAATTCTCATATTTCGTTGATGATTAGTTTCACTCTCATGGCTACTATTGTTTTAACAACACTAAAAGAAACCTTACGAAAATTGTGCACTCTATTATAAGAAATGAAATAAAACTTCCCACGATAACCTTACAACGAAAGTCTGCTTTCATAAAACTGAATATCTGTTCACAAATATGCCTCTATCGGCACGTATTAATAAAATACTGCTGACTTAGATTTCGACTGGGTATGTTGTGTCCTGCTCAAGAGGCACGCAAATGTGGCATGTCATAAATAAAGTTGTGTATTCCTAGAAACCCAAAATTTGCATGTTAGCAGAGGAAAGAGGCGTTACCTGTTGTGCAGCATTGTAAGTTTTTCACCATTGCACTATGAGCCGAAAATATTTTCTTCCGATTTCCTTATTAAAGTTTGATCTGACTGGTGGTAGCTCTTTCACAGAATGGATAAAAACGTTACAGTTATTGACACTGGAACCGCGAGCCATAACAGACGGTTTATACAAGTCAGCACGTTACCACAGAGCTAGCAAAAAGGAATTTGTCTTGCTTTCCTCTTACGAGGACAATAGTGGCTAGAACTCGTAAGCTGCTATTTAAAGGACGAGATTAGTTGCGATATCCACATGCAATGACTTTTCTGTGCTGAAAACCTTAAATTTACAATCTTTTGTTACACCTCAAACGTTAATAACTCAGATTATTCAAAGGAAATTACAAGAAAAATTAAGTGAACTTTGAGCTTAATTCCGATAACAGGAAGTAACTCGTCAATCTCAAGAGTTGCCAAACATGCCTTGCCTTGTTGACAAATCTCAGTTACAGTACCAGCAGGAAGAAGATGGACCGATGTGATTCTACAGCGGGCTGGAATGTCTCAAGACGCGGCTGCTACTGCCTGGGATACGTAATGCGTCTGATTCGCATTTCTGTTACTAGGTTTAGAGACTGGAGCGCTGTTACTAATAATACTCAGAATTGACTGCAAACTAAGCACCATAAGTCAGTACTCTCATAGTTGTTTTTATATTTCTTTCGTGAGTGATCTCAAAACTAAGAAACACATTCACGGACGTTTCCGTGCCTCGCTGATAGTCGAGAACAACAAACAAATACAAAAAAAAAGAATCTCTGTGTGTGTGTGTGTGTGTGTGAGTGTGTTAGAGAGAGAGAGAGAGAGAGAGAGAGAGAGAGAGAGAGAGAGAGATAAAAATAGAAAAAAAATGAGGGAGAAATATTTTGTAAAGAAATTGAATCATGGTATCATGGTGTGTAAAGAAATCTTTCATTTAAATGACACGTTCCACATCAGTAGGAAATGTTGTGTTCATGATCTATGGAACAAGTATTAATCTAATCTAAACTAATGATATTATATTGCTGACTAGCCATGATGAGTCATGAATTACCGACATTTTCGCCAATATCAGTAACCAAATCTAAACTTGAAAATAAAAGAAGACAGTTTTTGTAATAAACTGGTATTCCTATCAAGACCCTTTCGTCCCTGTTAACTAACCACGAAAGATGTCTGATATACCTCCATCAGGAAGTAACAAAGTGCATTACCTGTATGACGTAATTATGACAATGGTAACATTTCAGGTAGGTTATTTATTGTAATAAATGCGAGCTTACAAGCTTTAAGGACAGTCTTATCTGTGATAAGGTGTTTCCTGATATTTGTCGTATCGTAGCATTACTTTAAGTATTGAGATATTGCGATACAGAGCAGTGTTTTCTAGTGGTGACTTGTTGGAACCATTTTCAATAGTCAAACGACTGTACAGGGGAGCGATTAGAGGACCTGCTGGACAGTTGCGTTATGTGGGTTGCATGAAATTCAGAGGAAATTCAGGTCGTTCGGATACTTTTGAGTAAGACTGTACATGGGCTCTGTATCGCAATAACTCAAGATGTAAAGTAATACCAAGATACTACAAATATCAGAGAACCCCTTATCACATATAAGATTGTCCTTAAGGCTTGTAAGCTCACATTTATTACAATAAATAACGTACCTGAAATGTTACCACTGTCATTATTACATTAGATAGGTAATACACGTAATAAGTCCGTCATATTCATGATTTCCTCTTCAAAGTAACATACTGTACTTATTATTGAACACAAAATGACATCAAAAATTTTCACGAGCTGCTAGTTGAGAATACGTATGAACTTCAAATGACACGACGAACCGCACGTTCTGTATATGGGCTCAAACCCCTGGTCATGCAGCCTAAGCAAAGATTTCGTGGCTGACGGAAACTATCAGTCATTCCTGACTAGGCATGCAAAGAGCGATATACCTCTATTTTAGACAGTATCTGTTAGGAAATATCAACTTTAAATTACACAACATAAACATTTTAAATGGACGTGAATTCCTACCCAGCATCAATTGTCCCAGTTAAAGATCTACGAGAGATGTTAAATATTGCTTCTTCACAGGTAACTTACTTGAAATTGCCAACATTCGCAATAAGTGTCGTTGTTTTTGGTCAGACACGCGCACATCTTACTGTCGGTGAGTAGCCAATTGATACTTAAGCCATATACGAGGATGATAAAGAAGGACGGTAGGTGTGCAGTTCGATTGTCGCTCAGGCACAAAAATTTGTATCCTTATTTCAGATTCAAACACCTAGCAGCTGCTAAGAAAAACCGATATTTAACATTTCATTTTGCTTAGTTAACAATCCGATTACGTGTTGGTTTCGAATATCCGTCACAGAACTTCTCATCATGCGCTTCACCTATTAATGCATGCACACTTTGTTACTTCTAAATGGAGGTATATCAGACATCTTTTATGATTAGTTAACAGAGACGAAAGGGTCTTGGTAGGAGTCCCGGTTTATTACAAAAACTGTCTTCTTTTATTTTCAAGTTTAGATTTGGTTACCGATATTGGCGAATATTTCGGTAATACATGACTCTTCATGGCTAGTCAGCAATATGATATGATTAGATTTGATTTGATTCGGTTAATATTTGTTCCATAGACCATGACTACGAAATATGGTAATAATGTGGAACATGACATTTTAATGAAAGTTTTCTTTTACATAGCATGACTGAATTTCTTTTACAATAATATTTTCTCTCTCTCTCTCATTCTTTTTTCTATTTATCTCTCTCTCTCTCTCTCTCTCTCTCTCTCTCTCTTTCTCTCTCTCTCACACACATACACATTGTTTATATTTTTCTTGTTTGTTTTGGTCGACTATCGGCCAGGCACGATTACGTCCATGAATGAATATCTCAGTTTTGAGTACACTTACGAAAGGAATATATAAACAACTATGAGAGTTACTGATTTATGATGCTTAGTTTACAGTCAGTTCTGAGTATTATTAGTAACAACGCTCCAGTCCCTAAACCTAGTTACAGAAATGCAAATCAGACGCATTCCGGGCCGTGCCAGCCGCGTCTTTGAGATGCCAGCTATGATCACTTCCCAGCCCTCTCTAGGAACACTTCGGTTCGTCTTTTGCTGCTGGTACTGTAACTGAGATTGGGCAACAAGGCAAGGTATGTTTGGCAACTCTGTGATCGACGAATTACTTCCTAGTGTGCACGGAATTAAGTCTCAAAGTTCAGTTGACTTTTCCTGTCATTTCCATTGAGTAATCTGAGTTATTATCGCTGGAGGTGTAACAAAAGTTGTACATTTACGGTTTTCAGGCCAGGAAAGTTGTTGCGCGTGGAAATCGCAACTAATCTTGTGCTTTAAATAGCGATTTACGATTTCTAGTCAGTATTAGCGTCGTAATAGGAATCCCTCATACATACCACTTCGCTGGCCCTGTGCCAACAGTTCGCCGGCGGACGGCGTGAAGGTAGGACGTAGTGTGCTGTGCGCTGCGCCGTCTGTGCTTCCGCGTGGTAACTCTTGCGCTTGCTGCGGCTCAAAACTGTGTTTATCGAACACTTCGAGAAGTAATGAGTAGCATGCAGTGATGGCTCAACCAAGTCGAAAAGAAACTTGCCTTTGATCCTTGATATGCCAGACCCAAGTCGTTTGAAGTAGAAAATTGGTTACAAGAAGAAAAAACGGTTCAAATAGCTCTGAGCACTATGGGACTCAACTGCTGTGGTCATTAGTCCCCTAGAACTTAGAACTCCTTAAACCTAACTAACCTAAGGACATCACACACATCTATGCCCGAGGCAGGATTCGAACCTGCGACCGTAGCAGTCGCACGGTTCCGGACTGCGCGCCTAGAACCGCGAGACCACCGCGGCCGGCGGTTAGAATAAGATGTGAAGATCTCTTTTAATGATGTAACTGGGATCCACCTGTCGATTGTAGCTTGTGTCGTGTTTGTAAAAATGCTAGTCCCGAGTTGTGCGAGAAAATAGTTGAGTCTTCATGAGGTGTCTTGAAATTTAAGCACTCGGATGGAAACGTTGGTGAAGCCATCGTTGCACATGCAGGTTTTGGCATTCGCACAATTCGAATCTTCGAGTTGCCTTTTGAAATTACAACAGACCAAATTAATGCTGTAATTTCACCCTTCGGGAAAGTGCTCAGCAACTTTGCCGAGAAATGGTCAAGCGCGCATAAATTCCCAGTACTAAATGGTGTACGGCAGCTTCTAGTAGAGTTACAAAAGCACATCCCGCAGAACATAAATGTCTGCGGATATAGAGGGATTGTAATTTGTGACGACCAACCACGAACCTGTGCCGCCTGTAACAAGACTGGGCACGTTCACGCAGAATGTATACAGCGGCGGGTTGCACAGCTCCCGGCCGGCGAGGCCACCAGGCCACCGGCGATGACAAAACTACCAGGAACTTACGCCGCCGTGGCACGCGAACGGCCGACTGCCTCCTCAGCCCCTGAATCGTGTGCAAATACAAATTCTCCAGACACTGAAATTCCAATGGACGTCAGTGCCGTCATAGATGACGACCTACAAAAGTCCCGCCAATCTACGGAAACAGTTGAAGTTCCCCCGATACAGGCACCTGCAACTGTAAAGGCAGCAGATCCGCCGGAAGTTGAAGACCGACACACCTTGCAGGAAAGCGACACTAACTTGGATACTGAAGAAAGTCCATCGAGAGGCAGGTGCGAGAGGCAGGCAGCTGGCGTGCAAAGGTGCAGATGAGACAGCTCCCACACTCCGACAAAAAGCGAAGAAAATAGGTAATACCTTAAGCCAACAGATCTATAGCAACACGAAAGCGAAACCAGTTTCTGAGGAGCGTTCCCCTACTGCGCTGGAAAAACGAAACGTCCAAGGAAAGCCAACAAAGAAAGCATCCAACCACCCCCAAGAAACGAGGCACTCTCATGAAGCTGCACTCGTACCACCCATGACGACAACCTCAACCAGCTGGGCAGACGAAAGCGACCATAACAATGCCGACGCAGAAATGACAGAAGATTCAGAAACTAAGACAGACTGTAAGCTAGCCCCACAAGTGGATGATTTCTTCAACGAAGACGTCTCCGCGAACGAACATTCTAAAGAACAAGGACACACCACTGAAACGTTTGCTACCGGTGAATATTATTAAGATGCGTTTAGAGCTGACGTTTGCGAGGCAAAGCAGAAGAATGTTTTTTAAAGTTAGATCAAGTGGAACGAAGAATGTCTGACATACAAGCATACAAAATCGCGACAGTAAACCTTAATAAGATTCATAATTCCTTTAAGCTACAGAACTTAAAAGATTTTATATATGCTTCTGAGAGTGACATTATACTTTTACAAGAAGTGACAGACATTGAGCTTGGTAACGTACCTGGCTTCAACGCCATTACAAACCCAGGGCATGGAGCAGAAATAGGCACGGCTCTGCTCACAAAGGAGGGCATAGTAGTCCAAGATGTAGTAAAACTACCAAACAGTAAAGGCATAGCGGCCACAATAAACAAAATACGACTCATTAATGTGTATGCCCCTTCAGGATCCAGTAACAGGCACCGAAGAACGGAGTTCTTTAAAGAAGAAATTGTCCCACTATTTGGAACTCGATATGAACACCTTATCCTGGGAAAAGATTTGAACTGTGTTTTGCGTGCCAAAGACCAAACTCCCAATTTCAACAAGTGTACTGATCTGGAACGTATAGTTAATGACTTAAGACAAATAGACTCATGGGAACATATGCACGGTGCAGCCCCTGGCTTCACCCACGCCGCAAGTCACTCGGCGAGCCGTCTCGACAGGATATAAGTAACGCACAATTTGAAACACCTCATTTTGCAGTCCAAAGTATGGCCTACCGTTTTTTCGGATCATGCTGCATACATATGCACAATCAATTTCATGAAACAAGGGACCTTTCGAGGTAGAGGCACATGGAAGCTCACCGTGTCACATCTGGAAGACCATGCTTGTCAGGAGGCATTTTACAAGGTATGGAGAGAGTATGAAAGCAAATTTAGCTCGTACAACTCTGGCACTGACTGGTGGCTGAAACATGCCAAACCTAAAATACGGAGGTTTTTCATAAACTACTCAAAAGACGAAAACTTTTGGTACAAATCAACTATAGAATTTTACTTTCAATGTCTAAGGGATATGTACACGTCCGAAGCAGCAGTTGTGGACAACTACGAAAGAATTAATAAAATTAAAGCAAAAATTTTAGCACTACGGCGTAAACAACTGGAAGGCTACCAAATAAGGTCACGTGCCCAGAATATAGCACAGCACGAGGTCACTTCCATTTAACATTTCATTCGTGAAAGCAAAAGGGCGTCTCGCAAGATATTATATGAAATAAAAACTGATGGTAAGAAGCTGAAGGAGAAAGAGAGGTTAAAGAGGCAATCGTACAGCATTTTGAATCCTTAATGTCTAGTCAACCGGTTGACGAACAGTTTCAAGATGAGTTAATGATCAACCTCCAGGGGAAAGTATGCCACGGGGAAGCACAAACTCTCATGTCGCAAGACGTCGAAGAAGCTATATATGGAAGCACGAAAAATAAGGCTCCAGGGGCAGATGGAATTCTGGCAGAATTTGATCGCAGATTCAGTGGCCTCGTAAAAGGCAAGTTTACTCTCATCTGCAACGAACTGCTAAACCCTGAAAATGACATCTCGAAAGAATTTCGTGAGGGACTCGTCGTGTTAGTGCCAAAAACTACCAATACGAAATCTGTAAGCGCTCTGAGGCCAATTACGCGTTTAAACAGCGGTTACAAAATCTTTGGCAGCATCCTCGCTCGCAGGCTGCAAACCACAACGACCATCGTCACTGGCCCTTATCAAACAAGTGTGGACAAAGACAGAAGAATTCTCCAGACCCTCTGTGATTACAGGGACCTAATCTCACCGTCGACGTCTGAAAAATAAAATGTGCACTCATCTCACTGGACTTTGATAAAGCCTTCGACAGGGTTAATCATAGTTTTCTCCTCCGCACCATGGGTGCAATGGGCTTCCCACCTAGCTTCATTGCGGTAGTAAGAAATACATTAAGAAACAACTCAGCCAGATTTGTCATCAATAGACACATTGGCCGCCCGATTGACGTCACCAGCTCAATTAGGCAAGGGTGTCCAATGTCAATGGCACTCTTCGCCATCGCCATCGAGCCCCTGCTTGCCTCCTTTATGAAACATCTACAAGGACTACAAATACATGGAGAAACGATCGTGTGCAAGGCGTACGCTGATGATGTTGGCTTCCTAGTCGTGAATGGCGCTGAAGTAGAGAGCGCACTACGAACAGTAACAAAATATAAACAGGCATCTGATGCAAAACTTAATAGAACAAAGTCGGGGATTTTCAACATCGGCCGAGGAGTTGGGATGCAAACGCAGGATCTGTTAAGCGAGCTTGTAACCATGAAATGTAATGGCATAGATTTTAACAGAAATATCAAGCACACTATTGCTGCGAATTATCGAAAATTACTTAACAGCATACGCGCCTCTGTACAAGCACACAGCATTAGGAAACTCGCCGGCCGCGGTGGTCTCGCGGTTCTAGGCGCGCAGTCCGGAACCGTGCGACTGCTACGGTCGCAGGTTCGAATCCTGCCTCGGGCATGGATGTGTGTGATGTCCTTAGGTTAGTTAGGTTTAAGTAGTTCTAAGTTCTAGGGGACTGATGACCACAGCAGTTGAGTCCCATAGTGCTCAGAGCCCTTTGAACCATTTGAATTAGGAAACTCGATGAACTTCAAAAAGTAACAGTGGCAAATATATACATCAGCTTCAAAGTTAATTATGTAGCACAAGTTCTGCCACCACCTGCGACTTTTTTGAAAAGCATCGCATCTGCACTAGGACACTTTGTAAGCCGCGGAAGTATTTTCAAAGTCAAATATGTCATTCTGATGCTCCCTACGAAATGTGGTGGGTTAAATCTCACCGATGTCAGCAAAAAAAGCGCAAGCCTTATACCTTGCTACCACATACAAACAATGGAAAGAGGCAAGTGGTACCCTTGCTGCACATTTGTTAAACGAAATAGCTCCTGCTGACGTCAGTGCACCTATAAATGTCCAACACATACCCAACGAACTATACCACTTGAAATACTTTTTCGTGGAATACAGCTACATACAGGCAAGGATTCCTGAAAAAGACATCATGAAAGTAAAAGAACTTTACAATAACTTGATGAAAGACAAACCCAGAAACGAGGTAGAACAAAAGTATCCTTGTTATAACTGGGAAACAATATGGTACAATATTCACTGCCGGAACCGGCCAACGTATGTCAAATCGACCTGGTACTTTGCTGTAAACAGAAAAAAACGATCTCTAAACTTCACTCTATTCGATTGGCCGAGCCACCGCTGTGTCCATTATTTAATATACCAGATACCGAAGAGCATAGATTGCTCTGTGACAGGGTAAAAGAAATATGGCTCTACATAAGACAAACGACAGCGAGCGTCAGCAGAACTACACCCAATGCCGTTACGACTGCTGAATTTTTAAACCCTGACGATATACCTTACCCTAAAACAAAACGAAACGCAATTAACTGGTTGAAAGGCCAAACGTTGCATTACATCTTAACAAATGAATCAAGCAATAGGGAGGACTTCTGGGTATACCTTAAAACTGAGCACCACAAGTTGATGTGTACTAAAAATACAAAGAAAATTACGCAAATTTTTAACTAAAACAATACTGTAACCAATAGAAATGCGTAATTTACATTACACATCCAAGCATTTCGTATATTAGACGAATGATATTTGGTTACAGTTTATACTTCACGTAGCAGGAGGAGGATTTCCAACAGAAAGTAATCAGAGAAGATCATTAGTATAGACCAGTTAAGCCTATGTGTATTTATTACTTTGTTTTGGGGGAAGCACAGTGTCTTTTCACAAGAAGACACATTTATGTTAATTATGTATAAAATCAAGCAGAAGCAGCCTATTTTACTTCATTACCTTCTGAAGAAGGAAATTTTACTTATCAGCAATAATGAGTTTGCTTCTTTACGCTTTTTCCACGCACGCAGAACGAAATTTACAGATGCAGTTACATTTCCATAACAATTATGTGACTGCCTTCTCAATGGAATTTACATTTATTTTTATTCAAGCCATGTTGCAAACAAAGGCAACAGAAGGGGCATACTTCGTTTGGCGTTCAGAAGAAGCGTGTTTCCACATCATTCAGTTACATTCATTCTTTAAAGGCGGAGAATCCGGGCCGAGAAGGCAAAAACTGGCGAGCGTAAAGGACGGGTTGAAGGGGAGGAAGGAAAACGCAAGAAAATACTTTCGGCTCATAGTGCAATGGCGAAAAACTTACAATGCTGTATGACAGATAATGCCCCTTTCCGTTGCTGACAAGCAAGTTTTGGATTTCTAGGGATATATAACTTTATTCATGAAATGCTACATTTGTATACCTCTTGAGTATGACACAGCATACCAATTAAACACATACCCAGTCAAAATCAAAGTGAGTAGTATTTTACTGATTCTGTTCGATAGAGGCACGCTTGTGTACAGATACTCAGCTTTATTAAAACAGACTTTCGTCGTAAGGTTATTGTGGGCAGTTTTATCTCATTTCTTATATTACAGTGCACAATTTTCGTATGGTATCTTTTAGTGTTGTTTAAACAATAGTAAACATGACAGAGAAATTAATCGTGAACGATATATGCGAATTCTCAAGGTTTGAAGAAGAATAAAATGCCACCACCACACGACAGCTAATGTAGAAAATACTTTTCTGACGTATTTTAGCAATATGTGCTCCCCCCAAACATAATACAAAAGTTTCGAGATGCATCTGCTGCCTGGCCGTCTATTAAACCTGAAAAGTGCAAAATGTTGCAGTAGTTAGCCCTTTTTCCACATGGGACTATTTTGAGTTGAGAAGTGAAGGGAATTACGTTCAAAGTTCCTTTAGACTGATTACTTCAGCAAGTAAGAGAATTGCGTTAATTTTAGCAGTGGATGTATTTGAACTCGCGACATTTTGTTTACAGTGCATTGTACGTACCGGTACACTACTAGCAGAACAGTAGCTACACGCCGGCCGCGGTGGTCTCGCGGTTCTAGGCGCGCAGTCCGGAGCGGCGCGACTGCTACGGTCGCAGGTTCGAATCCTGCCTCGGGCATGGATGTGCGTGTTGTACTTAGGTTAGTTAGGTTTAAGTAGTTCTAAGTTCTAGGGGACTGATGACCACAGCAGTTGAGTCCCATAGTGCTCAGAGCCATTTTTGAACCAGTAGCTACACTTGCTCAAGAAGTCATCAACAAATCCTGCAGGACTTCCGCATTCCACAATGTTGTGAGATAATGGATATGGGCGGATATAGACTTGTGAGAGATAGCTAGTTACAGCTTTTCTTTTACACTGTACGACTTTTTCAACAAACAGATAGCGCAATAGAGTAGCTCAAATGGAAAGGAACACTTCCTATTTAAATTTCTGCAACCTACACTGTTGGCAGTTCTGTGTAGGTGGCGGTTACGTGATTTTATTTCGGTGATTACAAAATAGAGTCGAATGTATACACTGGGTAGCCGAGGCAGCTAGTTCATGGCGATTCAGTCAAGCAAGTTAATGAATGTACTGAACATGCTACAAACCACTACAGGGAGTCTGTGAGTCAGAATTGTCATCCAGTGTGACGCAACGGCGTTACAATAGAAAAATGAGCCACAGAGATGCGTGTCTGTTGGACTGTTGGGTTGCTGAGAGGTTGATATACTCATGGTCTGTGTTCGAGTCGAACTTCTGCTGATGATTTTTAACAGGGAGAGACAGATTCTAGTCTCTTCTGGCTACGCCAAGTGAAGAAGGTATAATGGCATTGTGGTCTGTAACTCACGTTGAATCTGATATTCCTTTTCTACCAAGTAGACGTTAGGTTGAAGCACAATAAAGTCAGGAGGGCGACATGTAGAAACTCTATCACCAGACGCTTTGTAGGGTCACAGGACACTTATTCCATCTTTTATTTGAGCTTCTGTACGTCAATAAAATTGGTTCTGAACTGGGAATACAACTAGACTGCCCTTAACAAGGTATTTGATCCCTTCGTGACAATACAGCTCGACTACAATTTGTTGTTTGTTAAAAACTACAGATTCCTCAACATATCCACATATTGCGCCTAAATGGGTTCGAATCCTGGCCCGGCACTAAAGTTTTCATTATTTATTATCAAGCTCTGACATGAGAACATCTATCTGCTGGTGGATAATAATTTTGATTTTTAGTGTATTTTCATTCGTTGTCTACACTAATGGTATCTGATGTTTTTGACTTCCGGTGAGACACAGAACTATTTGCGAGTCACTGTAAGTTCAAGGATGTTATTCCGTGCTGCTGGTGGAGGAAAATTCGGTAGCTGACGTCTCTTTGTTTGCTGCCAACAACGACATGTGGGGTTCGATTACCAGTCAGCACTGAACTCTTCGTCATATTATTTCTAGTTCAAACAGTATGACATGTTTCTGCTGCTGTAACAAACCCATATTTAACGCTCGTTTTCTCTAGAATATAACAACGATAGGTGCCGGGTTGGAGTCCTGGGCAGGAAAAAATTAATGTTTCGTCTCGTCATTTCAGATAAAAGATCTTGCTATTGTAAGTAGGTTGCTTAGGTTTTCTTATTGGTAACGCCACATAGCGCTCTGTATGAAAAATCACTGGCTGTGCTGTGCGCAGTCTGTGGCTAGTTTGCATTGTTGTCTGCCATTGTAGTGTCGGGCAGCGAGTCTTCGAGTAACGAAGATTTTTGTGAGGTAAGTGATTTGTGAAACATATAGGTTAATGTTAGTCCGGGCCATTCTCTTGTAGGGATTATTGAAAGTCAGATTGCGTTGCGCTAAAAACTATTGTGTGTCAGTTTAAGCACAGTCGTGTATAAATTTTACAAAGGGGACGTTTCACAATTGCCGAGAAAATCCTATTGTCACAGTTGATTGTGCTTCGATAACAATCCGCTTATGTTATGGGTTCGAATCCCTGTCCAGCACAAAGCTTTACCTCACAGTATTTCCTCAAGGTATTTCATGTAAAGTTACTTGTGAAGATGCAATATTTAATATCTCGCATACGTAGGAGAAAATTCGAGAAATTATAGCCAATACTGAGGCTTACCGACTGTCATTCTTCCCACACGCTATTTGCGAGTGGAACAGGGTTGGAGGGCTCAGTTAGTGGTACAAAAAGTACCCTCCGCCACAGACCATTAGGTGGCTTGCGGAATATGATGTAGATGTAGATGCTTCGCTTCGCCGTTAGAGTTTTTAGATCTCTGCTGCATGGGGCAAGTGCCAACGACAAAAGTTGAGGACCCCTATGAAGCGGCGCAATTCCATGGCCATTTCTGATCGAGCTATGCTGGGGGTAGTCTCTATCTTTTCTGGCAGCGAGCGTGAGCTATCTGAGGAAATAAAGTATCCCAAGAAAGTAATTTCTCCCCTACCGAACACGCACTTCGAGGCAGCGACAGTGGTGCAAAAAGTACCCTCCACCACGTACCGCAAGACGTATTGTGATATGTCAAAGTGGGTGGATATGTAGACTGTAGAACAAGCTTTTGTATTAGTTGAATATCGTGCTGATCGCGAACCAGTATAATATTCTTCTAAACAGGTTGAGAAACTTCCAGGTTCGGTATGCGGCTTAGTTGAAATGCAACGGTCAATAATACAACGCTCTTATTCGACTCAAGATAGTGTCATTTTCTTGTTTCGCATGACAAATTTTTTACTCTATAAGAGCAACGGATTCTGTAACTGAACAGTAGTGGCTCACGATAGTGAGCTCATTTTGTCGTCCTGGTACTGCACACTGTAGCTGGTCTCACACTATGTTACACATGTCGCAGTAAGTGTTTTTTTTTTCTTTTAGCTGTTGTAAGTAAATGTAAGATGGATACATAATACATAACATAGAGTATTGTACCGAGACAATGAATGTAGGGGAGAAGATGTAGCATCGCCGTCCTGGACAAGCTTCTAATGGTGATGGTTTGCCAATGCCTTCCTCTGGCCTGTTATGAAGTACCAAATGTGCATCTCTACAGCGTTGATGACTGTGATTGGTACTTATACAGTGCGGTGTTGGGTTTGTGTTGTTAACGACGAAGAAGGGAAGGGAGAGAGGGTCAAACTCCACGCCGTCACGTAGCCTACTCCTCCCGAAGACCTACGACGGACTGATCACTTCATCAGAACATAACAGCTTGGCCCGAGTCGAGCGCCATCACAGAAGCATGCGTTAGCGATCTCTGTTACGGTGAACACTAAGCTAAATGGACAGCTTGCGATTTTTCGAAGCATCCAAATTAATTGGTTTACGAAGACTGCATAAGGCTTACCACACACACTTTACTATGTTCACAATGGAGACACACTTTTGCTGAGCTCCAGTGGGAATCTGCACGTACCGTCAGCATAACACGTTGATACGTGTGTGCGGCGTCTCGTCACCAGTAAATACCGGACTGTCAGAGATTGTTATAAATAGGTTACACTTGAAGCTTCTATACGCTCTGAACAGTGGAGTATTACGAAACCGTTATCACTGACGTTACGTTGGCGAGGAAGATACTAAGTGGGAATCAATTTATAGTAATTTTGCTGCATATTTTTTCTCTCTCTCTCTCGCTCTCGTGCAATTTGCTCCCCTGCTGTGGCGTCGACGGATCTCTCATCGTGCAATGCTGTCGGATAGCCATTCACCGTAATCACAGGCGCAGTAATGGGACTATCATGTCAAAATCCAGTTAGAGTGTGTGAGTGTGTGTGTGTGTGTGTGTGTGTGTGTGTGTGTAAAGTAAGGTTATAGCATTTATTTTGGAGTTTTTCTGTACATGATTTATCTCTGTATCGATGGGAGGATGTAAGCAGTTCCAACATTTGCCTTACAACCAAGGAAAACCTCCCGAAAACCCTGGTCGGAACTGAGGGTCCGTAGTCAGCTGGACGCACTGGATGGATGGGGCGTGACACAGGCGCGAAGAGTCGGTAGAGACCCTCTCTGCGTAGGATGGCCGACACGTAGCAGACCATCCTGTTCGTTCCAGCAGAATTTAGGACTACATACCTGACCCTCCTCCTGACCCTCCTAAGTGTCTGTACTGTTACATCTGCGAATCGAGTCGGGGACGCTAAGCTGCGTATCTGAGTATCTTCGCAATGAGTCCGCGCTCTGCGAGTCTATACTAGGCATCCAAGAGTCTAAGCGTCAGCGACTCTACATTGCACGGCCAAGAATCTACGCTAAGCATCCTAGGCTACAAGTACCCGAGACTACACTTTGTGCTCACTCGCCAACGGTCCGCCCCGACAGTCTGAAGCACTAACCGTAAAGACCCTCCTGCGAAAGACCGACGAACGGTCCAGTAAGGCAACGCATGGCCTAGAAGGTCCAGCGCAAGGCCTTCTGGGTATCACACGCGGTAGCAACAGGACTGGCATCACGGCTATAAGACGTTTGCCATTGTCCTTGCAGTGTTCTTCTCCTGACCGAAGCATCGCGTAAGCTCGAGGACACACAATGTAGGCTCGTGGACGTTTAGTGTACATGCATAGCGTAGATTCACGGGCGCGTAACTACTTAAAAGTAGCAGATGCGTAGACTTGTGGAAGCACAGCACAGACTAGCAGACTGCGTACTGCTGGAAAGATTCTCAGACGCGCAGCGTGGAATCGTCGACGGCTTCGTTCACAGACGAGCAACGTACAAAAACACAACACTCCTGGATGTGGAGTCCCAAATTCGTCCGAGTCACAGTCCTGTACGCACAAATGGTGAAGAGTCCCAGACGTACTTTCACACACATGTAGGTGTCACAGAAGAGTAGTCCCGCGCACAGATATGGTGAACCACAGAGGCGTACAGTCGCCAGCGCGTATCGTGCAGGCGTGTAACTCGCAGGTGTGAAGAGTCGCAGGCGCCAAGACCTGTAGACGCGTAGTCGCCGAACAACTTGTCGATTCACAGACTTGGCTACACTCAGGTGAAACCTCGCAGCTGCCGTCACCCCGTGTTGCCCTCACCTGATGCTAAACTGGACTGAATTTCATGCACAGGGAGCCTCCTTATATAGCCACCGCGGCTCTGTTGAGCTGCTGTTTCCGAGGAAACCCCAGCGATATTGTTGCCTCGCCGCCCTGGTTCTAATGTTACAACAATCGGTAGCATAGTTCACGTGTATACTCCTTATAATACCTATTAAGACACAGTGATCAGATCTTTCCGAGAATGTTGCTTTTAGCAATTCTGGCGGATATTATTACTGGTTCCAATTTGGAACCTCTAAGCACTTGAAGAAACGTGGTCTCTAATCTCGATGTCCAACAACATTTTGCGTCATCCGTTAGGATTTTCACTCCGAAAACAGCAGACTTCTGTCCGAGCTTCTTTTTTTAGGTAATCGGTCTTCTGACTGGTTTGACGCGGCCTGCTACGAATTCCTATCCTGTGCCAAATTCTTCATCTCAGAGTAGCACTTGTAACCTACATCCTCATTTATTTGTTGAATGTATTCCAATCTCTGTCTTCCTCTATAGTTTTTGTCTTCTACAGCTGCGTACAGCCCCTTTTCCTTCTCAGTGTCTTCCACATATTCCTTTCTTCTCCGATAAAGACGCCATTGTGTGCACCTCAGTGGGTTTGAACGAAGTTGTATAGTAAGGTACGAGAAGCTGGGTGTTCCTTCGGTGATACTGCGGAAAGACTTAGCCACTGTACATGATTGCTAGCAGTGGTAGTCACGGGAACGTATGGTCGCAGGGTGACGGGGCTCCGGACGGCCACGCAGCACTTTTTTTTTCTGAGTTGTTTGATGCGACCTCCCACGAATTCCTCTCCTGTGCCAACCTCTTCATCTCAGAGTAGCCTTGCAACATACGTCCTCAATCATTTGCTGGACATATACCAGTCTCTGTCTTCTTCTACAGTTTTAGCTCCCTACAGCTCCCGCTAGTCCCATGGAAGTTATTCCCTGATGTCTTAACAGATGATCTTATAATCTTGCCCCTTCTCCTTGTCAGTGTTTCCCACATATTCCTATCCTGTGCGATTCTGCGCAGAACCTCCTCATATCTCACTTTATCAGTCCACCTAATTTTCAACATTCGCCAGTAGCACCGCATCTCAAACGCTTCGATTCTCTCCTGTTCCGATTTTCTCAGAGTTCATGTTTCAAACGTACATTCTCAGAAATTTGTTCCTCAAATTAAGACCTATGTTTGATACTAGTAGACTTCTCTTGGCCAGTAATGCACTTTTTGCCAGTGCTAGTCTGTTTTTTATGCCCTTCTTGCTCTGTCCGTCATTGGTTACTTTGCTGCATAGGTAGTAGAATTCCTTAACTTCATCTAAATTTGTGGCCGTCAATCCTAATGTTAATTTTCTTTTCATTCTCATTCCTACTACTTCTCTTTACTTTTATCTTTCTTCGATTTACTATCAGTCCATATTCTGTACTCATTAGATTGTTCATTCCATTCAGCATATCAAGTGATTCTTCTTCACTTTCATTCAGGATACCAGAGTCCTCAATGAATTGTATTACTGATATCTTTCCCCTTGAGTTTCAATTCCATTCAGGAAACTTTCTTTTATTTCCATCATTGCGTCTTAGATTTACTGGTTGAACAGTGTTGGTGTCTTACACACATTTAATTCGAACACCTAGCTCTTGGTCGTCACAGAGCGAGGTGGGGCAGTGGTTAGCACACTGCACTCGCAGTCGGGAGGACGATGGTTCAAACCGGCTTCCGACCATCAAGATTTAGGTTTTCCGTGATTTCCGTAAATCGCTTCAGGCAAATACAGGGATGGTTCCTTCCCTAATTCGAGCTTGTGCTCCGTATGTAATAACCACGATGTCGACGGGACGTTAAACACTTATCTCCTCCTCCTCTTGGTCGTCCACTCATATTATTCCGTCTTGGCTCTTGTACGTATTGTATGCTACCCCTCTCTCCCTATAGCTTACCCCTATTTTTCTCAGAATTTCAAACATCTTGCACCACTTCACATTTCCGAATGCCTTTGACTAGGTCGACAAATCCTATGGACGGGTCTTGATTTTTCTTCAGTCTTTCTTCCATTAGCAACCACAACGTCAGAATTCCGTCTCTAGTGCCCTTACCTTTTCTAAATTCAAACTAATCGTCATCTAGCATATCCTCAATTTTCTTTTCCATTATCCTGTATATTATTATTGACAGCAACTTTGATGCAAGAGCTTGTCAATTCTCGCTATAATTCTCGCACTTGTCAGCTCTTGCAGCGTTCAATTTGTGTGGATAATATTTTTTCCGAAAGTCAGATAGTATGTCACCAACCTCACACATTCTACACAACAACGTGAATAATCGTTTTGTTGCTGATTCAATGTACACTTTCCACCTACCCGCTCTCTCCTCTGCATTTAACAGTGGAACTCCCGTTGCAGTCTTTAATGTTACCTCCCTTGCTTTTAATGTCACCGAAGGTTGTTTTGACTCTACTATATGCTGAGTCAGTCCTTCCGACAATCATTTCTATTTCGATTTTTTCACATTTTTCATGCAGCCACATCGTCTTAGCTTCTCTACACTTTCAGTTTATTTCATTGCTCAGCGACCTATATGTCTGTAGTACTGAATTTCCCTGAAAATTTTTATATTTCCTTCTCTCATCGATCAGCAAACGTATTTCGTCTGTTACTCATGGTTTCTTAGCAGTTACCTTCTTTGTACCTATGTTATTCTTTCCAATTTCTGTGATTGCTCTGTTTAGAGACGTCCATTCCTCTTCAAATGTACTGCCTA
This sequence comes from Schistocerca gregaria, assembly GCF_023897955.1. NCBI lineage: Eukaryota > Metazoa > Arthropoda > Insecta > Orthoptera > Acrididae > Schistocerca > Schistocerca gregaria. Next base: position 461,867,003 of record NC_064922.1, on the reverse strand, counting down.
CCGAGCTATTCCTTATCACTCTACTATGGCATTAACGAACTTCAAGCGTGTCTCGTCATCCCTTAGTACTTCTCTATCCTACTTCTTTGCGTATTGATTAATGTCTTAAACCTAAGCCCACTCTTCATCACTACTATGTTGTGATCTGAGTCAGTACGTGCTCCTGGGTACGCCTTACAATCCAGTATCTGATTTCGGAATCTCTGTTTGACCTGATGTAATTTAACTGAAATCTTCCCGAATCACCTGGTCTTTTCCAAGTATACCTCCGCCTCTTGTATTCGCTATTACTACCTGAAAGTTATTACAGAACTCAATCAGTCTTTCTCCTCTCTCATTCCTTGTCCGAGTTCCACATTCTCCTGTAACCTTTTCTTCCACTCCTTTCCTTACAACTACATTCTAGTCCCTATTAGATTTTCATCTCCCTTTACGTCCTGTATTATCCTCTCAATGTCCTCATATACTTTCTCTGTCTCTAAAAAATCTTTATTATTTGGATGTTTTGAATGAAAAAGAAATACATCATTCGATCTGCAATCTTTTTGAAGTGAAATACCCCATCTCAATTAAGAATGTTTGCACCTGCTTTCATTTCGTACGAAAAAATGAATACTTTTTTAGACACTTAGAAATTCATCAATAGTTACATGGTGAACACAAAGCCAACATAAACATGTATTTATATCTAATCTTCGGGAACCTTTATAGATATTTCGGTGTGTGAGATGATGACTGTGTAACACGTCAGAACATGGAGTCCAACGCTCTATCACAAAAACGAATTCCTGTAGACAATGTACAGGGAATGTGACGGGGTACAACAAGAATACAACAACGCCGAAGCTACAGACCAATCATTGGACAGATTACATGAGCAGAGAGTGGCATTAGATGTTGTTATTCGTAACTTTTGTCTTAGGACTTGATGTTGTGATGGCTCTTAGGAGTACCATAGAAACCGCGAGGGAGTTCTTATATTGTCAGCGGTTTCCTGTAGCGCCTTACGAAAGTGGCGGAATATCTGTGAAATAATTAATGTCGAAAAGGTGTTACATGTCCTTAACACATCGATGAAAATGGAGTCGTAGTTGTTACCGTTGTGTGATGCAGAACATGTAGCAATTTGAAGGATGAACTGATAGAGAGTTACAATTGTAGAGGCAGAAAATTCGGTTTTGTATGGTGAATCATGGAATCTGTTACACCAGTAACTGGCCGTGTCGGAATACCACGGCTTCTACGACGTTGCCTATTCGAGGAATGTATCTTGGGGCAAACTCCGATGGCTGCAGTGTTACCCTATGGGAAACACTGAAATGTGATACTATCAGAATGCAGCATAGAAGACGTAGACAGAAGTAATATTATCTCAAACCTTTTGAATCCATTATTGAATTGTGTCGTTCCCCTAGGGCGCTACTGTGATTATTTTTGTTTCCGAATTTGAGGAGCGTCCACAGAATCCATTACGTCTAGGACACCACAAGATTCTAAAGGCTATGCCGAACGGCTTGCAGTTTTGAACACCACAGGTAGGGCAACATACACTGGGTACCTGATAACACAGTGGCAAAACACCGTAAAGAGTTTGTCTATTTACAGAAAGTACTTGAAGTTAGGCCAGCCTTCCGATAGTCACCCACAAGGACAGAATAACCGTAACCGTATTCTGAATAAATCTGAAAAGTAGTCGAGAAGTGCTGGCAGAAACGAAGCTCTGGTGCTTCTTGTGAAACGTACCAGGATAGCTAATTTAGGAAGAAAACTGGCCACGAAAGGGAAGGTTCCGTTTGGAGATCTGGACCAGCACATAGTTTCAATCCGTAAGCAAGTTTCGTAACAGTGCTCTGATATGTAGGCATATTTCCTAAGGTTGCGAGACGGGTGTCACTGTAATTAACGGATTACAAAGGAAGGTAAATTACCGTTTTCACCTCACTGACTTTACGGCTCATACGTCTCGACAAATGTTCTAATTTTAACAAGAACAGGCTTGACAAACATTTATAGATAGTCACATCTCTTAGGAAAGGTATCTATTCAGCTGGCAGCTTAGGTAGTTTCCTTTGCTTTCTTATTAACTTTTTATTTTTACTGTCACGACAATTAATTGACAGTAACCAGGATTAGAATTTATCGGCTTTGTTGAAGAAGCAGCAACTTGCACAGGGCATGGACTGGTCAGTGTGTTTACATCTGCGCAGGTGTAGTTGTCCTCACAGTTACCTATCCGTATTTTCCTTATCACAAAATCATGTAAGAAAAGCAATAAATCGTTTTCATTTCATGATTATTTCTGATTTCCTTACTCAACTTGGCTCTACAGCTTTACCAAATAATATTTCTCCGAAAAAGTTTTAGACAGTTCATGACAATGACGTTATCATAAAAGACGTTGTTATAAAAGACGTTATTATAAATCTTTCCGATACGATTACGAACACCAGAAAATATTACTCAGGTGTGAGACAGCTTTGCAAAAAAAAAAAAAAAGAGTTAAATGTTCCAGACCAACGGTACATGTTTAGTTCTCACCGTGGTTTCTGAATGGAAAGGTATCGAGGCATCTAGACCCCCGTGTTTTCATTTCTTTAGATAAGGACCGGTTCAGTGCGTTCGGATATGTGAACTCACCGAATACATTCCTCCATGCAAATCCTCGTGAAGACTACGGCCATCGGCGGTTCTCTCATTTACGAGGGGACCAAATCCCGTCTTCTTGCCTATCACCAACTCCAGTCCCAAAGATCTATCCCTTGACCAATATTGTACCTCCTCCTGTAAGACGCGGAGTGATTCGTAAAGTGAGTGCTGCAAATTTGTCGGAAAGTCACTTCAGGTTCGTGTATGGTCGTTCAAAAGAGCAGTGATAAGAGCTGAATGAGAGCATCACTTATCTAGTGACACGGCTTCACCGTAAGGCACTAATTCATTTTACAAGTTACGGCGAAATAACGAGTATTTCGGTAAAAACCCTATCAGTCGAATAACACTTCCCTGGTTCTCTTCTCATACCGTCAGTATTGTAACGACAACAGTGAATCCACATATGCAAGAAAGATTCCTACTTAGTACTTATAAATAATACTTTATTACAAAAAGTAGAAAATGAACTCATTCGTAAACAACGTCTTCGGGGACGCAACTCCATACGGTGTGAACGCACAATTTGTAATCTCCCGGATTTTTTTGATACAAAAGAAATTGTAAATCTTTGAGGTTGTCATTCGCTAACGCTAAGCAATAACTCTGAAATTATTGTTTGGTCGGAAGTCTATCACTGATGAACCACTATCACAAAATCAAAACTCCACCGCCGTATACCGCCCAAGGAACACGGTTTCTCACTGAGGCCGAGATCAGTAGAGGTGATGGTGTAACACCAATAATCGATAGGTTAATGTATGATCCTTGCAAGGTCTCTGCTGTCATTGTACTCTAGTGTATCGGCATAGTCAAGATCATTGGTTGTGTAAATACACTGAAGATCCAAAGAAACTGGTACATCTGCCTAATATTGTGTAAGGCCAACGCGAGCACTCAAAAAAGCTGAACGCGAAGTGGCAAGGACTCGACTAAGGTTTAAAGTAGCGCTGTAGGGAATTGACACCATGAATCCTGCAGAGCTGTCCATAAATCCGTAAGGGTACGAAGGTGTGGAGATCTCTTCTTAACAGCACGTTTGCAAGACATCCCAGATATCCTCAATAACGTTCGTGTTTGGCGAGTTTGCTGGCCAGCGGAAGTGTTTAAAGTTAGAAGAGTGCTCCTGGAGCCACTCTGTAGCAATTCTGGATGTGTGGGGTGTCACAGTGTCCTGCTGGAGTTGCCCAAGTCCATCGGAATGCACAACGGACATTAATGGATGCAGGTGATCAGACAGGATGCTTACGTACGTGTCACCTGTAAGAGTCGTATCTAGACGTACCAGGGGTCCAATATCACTCCAACTGCACACGCCCCATATCATTACAGAGCCTCCACCTGCTTGAACAGCCCCTGATGATATGCGGAGTCCATAGATTCATGAAGTTGTCTCCATACCCATACACGTCCATCTGCTTGATATAATTTGAAACATGTTTCCAGTCATAAACAGTCAAATGTCGGTGTTCACGGGCCCAGGCGAGGTGTAAAGCTTTGTGTTGTGAAGTCATCAAGGGTACACGACTGGGCATTCGGCTCCGGAAGCCCATATCGATGACGTTTCGTTGGAAGGTCCGCGCGCTGACCCTTGTTGATGGCCCAGCATTGAACTCTGCAGCGATTTGCGGAAGGCCTACACTTCTGTCACGTTGAACGCTTCTCTGCAGTCGTCGTTGGTCCCGTACTTGCAGGATCTTTTTCCTACCGGAGCGACGTCGGAGATTTGATGTTTTACCGGATTTCTAATTTTCAAGATACACTCATGAAACGGTCGTACGGAAAAATCCCCACTTCATCACTACCTCGTTGATGCTGTGTTCCATTGCTCGTGCACCGACTATAGCACCACGTTCAGTCTCATTTACATCTTGATAATCTGCCACTGTAACAGCAGGAACCGATCCAACAACTGCGCCAGACACTTGCTGTCTTATATAGCCGTTGCGAGTCGGTTTCCTAAAGTCGACAATACAGTCGTGCTCCCCTAAGAATTCTGTGTCCAGCAATATGCTCGATCTGGCAACATTGTAGACTGTGGCACTTCTACCATTCCACTCCCGAATAGCGCGCGGGAAAAACGAACACCTAAACCTTTCTGTTCGAGTTCTGATTTCTCTTATTTTATTTCGATGATCATTCCTACCTATGTAGGTTGGGCTGTTCGCGGCTAATCAGCAATATGATATGATTAGATTAGTACTTGTTCCATAGATTATTAATACGACATTTCGTAATGATGTGAAAAGTGTCATTTTAATGAAAGATTTCTTTACAGACCATGATTCAATTTCTTTATAACAATATTTTACTCTCTCTCTCTCTCTCTCTCTCTCTCTCTCTCTCTCTCTCTTTCTTTATTCTCTCTCTCTGTCTCTCCCTCTCTCTCTCCCTCACACACACACACAGACACAGACACACACACACACACACACACACACACACACACACACAAACTCATTATTTTTGTATTTTTATTTGTTTGTTGTGCTCGACTATCGGCGAGGCACGAAAACGTCCATCAATGAGTTTCTTAGTTTTGAGTACACTTACGAAATATGAAAACAACTATGAGAGTTACTGATATATGAAGCTTAATTTTCAGTCAGTTCTGAGTATTATTAGTAACTACGCTCCAGTCCCTAAAACTAGTTACAGAAATCTGAATCAGACGGATTACGTTTTCCAAGCCGTAGAAGCCGCGTCTTTGAGAATCCAGCTATGGTCACTGCCTAGCCCGCTGTAGGATCACATCGGTTCGTCTTCTTCCTGCTGTTAATGTAACTGAGATTTGTCAACAAGGCAAGGTATGTTTGGCAACTCTGTGATAGACGAGTTACTTCCTGATGTGCACGGAATTAAGCCTTAAAGTTCATTTGATTTTTCCTGTCATTTCCATTGAATAATCTGAGTTATTATCGCTTGAGGTGTAACAAAAGTTTGTAAATTCACGGTTTTCAGCCCACGAAAGTCGTTGCACGTGAAAATCGGAACTAATCTCGTCCTTTAAATAGCGGTTTACGAGTTATAGCTTTTATTGGCCTCTTAAAACAATGTGAAGACACAAGCATCTTCCCTAGCGCAGTCTCTCCGCGTCAGCCGTGCCGTGCGGACGTGTGCTGAGTTTCGTGCTCCGCGGTCTGTTGTGCTTCGGCGTGGTAAGTCGCAGTGCTTCTTGCATCGTTGCAGAAATTCTACATATATTGAAATTTGAAATATGAATCCGTGATGGCCCACTTGAACAGACAAGATACTTTGAAATACTCGTTTGATCGTAATTACGGCCGACCTAAACTACACGAAATCGAAGATTGGTTGGAATACGAAGTGAAAGTTGATTCAGAGGATGTCGTTGGAAGGGATCTTTCAATAGTGAGCCGCGTTGTATTTGTGAAATTGAGGAATGCTAACTTATGTGACAAAATAGTTGAGTCTTGCGGAGGAATTATGAAGTTTAAACATTGTGATGGAAACATAGGCGAAGTCACCGTAACACATGCAGGGTGTGGAATATGAACGATCAGGATATTCGAACTACCATTCGAAGTACCGGCGGAACAAATAAACGCAGTGATAGCGCCTTACCGTAAATTTCTCAGCAATGTTGCCGAACGGTGGTCCAACGCGCGCAAATTCCAAGTTCTCAACGGAGTGAGACAATTAAAGGTCGATTTGCACAAACATGTACCGTCATACATCAGCGTCTGTGGATACCGGGGTATCGTTATATACGACTGTCAGCCGAGGACATGCGCGGCGTGCAACTCTCTCGGCCACGTCCGCGCTGAGTGTTTACAGCGGCGAGTGGCGCAGCTGCCGGCTGGCGAGGCGCCGCGGCCGCCTGCTATGACTGCGCTGCCAGCGACTTACGCTACGGCTGCCCGCGGCCAAGTCATGACCCCAAGCCCTGATGTGAACACGGAGAACCATCCAACCCGAGAAGAAGCCCAGATTGCCAGCACTGACACAACATAAGCTAGACCACCCGAACCTAAGGAAATCGTGACAGCTGTAACGGCTTCAACGCAACAGACACCGAAAGATATTGGGAGCCACTGAAAATTCTCCGATTCCCACGCTGTTGAGAATGACATGCAAGAACCATCCCGGAATGAGCCACCTCATAGTCAACCGATTTCTCTATTGACACCACATCCACCAAGAGCACGGTCGACAATTTGGCTCGAAACACCACCCGCTTAGAAGATTTGAAGAATGCTGAGGAAGACAACATCAGACAGCAGCCGGTGAAACCTAAACGGCAAACACGAAAACAGAGCCCTGAAGACATTCAAGAACTGATACGGGGACAGCATGGTCTGACGACACTGAATGCGCTTAGTTGGACTACCGAATGTCGCAGGCGTATAAAATCGCCACGCTCAAGGTAAACAGAATAGTTTCTGACGTCAAGTTACAATCTGTGAAGGATTACTTATATGCCGCCGACATTGACATAGCGATGTTACAAGAGGTAGTTACGACCAAAATAGCGCATCTGTACGAATATGAGGCGATCTTAAACATAGGCAATGATGTGGAACAGGAATAGTGTTCGAACAAGGCATACCATGTTCCACAAAAGCAATAATTGAATCTGGACGAGGCATAACTGCACAAATATATGATCTACTTCTTGTTAATATATATGCTTCCTCTGGATCCAGCGGAAAACGAGCAAGGGGCAACCTGTTCCGGGACGAAATTATCCCATTAATAACGGATCGTCGACTGCACATAATTTTTGGTGTAGATTTTAACTGCGTATTGCGTCCAGAGGATCAAATCCTGAACTTCAACTTTTGTGAGGAGCTGTTGATGTTAATTAACGGCCTAGATATGATAGATGCTTGGTGCCACCTTCGCACGCACACCCAAGGATACACGTACGTATCCAGTACAGCAGCAAGCAGACTAGACAGGCTGTATGTAACGAAAGGTTTTATCCATAATATAACTGACTGTGAAATTTGGCCTCTTAACTTCTCCGATCACTGCGCATTTCATATAACCGCGAAGCATACTAAACAAAAAACATTCCTGGGAAGGGGCGTATGGCAGCTAAACGTGTCACTTTTGGAGAACGCAGTACTGAAACAGGAGATCCATGATACATGGCAGCGTTGTCTTCGGATGCAATCCAAATATCCAACACGCATCATGTGGTGGCTACAGTCTGCGAAACCGCAGATAAAAAAATGCATCGCACGATATGGTCGCATGAAAGCATACTGGTGAAAACGCACCTTGGAGTACCACTTTCTTTGCCTCCGCGAACTACACTCCTGGAAATTGAAATAAGAACACCGTGAATTCATTGTCCCAGGAAGGGGAAACTTTATTGACACATTGCTGGGGTCAGATACATCACATGATCACACTGACAGAACCACAGGCACATAGACACAGGCAACAGAGCATGCACAATGTCGGCACTAGTACAGTGTATATCCACCCTTCGCAGCAATGCAGGCTGCTTTTCTCCCATGGAGATGATCGTAGAGATGCTGGATGTAGTCGTGTGGAACGGCTTGCCATTCCATTTCCACCTGGCGCCTCAGCTGGACCAGCGTTCGTGCTGGACGTGCAGACCGCGTGAAACGACGCTTCATCCAGTCCCAAACATGCTCAATGGGGGACAGATCCGGAGATCTTGCTGGCCAGGGTAGTTGACTTACACCTTCTAGAGCACGTTGGGTGGCACGGGATACATGCGGACGTGCATTGTCCTGTTGGAACAGCAAGTTCCCTTGCCGGTCTAGGAATGGTAGAACGATGGGTTCGATGACGGTTTGGATGTACCATGCACTATTCAGTGTCCCCTCGACGATCACCAGAGGTGTACGGCCAGTGTAGGAGATCGCTCCCCACACCATGATGCCAGGTGTTGGCCCTGTGTGCCTCGGTCGTATGCAATCCTGATTGTGGCGCTCAACTGCACGGCGCCAAACACGCATACAACCATCATTGGCACCAAGGCAGAAGCGACTCTCATCGCTGAAGACGACACGTCTCCATTCGTCCCTCCATTCACGCCTGTCGCGACACCACTGGAGGCGGGCTGCACGATGTTGGGGCGTGAGCGGAAGACGGCCTAACGGTGTGCGGGACCGTAGCCCAACTTCATGGAGACGGTTGCGAATGGTCCTCGCCGATACCCCAGGAGCAACGGTGTCGCTAATTTGCTGGGAAGTGGCGGTGCGGTCCCCTACGGCACTGCGTAGGATCCTACGGTCTTGGCGTGCATCCGTGCGTCGCTGCAGTCCGGTTCCAGGTCGACGGGCACGTGCACCTTCCGCCGACCACTGGCGACAACATCGATGTACTGTGGAGACCTCACGCCCCACGTGTTGAGCAATTCGGCGGTACGTCCACCCGGCCTCCCGCATGCCCACTATACGCCCTCGCTCAAAGTCCGTCAACTGCACATACGGTTCACGTCCACGCTGTCGCGGCATGCTACCAGTGTTAAAGACTGCGATGGAGCTCCGTATGCCACGGCAAACTGGCTGACACTGACGGCGGCGGTGCACAAATGCTGCGCAGCTAGCGCCATTCGACGGCCAACACCGCGGTTCCTGGTGTGTCCGCTGTGCCGTGCGTGTGATCGTTGCTTGTACAGCCCTCTCGCAGTGTCCGGAGCAAGTATGGTGGGTCTGACACACCGGTGTCAATGTGTTCTTTTTTCCATTTCCAGGAGTGTATATGATGACCCCATGGGATTAGTAGCAAACAGCTCTAAAATAAAACACACTAAAGCAAAAATAACGGCGTTGGTACGACAATCATTGGAGGGGGAAAAAAGTTCGATCCCGTCCTCCGATTGAACTGACGCAGGAGAATACGTCCGTGTATCATGTGATACGGGAAGCCAAGAGATGTAAACAAAAGTTAATCCACACTCTCAGTGATGAACAGGGGAACGAATACGATCAACAAGTCACAGTAAAAAACTGCGTGGTGCAACGTTATACAGATTTTTACTCCGCATCGGCGACTGACGCGACGGCAATGAGCCGTTGTTATCCAACATTCAATCCACGGTCCATCCGACTGACAACGCCGACCTTGTAGCCAACATAACTGAGGAAGAAGTATGTGCCATAATCAAATATTCGCCTACAAAGAAATCTGCTGATTTAGATGGCCTACCCATAGAATTTTATGCTTGTTTTTGGCACGTCATAGGACCGGAATTCACCAAAATATGCAATGAATTATTGGGAGACGTGCAGATGCCATATCAGTTTACCGAAGGAATGATTGTACTGATCCCCAAAAAATCACGTAGCACTACGCTGAAGGATTTTCGACCACTAACACTACTCAACTGCGACTATAAAATCTTCACCCGACTCAAAAACTGTAGACTGAAGACGGTACTGCCAAGAGTACTTGGCCCTTATCAAATGAGTGCTCTCCCAGGGAGATCAATGTCGAATGCATTATGTGAGTATAGGGACATAATATACTTTTCGTGGCTATGTAAATGCAATGTTGGTCTCATGTTTTTAGACTTCGATAGCGTTCTCGCTTCCCACGTCCGGGTTCCCGGGTTCGATTCCCGGCGGGGTCAGGGATTTTCTCTGCCTCGTGATGACACGGTGTTGTGTGATGTCCTTAGGTTAGTTAGGTTTAAGTAGTTCTAAGTTCCAGGGGACTGATGACTATAGATGTTAAGTCCCATAGTGCTCAGAGCCATTTAGACTCCGATAAGGCTTTAGACCGCATCAACCACCACTTTCTACTACCTGTAATGCAACGGGTGGCATTCAGTGCTAATTTTATTCAGATCATACTCAAATGTATAGTCGTAACTTCCTCTCGAATCAAAATTAATGGTCAGCTAAGTTCACCAGTCCCGATCAAGCAGTCAGTGAGACAAGGCTGTCCCCTTTCTATGGCACTATACGCAATCGCCGTAGAACCGTTACTGTTAAACCTGCATCACATGTTACAAGGTCTACAAGTGTTGGGTACAAAAACAGTGTCTCACGCTTATGCTGATGACGTCAGTGTAGTAGTTAACACGCACTCAGAAATGGAAGTCGTTCAACAAATAATCCACGCTTACGCCACCTCTTCCGGAGCCAAACTCAATGAACAAAAATCAAAAATTTTACCTGTCGGACCCCATATGGAGACCATTCAAAGAACATGGCTACTAAGGACAGAGAAGACGAACCACTTAGGTATGATTCTAATGGCCAACACAAAAGAGATGACAGTAGCCAACTGGGACCATAAACTACATATATTCAGGGCCACTCTCCGTGAACACAAAACTAGAACGCTCAATCGGATACAGAGAGCTCTATTGATTAATAGCTATGCGCTAAGCAAAATATATCACATCGCAGCAATGTTACCGGTACCCATGGATACAGCGCAAAAGCTTTTAGCTGCAGCGTATTGGTTCATATGGAGCGGAAACATCTTTAAAGTAACCATGCCAACCATAGTGTTAACACGTGCCGCTGGTGGTTTGGGCGTCAAAGACATCAAGGACCAATGCACTGCCGTACATATGGACCGAATCCGCAAAATATTGCAGTCGCCCCATCCGACAATTACGAAAACGTTATTCAACAGGTTAGCCCCAACGAGCAAAAAGGCCCCAGTCGATATTGGTCGCATCAGCGCTCAACTTGATCACGTCCGGACTTACTACCTGGAAATGAGCTATACTCAAGATACTTCACAGCTGCCTAACACCAGAAGGACCTATTACCACATCACGAGACACCATAGGCAAATATCCAGCTGTCAACTGGACTAACGTCTGGAAAAAAAACATTAACAATCCCATCCTCCACTCCAAAGTAGTGTCCACGTGGTATGACATTGTAAACGGGAAGGTCGCCACAGGTGAAAAGCTGCACAATATCAAAATGAAGCAGAGTCCGTACTGCGATCATTGCCATACTGTAGATACCTTGGTACACATTCTCATCTGCCGAGACCAATGCCACATATGGAAATGGACTAGAAACATCTCGCAATAATTACTAGAACCATAGACTCTGCTATAACAAGATGTAAATCAACCAGACTGGCATTTCTTTCCTGCCACAAAGCATAATAGCTGCACTTGGATTATCAGCCAGTTTGCATATTTTGCAGTTACGAATACACATGCGAGTATAGACGAGTACATACAGTATACAATGGAAGAGCACCACAACCTTAAAACGTGTCGGAAATACAAAGCTTTGTTTCAAAATTTTTTACTTCACACTTTGTCATATTATGGAAATGGAAGACGATGTAGATGAAGATGAAATGGGAGATACGATACTGCGTGAAGAGTTTGACAGAGCACTGAAAGACCTGGGTCGAAAGAAGGCCCCCGGAGTGGACAACATTCCATTGGAACTACTGACGACCTTGTGACAGCCAGTCCTGACAAAACTCTAACGTCTGGTAAGCAAGATGTATGAAACAGGCGAAATACCCTCAGACTTCAAGAAGAATATAATAATACCAATCCCAAAGAAAGCAGGTGTTGACAGACGTGAAAATTACCGAACAATAAGTTTAATAAGCAACAGCTGCAAAATACTAACACGAATTCTTTACAGACGAATGGAAAAACTAGTAGAAGCCGACCTCCGGAAAGATCAGTTTGGATTCCGTAAAAATACTGGAACACGTGAGGCAATACTGACCTTACGACTTATCGTAGAAGAAAGATTAAGGAAAGGCAAACCTACGTTTCTAGCATTTGTAGACTTAGAGAAAGCTTTTGACAATGTTGACTGGAATACTCTCAAATTCTAAAGGTTGCAGGGGTAAAATACAGGGAACGAAAGGCTATTTCCAATTTGTACAGAAGCCCGATGGCAGTTATAAGAGTCGAGGGACATGAAAGGGAAGCAGTGGTTGGGAAGGGAGTAAGACACGGTTGTAGCCTCTCCCCTATGTTATTCAATCTGTATATTGAGCAAGCAGTAAAGGAAACAAAAGAAAATTTCGGAGTAGATATTAAAATCCATGGAGAAGAAATAAAAACTTTGAGGTTCGCCGATGACACTGTAATTCTGTCAGAGACAGCAAAGGACTTGGAAGAGCAGTTGAACCAAATGGACATTGTGTTGAAAGGAGGATATGAGATGAACATCAACAAAAGCAAAACGAGGATAATGGAATGTAGTCGAACTAAGTCGGGTGATGCTGAGGGAATTAGATTAGGAAATGAGACACTTACAGTAGTAAAGGAGTTTTGCTATTTGTGGAGCAAGATAACTGATGGTCGAAGTAGAGAGGATATCAAATGTAGACTGGCAATGGCAAGGAAAGCGTTTCTGAAGAAGAGAAATTTGTTAACATCGAGTATAGATTTAAGTGTCAGGAAGTCTTCTCTGAAAGTATTTGTATGAAGTGTAGCCATGTATGGAAGTGAAACATTGACGATAAATAGTTTAGACAAGAAGAGAATAGAAGCTTTCGAAATGTGGTGCTACAGAAGAATGCTGAAGATTAGATGGGTAGATCACATAACTAATGTGGAAGTATTGAATAGGATTGGGGAGAAGAGAAGTTTGTGGCACAACTTGACCAGTAGAAGGGATCGGTTGGTAGGACATGTTCTGAGGCAGCAAGGAATTATCGCTTTAGTATTGGAGGGCAGCGTGGAGGGTAAAAATCGTAGAGGGAGACCAAGAGATGAATACACTAAGCAGTTTCAGAAGGATGTAGGTTGCAGTAGGTACTGGGAGATGAAGAAGCTTGCACAGGATAGAGTAGCATGTAGAGCTGAATCAAACTAGTCCCAGGACTGAAGACCACAACAACAACAACTTTGTCATAATGAAGCGGAAATTTTTTGGTTGGTGCACAACATTGCAGTGAGTCGATACTAATTTTGCTTCATTATAATTAAGTTGTCATTTATTTATTTTTATAGTAAAGCAAGTCAAAGTGCCTCAGGAAAACTAATTTTGCAAGACGCCATACCATAAAACAAATCAGAAGTGCTTGATTGATTTCGTGTTCTTCTATTTTACGGGTATTGGACAGTCTGTCAAGGAAATAAGATTTATTCAGTTTCTTTATATATTATTTTAAAAAAAAACTAAAAAATAAAATAATAAAAAAAATAATAAAGTAGGTTAAGTTAGGTTGAAAGTGGCGGTGGCAACAAATTGTTCTGTTTTATATTTCTTTTTTAATTATTTATTTAAATATTTAGGTTAGACAGGATTTTGGGGGTGATATGGGTGATACAGGTCAACGCCTGAAGTGGAAGAGGTCCAGAAAAAAAAAAAAAACGTCTCGAGTTCTAATACATAAAGAAAAATGTTGGATTGATAATAGGTTCCTATACTTATGGTCTGCAAAAAAAGGGGAAAAAAACGTTGGCAAAGCGAAAAAAAGTGGTCCCGTGGTTAGCGTGAGAAGCTGCGAAAAAAATAAAAAAAATCCATCCGATAGCTCTGTGTTGACGTGCTGGCCAGTGAGAAAGAGACTATTTTGCTTCGCGGTCCCAAATTCGCTGAATGAAAAAAAAAAAAAGCTCTGCGGTAACCTGCTGACCTGTGAAAAAGCGTCTGTTACGGTTTGTGGTTCCAGTCTTGCCGACTGTAACGTTTTTATCCCTTCTGTGAAAGAGATACAAGCAGTCAGATGAAACATCGATAAGGAAATCGCAAGAAAATACTTTCAGCTCATAGTGCAATCGCGAAAAACTTATAATGTTGCCCAACAGGTAACACCACTTTCCGCTGCTAACAAGCAAATTTTTGGTTTCTAGGGATACATAACTTTATCTATGAAATGCCACATTTGCATACCACTTGAGTATGACACAGCATACCAATCAAACACAGACCCAATCGAAATCCAAGTGAATAGTATTTTACTAATTCGTGCTGATAGAGGCACGCTTGTGTACAGAATCTCAGTTTTATTGAATCAGAGTTTCGTTGTAAGGTTATCGTGGGCAGTTTTATTTCATTTCTTATAATACAGACCATAATTTTCGTAAGGTTTCTTTTAGTGTTGTTAAAATAATAGCAAACATGAGAGAGAAATTAATCATGAACGATATATGCGAATTCTCTGATGTTATCTATAACAGTTTGATAATGCACATGCGGTTTACTGAATACGTGCATGTTGAAAACTTGTTCTGAATTAAAGATAACAAACAAGGTTTGTTGAAGAATAAAGTGCCACTACCACACGACAGTTAGTGTTGAAAATACCTTTCTGACATATTTTGGCACGATGCGCCCTCCCCATACATAAAACAAAAGTTTCGAGATGCATCTACTGCCTAGCCGTCTACTAAACCTGCCCTTTTTTCACATGAGAATATTTTGGGGTGAGAAGTGAAGGGAATTATGTTCAAAGTTCGATTAGATTGATAACTTCTGAGAGACAGACAGTTACAGCTTTTCTTTTCCACTGCACGACATTTTCAACAAATAGATAGTGCAATAGAGTTGCTCAAATGGAAAGGAACTCTTCGTATTTAATTTTCTGCATCCTACACTGTTGGCAGTTCTGTGTAGGTCGCAGTTACGTGATTCTATTTCGGTGATTGCAAAATAGAGTCGAATGTATCCACTGGGTAGCCGAGGCAGCTGGTTCATGACGATTCGGACAACCAAGTAAATGAATGTACTGAACATGCTGCAAACCACTGCAGGGAGCCTGTGTGTCAGAATTCTCATCCAGTCTGGTGCAACGTTGTTATGATACAAAGATGAGTCACAGAGAAGAGGATTTGATGGTCTATTGGCTTGAAGATAGGTTCATATAATTATGGTCTGGGTTCGATTCCAACTTCTGCTGATGATTTTTGATAAGTAGAGACAAATTCTACTC
The DNA here is from genome assembly GCF_023897955.1 of Schistocerca gregaria. Classification (NCBI taxonomy): domain Eukaryota; kingdom Metazoa; phylum Arthropoda; class Insecta; order Orthoptera; family Acrididae; genus Schistocerca; species Schistocerca gregaria. Next base: position 461,851,526 of record NC_064922.1, on the reverse strand, counting down.
TCTTCTGGGTACGCCAAGTGAAGAAAGTATAATGGCATTGTGGTCTGAAATTCACGTTAACCATGATATTCCTTCTCTACCAAGTAGAGGTTAGGTTGAACCACAAAAAAGTCAGGAGTCGCGTCACGTAGAAACTCTATCAGCAGTAATCTTTCTTATACTAGTTATTTATTTCTAGAGACGAAACAAAGGCTATGTAGGGTCACAGGACACTTATTCCATCTTTTATTTGAGCTTCTGTGTGTCGATTAAATTGGTTCTGAACTGGGAATGCAACTCAGACCGCCCTTAGCGCAGAATTCGATCCCTTCGTGACAATACAGCTCCACTATAATTTGTTGTTTGTTCAAAACTGTAGATTCCGCAACATTTCCACATACTGCGCGTGAATGGGTTCGAATCCTGGCCCGGCACTAAATTTTTCACTATGTATTATCATGCTCTGGCATGAGAACACCTATCTGCTGGTGGATAATAATTTGATTTTTAATATATTTTCATTCGTTGTCTACACTAACGATATCTGACGTTTTTGATGCCCAGTGAGACACAGAACTATTTGCGAGATCACTGTAAGTTCAAGGATGTTATTCCGAGCTTCTGGTGGAGAAAAATTCGGTATCTGACGCCGCTCTGTGTGCAGGTAACAGCGATATGTGTGGGCTTTGATTCCCAGTCAGCACTGAACCCTTCGTCATATAATTTCTAGTTCAAACATGCTCACATGTCTCTGCTGGTGTAAGAAACCCATATTTAACTTTCGTTTTCTCTAGAATGTAACAGCAATAGGTGCCAGGTTGGAGTCCTGGGAAGGAAAAAATTAATGTTGAGTCTCGTCATTTCAGGTAAAACATCTAGCTACTGCCGAGAAAATCCGATATGTCACAGTTGATTGTGCTTCGATAACAATCCGAATAGTTTTAGGTTCGAATCCCTGTCCAACACAAAACTGTACCTCATGGCATTACTGGTACGTTACTTGTGAAGAAGCAATATTTAACATCTCTCGTAGTTCGTTTGCAAGGACAATAGATGCCGGGTAGGAAGTTGCGTCCGTTAAAAATGTTTACGTTATGTAATTTAAAGTTGATATTTGCTATCTGATACTGCCTAAAAACGAAATATATCACTCTCTGTATTCCTAGTCAGGAATGACTGTTAGTTTCCGTCAGTCACGAAGTCCTTGCTTAGTCTGGATGACCTGGGTTTGGATCCATATGCAGAACGTGACGGTTCGCCGTGTCATTTGATGTTCATACATATTCTCAACTAGCTGCTCGTGAATAACTTAAATTTTTAATGTCATTTTGTGTTAAACAATAAGTACGGTATGTTACTTTGAATAGGAAATCATGAATACGACGAACTTACTACGCGCATTACCTATCTGCCGTAATAATGGGTGTGGTAACATTTCAGGTATGTCCATTATTGTAATAAATGTGAGCTTACAAGTCTTAAGGACAGTCTTATATGTGATAAGGGATTCCCTGGTATTTGTAGTACCTTGGTATTACTTAACATCTTGAGTTATTGCGACACAGAGCAGTGTTTTCTAGTGGTGAATGTTGGGACCATTTTCAATAGTCAAACGACTGTACCGAGGAGCGATTAGAGGACCTACTAGTAGCTGTATTATGTGGGTTGCATGCGAATCAGGCGAAATGCAATTCAGGTCGTTTAGATACTTTTGAGCACGACTGTACGGCTTTCGCTTCTACTTGTGCCAAGAACTCAGTGGAGAAAATATCGTTTCCCTGTATTTTCTGTTCATCCCTCGTACGAATTGTATGTCATATTTTAATTTATATTCGCCCTATAGTTGCTCAAGGTATAACAGTTAGTCGCTAAGTAAATATTTTTCACACTAAGTTGATTTACATTCTGATGTATGTGAAACAAATTAATGTGCTGTCGTGTACGATAAATGTATCGTGTACCTTTGTTACTATTGTCTCCACTGTTTGTTCTTTACTCTTCACTACATCCTCGGGACGTTCGTTTTCACAATTACTTACCGTACATGTATCATCATACTTTGCTTTCCACACTCACACAATCATTGAATCTGAGACTTAAAACTGTATAATATATTCTTTATTACGTAGCATTCGTGGCCCTTTCCTAGGTACCCCTGTCACATTCATCTTCATATTCATCGTCGTAAACCCATATAATAATTCAATTATTCATTAAAATCTTCCACATAAATCTACATTTATACCCATGTATTACCTAGGGGGTTTTCACACTAGCACCGCCGCCCTGTTTATTTCTTTCCACTAATATAACTAAACTCGTATTACTCTACCACTCTCCTAGTTTCACTTCATATATGATATGTCACCACAAACGTAGCTTAACTAATTAATACCTCCAATTCAATCTAAAATCTTTCACACTCTCTTTATTTCCTAGTATCATCTAGCAGTGAAATTGATTTATTTCTCCCTATTGCTTTCTAAACATACCGCACTTACTTAAGTTATTTTGCTTAACTTCATGTAATTATATTGTGTACCTATTGGTTGGTTTTCGTATATACTTAGGTTATCTCCCGAATGTTGTACGATTCGTGTTCACAGTTTTATTTTGCTGCTTATGCTTTTCCTATAAGATAGCATGTAATGAATAGCCCAACTTACTGTGCTTGTCCGAGAGTCGAAAAATTAATCTCATTATTCCCACGTATCTAAATATTTTTTAATATAATTTTTATTATATTATACGCATGGGGTCCGAATCAAGCATTCGTATGGCCCGCTTTTCCAAGCCGTGTTTTATAATATTTTGCATCTAGGAGCTAACAACCAAATCAAAAAATGTTAACTATAGTTAAGAGATTCTTAAATGCGCAGTTCTTCTGCTCAGTAACAAACAAAAATGCTTAGAGAGACAGTAATATATGAAGATTTCTTTATTCTTAGGTGGCGTTTGTGATTTCCGCCGTGGGAAAAGTGAAGCTGGGGTAATATCTCCGGGCAGAAGGTTAAGTAGCGCGGTCACTTAGGGGTTAGAGGACGTGAGAGGTAAATTGTTTTACTGCTGGTCTACCAGTACTGACGACTTAGGGAGTACGCGGCTCGTGCCGATCAGCCGTATTTTGGCACGAAAGTGACATGGATTCGAGAATGCGCGTTATAGGGACAGTCATCTTCAGATGCCATACATACTTGTAGCAAGGAATGTGAAATTAAATGAAGGCTTTTGAACAGAACACAAATGAAACTGAAAGCATTTAGAAAACCATCGTGATCGCCCGTCATGTTGTTTACTGCGTTTAAGTATAAGAACAGTTACTGTCAGTAATCAATTAATTATCCGCTCACACTAGAAAACCATCGTGATCGCCCGTCATGTTGTTTACTGCGTTTAAGTATAAGAACAGTTACTGTCAGTAATCAATTAATTATCCGCTCACACTAGAAAACCATCGTGATCGCCCGTCATGTTGTTTACTGCGTTTAAGTATAAGAACAGTTACTGACAGTAATCAATTAATTATCCGCTCACACTGACAACACAACAACATCATGTCGGACAGTTTTATTGTCACAACGTTGGTGTCAAAGAGGGTAGCAGCAGTCTTAAACAGATAACACTCGATTCGAAGTGAACTGAACTGAACTAAATTCAAACAATTCATACTTGGGTCAGGTGGTCAGTTTACTGTGCTCTTACTGTGACTAGTGTACTGGTGGCTCGTAACACACTGTCGTATGTAGGTTACCAAATATTGTCTCTTGAGCAAAAAAAATTGACGGCTACTGCATTAGACTGTTCATTCCATTCAATAAATGCTATACTTCCTCTTTACATTCACTGAGGATAGAGAAGTCATCAACGAATCTCATCATCCTATCATCCTGATTTAAATTCCGCACTTGAACTTTTTTTCTGTTTCCGTCATTTCTTCTACGACGTACAGCTTGAAAAGTAAGGGCGAAAGACTGCATCCCTGTTTTACATACTTTTTAATACGGCCACATCATTCTAAGTTTTCCAATCAAATTGTTCCCTCTTGATGCTTGTACCTACTGCATATTACCCGTCTTTCGTTACACCTTACTCCTACGTCTCTCATAATTTCTAATATATCGCACCAGTTTATACTGGCGAACGCTTACACTGTGTCTAAAAATCCTATGCTCGTGTCTTGGTATAGAACTGCCTCTCTAGTGCCTTTACCTTTCCTAAAGCGGAGATACTCGTCATGTAACACATCCTCGACTTTCTGTTCCATTTTTTTGTATATTGTTTTTGTCTGCAACTTGGATGCATGATGTGTTAATCTCGTTATGCGATAATTACTAACTTCGAAAATACGCGGATGATATTTTTACGAAAGTGTGATCGTTTGTCGCCAGTCTCATAGACTGCTTCGGTAGCCACTACCTCCAACGATTTTAGAAATTCAGATGGACTGTTATCCATGCTTTTCACCTTATTTGATTTCGAGTCTTCCAGAGCAGTGCTAAAATCTGTCTCTAGCACTGGATCCCCAATGTTTTCCATATCGAATCCACATCATCAGGGAAGTTCTCCTGTGGTGGAGTTATTTGACGTACGTTATTGTATTATATGTCTTCCACTGCTAATCGTTTAGTGTTCGGGATGCAATGTAATACATTATTTGAAGTCAACAGTTTCTGTGTAGTGTTATGTCCTTGTATGTATGTAATTACGTTGTAGTTTTAAGAGCTTCAGCCCGTCAGAAAATTTAATATCGGTGACTAACGTTAACGGAGAGATAGTTGAGGAGCGATAGTAAGTGATGTTGAGAGGCAACTCCTAATATGGGATGAATACCATTAGCAAAACGGACTGTTGTCATTAGTGTCAATAAACGACATAATGTTTGATCGGGTGTGCTCAAAACTGCGTCGGTATTTGTGTCAGGGCCGGGCTTTTGAACGGTCTGAATTTGGTGAAATGCAAATAAGCAAGTGCACTGTAGGTTGGGGTTCATATTCAACCAGCCGTTCACTGTTGCTTCAGAAAAATTATGTTCTTTATATTACATTAAAACAACTAGCCCCGTTCCATTTACAGAAACAGAGAAAGTTTATTATGGTGTGTTTTGTCGGACCAACAATCAGCGTTGGCATCCGAGATCCTATAGCAGTCGTCTTAGGTAGCAAGATGCAGCATGCACAACTCTCTGCAATCTTACTGTCGACTGTCAACTGACACTTTATTAACGTGCGGCGTTAATACTAACTCTTATCGACAAAAATTATTAAAGTATATGAAGTAGGTTACAGTCTGCTTTCGATTTATCTTACAACAGTTCTCTTCCTGTGGGATCTCAAATTCAAATCACATTTTGTGCTGTAAAAGGCTACTTCAAAAACCAGAACTACATACAGTTATCTCATGACAAAGTGTATTTTCATAACGGCTTAAGCTGAGAACGCTAGTTTCTTATTACTTTCTTAATTAATGATAATTACAAAGCCTTACTTTAACTAAAAGTATTTTGAAGACACATGCGATAAAAATAGAATCATTTTGTTTTGTTGTTGCTGTTGACGCTGTCATATTATTAAAAACAGTAATCGTGAATCAATAGACGCATTTATAATCAGTTAACGAGTTGAAGTCTAAATAGTTTACAGACACGTTACATAAATCCTGGTCAATATTTATTGCTTGGTGCTGACGTTAACAGTATTCCAATCAGGGATTATTTACTTGCTGTTGATGTCCACGGACATTCTGAATTCTAACACATCAAAATTGCTAACAATATTATGCCAATACGCTGCAAAAAGGTGGGAATTTAAGGAGACGGGACCTGGATAAACTGAAAGAACCAGATGTTGTACAGAGTTTCAGGGAGACCATAAGGGAACAATTGACAGGAATCGGGGAAAAAATACAGTAGAAGACGAATGGGTAGCTCTGAGGGATGAAGTAGTGAAGGCAGCAGAGGATCAAGTAGGTAAAAAGACGAGGTCTAGCAGAAATCCTTGGGTAACAGAAGAAATAGTGAAATTAAGTGATGAAAGTAGAAAATATAAAAATGGAGTAAATGAATCAGGCGAAAAGGAATATAAACGTCTCAAAAATGAGATCGACAGGAAGCGCAAAATGGCTAAGCAGGGATGGCTAGAGGACAAATGTAAGGATGTAGAGGCTTATCTCACTAGGGGTAAGATAGATACTCCCTACAGGAAAATAAAAGAGACCTTTGGAGAAAAGAGAACCACTTGTATGAATATAAAGAGCTCAGATGGAAACCCAGTTATAAGCAAAGAAGGAAAAGCACAAAGGTGAAAGGAGTATATAGAGGATCTATACAAGGGCGATGTACTTGAGGACAATATTATGGAAATGGAAGATGATGTAGATGAAGATGAAATGGGAGATACGATACTGCGTGAAGAGTTTGACAGAGCACTGAAAGACCTGGGTCGAAAGAAGGCCCCCGGAGTAGACAATATTCCATTGGAACTACTGACGGCCTTGGGAGAGCCAGTCCTGACAAAACTCTACCGTCTGGTGAGCAAGACGTATGAAACAGGCGAAATACCCTCAGACTTCAAGAAGAATATAGTAATACCAATCCCAAAGAAAGCAGGTGTTGACAGACGTGAAAATTACCGAACAATAAGTATAATAAGCAACAGCTGCAAAATACTAACACGAATTCTTTACAGACGAATGGAAAAACTAGTAGAAGCCGACCTCGGGAAAGATCAGTTTGGATTCCGAAGAAATACTGGAACACGTGAGGCAATACTGACCTTACGACTTATCTTAGAAGAAAGATTAAGGAAAGGCAAACCTACGTTTCTAGCATTTGTAGACTTAGAGAAAGCTTTTGACAATGTTGACTGGAATACTCTCTTTCAAATTCTAAAGGTGGCAGGGGTAAAATACAGGGACCGAAAGGCTATTTCCAATTTGTACAGAAACCAGATGGCAGTTATAAGAGTCGAGCTACATGAAAGGGAAGCAGTGGTTGGGAAGGGAGTAAGACAGGGTTGTAGCCTCTCCCCGATGTTATTCAATCTGTATATTGAGCAAGCAGTAAAGGAAACAAAAGAAAATTTCGGAGTAGATATTAAAATCCATGGAGAAGAAATAAAAACTTTGAGGTTCGCCGATGACATTGTAATTCTGTCAGAGACAGCAAAGGACTTGGAAGAGCAGTTGAACCAAATGGACAGTGTCTTGAAAGGAGGATATAAGATGAACATCAACAAAAGCAAAACGAGGATAATGGAATGTAGTCAAATTAAGTCGTGTGATGCTGAGGGAATTAAATTAGGAAATGAGACACTTACAGTAGTAAAGGAGTTTTGATATTTGGGGAGCAAAATAAATGATGATGGTCGAAGTAGAGAGGATATCAAATGTAGACTGGCAATAGCAAGGAAAGCGTTTCTGAAGAAGACAAATATGTTAACATCGAGTATAGATTTAAGTGTCAGGAATTCTTTTCTGAAAGTATTTGTATGAAGTGTAGCCATGTATGGAAGTGAAACATGGACGATAAATAGTTTGGACAAGAAGAGAATAGAAGCTTTTGATATGTGGTGCTACAGAAGAATGCTGAAGATTAGATGATTAGATCACATAACTAATGAGGAAGTATTGAATAGGATTGGGGAGAAGAGAAGTTTGTGGCTCAACTTGACCAGAAGAAGGGATCGGTTGGTAGGACATGCTCTGAGGCATCAAGAGATCATCAATTTAGTATTGGAGGGCAGCGTGGAGGGTAAAAATCGTAGAGGGAGACCAAGAGATGAATACACTAAGCAGATTCAGAAGGATGTAGGTTGCAGTAGGTACTGGGAGATGAAGAAGCTTGCACAGGATAGAGTAGCATGGAGAGCTGCATCAAACCAGTCTCAGGACTGAAGACAACAACAACAACAACGCATTAAATTTACTAGGCTTGCGAAAGACTTTTTCGTATAATGAGGTTGCACTGTCTACCAACATACGTTGAAAACAGTAACTCGGACTTACTTATTTTACAGCAGCAGTTGCTAAATAAAATTTGTGGCTATTTTGTCTTTTTTTGTGTCTCACTTTTATGTATTTTTATGTGATATTTGATTGCGTTCAGTATCTGCACTCTCAGTAGCATTTCTCAGTAAGACTCTGTTTACTAGGTAATAGCAGACACATATTATTTGAGGACACAACCAGTCTGCTTGTGGACTACACATATTCATGCGATGGGAGCTATCTATAGATTTAACGGAAAAAAGTTCTTCTAAAGCCTAAATCGCTAAATGTTATTTATTTCACGATGACCTATTTCGACAGAAGCTTGCTGTCATCATCTGATTTTCGTAAATTGAAAGTGCATACATACGAATCATAAAGCGGGAACACATTTCGCTCATATTACAGTGTAAGCGCATTGGTTTGTCGGTAATAAAGGAATGAAAATACAAAACGCACATAGCTCCACATGTTTTCGCTGAAGTGAAGTCGCAAAGGTGTGAAATATAACATAGTAACTAACAACCTCACAGTAGGAACTGTTGCTATCGTGATACTGTCAGTTTTGGGAAGCTGTATTTCAAACCTATTCGCCAACGGCCTTGCCGCAGTGGTAACACCGATTCCAGTCAGATCTCCGAAGTTAAGCGCTGTCGGGCTGGCATAGCACTTGGATGGGCGACCATGCGGTCTGCCCAGCGCTGTTGGCAAGCGGGGTGCACTCAGCCCTTCTGAGACAAACTGAGGTACTTGATTCAGAAGTAGCGGCTCCGGTCTCGTAATCTGACATACGGCCGGGAGAGAGGTGTGCCGACGACATGCCCCTCCATATCCGCATTCAGTGACGCCTGTGAGCTCAGGATGACACCTTTGGGCCTTCATGACCTGTTTGGGCGGAGTTCAGTTCTTTTACACCTACGCCACTTAATTTTAGCAAACATATTTAAAGCTATGTGTATTTCATATTTTACTGACAAATCAAGGCGCTTACGCTGCATTATGAGTGGAATGTGTCCTCGCCAGGTGACTGATATGTAAGCACTTTCAGTTTCTGGTCATCGTAAAATAAATAATATTTGACGATTTTGGCTTCAGAAGGGATTTCATTCCACCAACTGACCAGGTGGGGGAGGCGTATCAGCTGCGTGCTTGCTTGTAGAACTCTGCGGAAATCATTATAGAACGCGTAGCCGAATAACTGTTGCTTCCACTTTTCATAAAAAGTCTTAACCGAAGAGTAGCGGTAATCTGAATCAGTCAATGTGAAGAAGAAGTTTGGATCGTTTTACTTACCCTCATGGGGGCCTTCAATGTATTCTTTCCACCTTTCCCCTCTCTCGCTTGCGTTTAGCAGTGCAGTTCCCACTGTACTCTTAACATTAGCACCCTTGCTTTTAATTTTATCGAAGATTGTTTTCGGTTTGCTGTATGCAGTTAGTCTTCATGACGATAATTTTGTTTCGATCTCTTTACATATTTCCTGCCGCCATTTTGCCTTGGCTGTTTGCGCTTCTAGATCTACATCTACATATATACCGTGTGCCCCACTGTGATGTGCATGGCAGAGTATGCGGCCAACTATACCAGGTATTAGGCTTTTTCCCGTTCTATTCACGTATGGAGCGCGGGAAAAATGATTGTTTCAACTCCTCCATGAGTGATGAAATTAATCTGATCTTACTATCACGGTCCCTGTGAGAGCTATATGTGGAAGGCTTCTAGTATCTTCTAACAGTGATCATTTAAAGCTGGTTCTTGAAATTTAGTTAGAAGTCTTCCTCGGAATACTTTCCATGTACCTTCAGTTTTCTGCCAGCTCAGTTCTTTCAAAATCAAAGTGACACTTCTACGCGGGTTAAACAAACCTGTGATCATTCGTCTGCTCTTCTCTGTAAACGTTCAACATTCCCTGCTGGCCCTATTTGGTATGGGTCCCACATACTTGAACAGTATTCTAGGGTGGGTTTTACGAGTGATTTGTAAGCAGCCTCCTTTGTAGACTGATAATATTTCCCTAGTATTCTACCAATAAATCTCCTTTATAGACGGATTATATTTCCAAAGCATTCTAAAAATAAAACGACTGAGCTTTTGTGATCGTTCCACTTTATACCCTTACTAAATATTACACCCAAGTACTTGTATGAGTTACAAATTTCAACTGTGACTTACTAATTTTATATTCATAGGATACCATGTCTTTTTCGTTTTTTGAAGGGACTATTTAACATTTTTCAGCGTTTGAAGCAAGCTGACGATCGTTTCACCACTTTGAAATCTTACGAATGTGAGACTGAATGTTTGTAGAACTTCGTTCAGGCCGTAGTTCGTTCTAGATAACTATAAAATATGCGAAAAGTCTGAAGTTGCTATTGATGTTCACAGGATCATCAATGTAGAGCATGAAGTGCAATGGACTCAACACACTTCCGTGGGGCACACAAGAGGTTACTTCTACATCTGTCGATGGCTCTTCGTCGAGATACCAAGCTGTCTCCTTCCAATTACGAAATTCTCAGTCCAGCCACATATTTCGTTTGATATCCGATCTAAATTTACATCTACATCTACAACTTATACATCTACATCTACATCGACATGGATACTCTGCAAATCACATTTAACTGTCTGGCAGAGAGTTGATCGAACTACCTTAACAATTCTCTATTATTTTAATCTCATATAGCACGCGGAAGGAACGAACACCTATATCTTTCCTTACGAGTTGTGATTTCCCTTTTATTTTATCGTGGTGATCGTCTCTCCCTATGTAGGTCGGTAGCAACAAATTATTTTCGCGTTCCGAGGAGAAAGCTGGTAACTGGAATTTGGTGAGAAGATTCCGTCGCCACAAATAAAATGGTTCAAATGGCTGTAAACACTATGGGACTTAACATCAGAGGTCATCAGTCCCCTAGACTAAGAACTACTTAAACCATGGGGCTCCAAACTTTTTAGTCCGCAGTAAAGGAGTTTTGCTATTTGGGGAGCAAAATAACTGATGATGGTCGAAGTAGGGGGGATATAAAATGTAGACTGGCAATGGCAAGGAAAGTGTTTTTGAAGAAGAGAAATTTGTTAACATCGAGTATAGATTTAAGTGTCCGGAAGTTGTTTCTGAAAGTATTTGTATGGAATGTAGCCATTTATGGAAGTGAAACATGGACAATTAATAGTTTGGACAAGAAGAGAACAGAAGCTTTCGAAATGTGGTGCTACAGAAGAATGTTGAAGATTAGGTGGGTAGATCACGTAACTAATGAGGAGGTATTGAATAGGATTGGGGAGAAGAGAGGTTTGTGGCACAACTTGACTAGAAGAAGGGATCAGTTGGTAGGACATGTCCTGAGGCATCAAGGGTTCACAAATTTAGCAGTGGAGGGCAGCGTGGAGGGTAAAAATCGTAGAGCGAGACCAAGAGATGAATACACTAAGCAGACTCAGAAGGATGTAGGTTGCAATACGTACTAGGAGATGAAGGAGCTTGCACAGGATAGATTAGCATGGAGAGCTTCATCAAACCAGTGTCAGCACTGAAGACCACAACAACAACAACAACAACAACGGGTCACATTGACTCCTCCACGAAGTCATAAGGGCCAAGATCTACCTAGTGGGATTAAAGCACCCTAGCACTCCATGATCATCGTAATGTAAGGCTAAAGAAAAGATGAAATCACAAAAATCTAAGGTTGTGGGAATAGATAGCACTGAAACGAACTATGATTTTTTTAAATTACATAATGTTGATTGGTGGACGTACCTGACCGAAATTTTGGCGTATTTTATTCTGGCGAATTTCACTGACAAAAAGTATGTCACTGCACATTCTTCACGAAAGCGTCCTGCAAAGTTAACGAAATCTCAAAACCATTGTTAGCAACACTATTACTGCAAGACGTAACAGAGGTAGAGTATGTCAACGCATTGCTATTTCAAGCGGCCCAACAATAAGTTTAGTTATGTAGTCTTGTAGCGAGTAGCAGAGCCAGAGCATATTATTGATAGTTCTGTTGCATGATTGTGTCTATGTTGCGAGTGTCTCACGAGTTTTTCAGTGTTTTATGCGCTGTACTAGTAGGTGAGATGACGAAGTGTGGGACAATTCAAAGTTTGAATTCGAAGAGACTAGGAAAATCGGAAAATCGAAATACGTATAGAACGAATTGAGTATTTTTTCACTGTATTTTTAGTGTAATTACAGTGAATTGTGAGTATTTAATTTAGTAACTAAAGTACCTTAATCATTGCATTTTTTTAGGCAGACTACTCCATAGTGTCATTTGTATCAAATAGCACAATTTTATTTTCAGCTCACAAACTTTTGTGATGTTCTGTACAAATATGGAAAAGAAACGAAAGGTTGAAAGTGAGTGCAGAATTTTTAAAGAGCAGCGGGGAGGTCAACATTTCGTAGTGGAGTCAAGCAACAAATCAATTTGTATTATTTGCAATGAAACAATATCAGTCTTCAAGGAATACAATATAAAACGTCATTAAGAGACTAAGCACTCTCAGAATTACTCCAAGTTTACAGGATGCGAACGATTAGAAATGTATGAGTCTCTGAAACGCCAGCTAAAACCCAGCAGTCGCTGTTTAAAATAGTAAATGCTGAACAACATGCAGCAACTCGTGATAGTTTACGTGTGGCTCATTTAGTAGCGAAACAGTGTAAGCCGTTTACCGACGGTGAATTAATGAAGTTCTGCGTTACTGCAACAGCAGAAGAAATATGTCGATAAAAAGTTAATTTATTTAAAAACAGAACTTGTTGGCAAACACTGTGGCTCGAAGAATAGATGACATTGCACAAAATATATCAACACTACTGCGTGACAAAAATCAAGACTTAGACTGGTTCTCTTTGTCCGTGGATGAGTCAACAGATGTATTAGACACTGCTCAAGTGCTACTTTTTAATCTAGGGATTGACAAAAATTATGAAGTGTATGAAGAGCTCCTTTATGTTCACAGTATTCACGGGACGACCGCTGGCAGTTCAGAAAAACAATCTTCAGTGGAAGAAATTAAAATGTATTACAACTGATGGTGGCAAAAACATGTGTGGGAAAAATAAAGGTGTTGCTGCTCTCCTTTCTAAGGCCGTAGAAAATTACTGTGGCTCAAAACCATTAGTAGTGCATTGTATTATTCACCAGCAGTCTTTGTGTGGAAAACATTTAGATATGTCAGAAGTTTTAAAGCCAGTTATTTCAGTTGTTAATTAGATCCCAGGCTCTCAATCATCGCCAGTTCCGCGAGTTTCTTGAAGATATGGAGGAAAGCGACTAGGCATATTATACTGCAGTGCGCTGGCTTAGCTGTGGTAAAGTTATGACCAGTTTTTTTTTAACTCTGAATAGAAATTGAAATTTTTTTGAACGAAAGGAATCGCACTCCGGCTGAGTTACGGAACGTTGAGTGGTTGTGGAAGCTAGCATTTTATACAGACGTAACTAAACATATGGATGACATTAATTTAAAATCGCAAGGTGAAAACCAGCTTCTGCCTGATTTATACACTCATGTTAAGTCCTTTCGACAAAAGGTTGCTTTGTTTCAATCTCAGTTGAGCAAAGTATGCTTCACGCATTTTAATAAATGCCAAACATTCAGTTAGCAAACTGAGATTCCGTTTCCTGTAACTTTCACAATTGAAGCTTTGGGGGCTTTAAAAATTAATTTTGAATCACGTTTTTCAGATATTGATACAAATTCAAACGATATCAAGATGTTTCATAATCCCTTTGACGTCGATATAGAAGCCTTACCCGCAGAAGATCTGTTTGAAAGTATTGATTTGCAATGTAGCGACTTTTTTAAAGAAAAACATTCAAAATCAACATTACTGGAATTTTATAAGTGTCTTCCATCCACACAGTTTTCAAATTTACATAAATTTTCCCATGGCTTTTTTTCGCTTTTGGCACTACTTATTCGTGTGAAAAAACTTTCTCCAAAATGAAACATGCAAAAAGTATTTACAGATCAAAATTAAGTGATGGGCATTTGAAGTCGCTGATGATTATCTCTCGTAATCAAAAGAAAGTGAAACCTCGCTTAAGAAGCATCTTCCACAATGATTGATTAATAAGGCTAGTCGCCGAAGTGGCGTCCATTTGAAAGACTTGCACCAGACTCGTGAGTAGAATAAAATTCAAAGAATTTTTTACTTAAAATGTTTTCGCCAAACTAGTCAGTTAACCGTCCTTTTTTTATGACTTTCCGCTTTGTAAAGATAGAGCTCCGACAATGTCGCGGTGTGTTGGTCGCGATAGGCCTCGAAACTCAATTGTTGGTAGTATAGGTACCACCTCAAATATTTGGCGGTCCGGATACCGGGGATGTCCGGCCAGCTAACGCGGCCGGTTTGCCGGCCCTCGCGGGCCGGTTTCGGCCCGCGGGTCGTAGTTTGGAGACCCCTGACTTAAACCAAACTAATCTCAAGACATCACACACATCCATGCCCGAGGCAGGATTCGAACCTGCGACCATTGCTGCAGTGCGGTTCAGGACTGAAGTGCCTAGAACCGCTATGCCACAACGACCGGCTGGCGTCACAAGGAAAAACGCCTTTCTTTAATGATGTCCATCCCAAATCCTGTGTCATTTCAGTGTCACTCTCTCCTATACTTCGCTTTAATACAAAACGTGCTGCCCTTCTTCGAAGTTTTTCGATGTAGTCCGTCAATCCTGTCTGGTAAGGATTCCACACCGGGCAGCAGTATTCTAAAAGAGGACCAACAAGCGTTGTGTAGGCAGTCTCCTTAGTAGATCTGTTACATTTTCTAAGTGTCCTGAGAATAAAAGGCAGCCTTTGGTTAGCATTCTCCACAACATTTTCTATGTGTTCCTTCCAATTTAAGTTGTTCGTAATTGTAATTCTTGGGTATTTAGTTGAATTTACGACCTTTAATTTTGACTAATTTATCGTGTAACCGAAGTTTAACGGATTATTTTTAGCACTCATGTGAACGACCTCCCACTTTCCGTTATTTAGGGTCAACTGAGAATTTTCGCACCATTCAGATATCTTTTCTAAATCGTTTTGAAGTTTGTTGTGATCTTCTGATGACTTTATTAGTCGATAAACGACAGCGTCATCTGCAAACAACCAAAGACGGCTGCTCAGATGTTTATATAGTTAAGGAATAGCAAAGGGTATATAACACTACCCTACGGTACGCCAGAAATCACTTCTATTTTACGCGATGACTTTCCGTCAGTTACTGCGAACTGTGATCTCTCTGACAGGAAGTCACAAATCCGGTCACGTAACTGAAGCGATATTCCATAAGCACGCAATTTCACTACAAGCCGCTTGTGTCGTACAGTGTCAAAAGCCTTCTGGAAATCCAGAAATACGGAATCGATCTGAAATCCCTTGTCAATATCACTCAACATTTCATGCGAATAAATAGCTAGTTGTGTTTCACAAGAACGATGTTTTATAAATCCATGTTGACTGTGTGTCAATAGACCATTTTCTTCGAGGTCATTCATAATGTTCGAACACGATATATGTTCCAGAATCCTGCTGCATGTCGACGTTAATGATATAGACCTGTAATTTAGTGGATTACTCCTACTACCTTCCTTGAATATTGGTGTGACTTGTGCTACTTTCCAATCTTTGGGTACTGACCTTTCATCCAGCGAACGATTGTAAATGTTTGTCAAGTATGGAGCCAATGCATCAGTGTACTCTTAAAGGAACCTAACTGATATACAGTCTGGACCAGAAGACTTGCTTTTGTTAAGTGATTTAAATTGCTTCACTACTCCGAGGATATTTACTTCTATGTTACTCAGATTGACAGCTGTTCTTAATTCGAATTCTAGAACATTTACTTCGCCTTTAGTAATTCTGCTTTGGCAGCACTGTCTTCTCTAGTATCTCCATTGCTATCGCGCAGGGAAGGAATTGACTGTTTCTTGCCGCTAACATACTTCACGTACGACCAGAATCTCTTTGGATTTTCGGCCAGGTTTCGAGACAAAGTTTCGTTGTGGAAACTGCTATAAGCATCTCGCACTGAATTCCGCCCTCAATTTCGAGCTGCTGTAAAATATCGCCAATCTTGGAGATTTTGCGTCTGTTTAAATTTGGCATGTTTGTTTCGTTGTTTCTGAAACAGTGTTCTGACCTGTTTTGTGTACCAAGGAGGCTCAGCTCCGTCGTTTGTTAATTTATTTCGTTAAATCTCTCAATTACTGACGTCATTAATTTGGAAGAAGTGGAGATTGTCTCTCAGGAAGGCGTCAAGTGAATTTTATCTGCTTTATTCAATAGATAAATCAGCCGACATATATATCAGCCAACATAAACAAATCGCGGCGGCATTGGGCACTACTAATCTCTGCAGTTGTCGCGAGCCACGACAAGAGCGCACTGTCTCTGCTAACGATATTATGGTTTTAATAGATTTTACTTACTTAACGTAATATGCAGGGCATGGGTTGGGTAAAAATTCTGTTTGCAACTTTCTATCACATTAAAATACTTTACAGTTATATTTGACGCAACATTCATTGTTTCCTGTCTCTCTCATGTTAACGGTATTGATTCAAATTGTGCGTGAACACGAAAACACACACGCGCGCGCGCGCACACACACACACACACACACACACACACATACACACACACACACACACACACACACACACACTTTTATTGATTCCAGACTGCTGTCTGTTGAACAACACTTGCGCCAATCAGCCAATCAATTCCTCAGTTGGCGTCGAGTGGATGAGGTTTTTCAGTTTCCTTGCACTGCAAGAATTGTGAGGAGGAGACTGAAAGTAAATGGACTTATATGCTAAAGAGCTGCGACAAACCAAAGCTTGACTGATTATTATCATATGATTGTCCACATGGGTATGGTGGACGGGAATACTTTTAGTAACCAGCTCACCCACCATCATTACATAAGATTTCTCAAAGGCGTCGGAGTATTGATTCCAGTAAGGTCCTCGATATTGTAACGTGATGTTTTACTTCCCACCATACGTTTTCTCTGTTCGTCCGAAAGCAGCTTGCATTAAGGTCCACATGGCAATGGGCTCGTTATATTGTCTATCGGATTGAGGTCCGGTGATCTTGAAACAAACGGCAACAGCTTTATCCTCTCTTGGCCCTGAAACCAATCTTGCACTGCTCTGCTCTGTTGATTGGGGCTGTGGTCCTGTAAATAAATTGCTATCTCGGTACCTCATTTATTTGTAAAAAGCACAGTGTCAAACCCAAGCATAGGTACGTGATCTAGATTCAACAGTCCTATTAGGAATGGTTTACCGAGTCTATCATAAGATGAGAGTGTAGCAGGAAATCCACATTAAGACTGACTGGCTAAATTCGATTAGAACGATTTGGTATCGACCTAAAACTACAGAAATCGGATAATTTGAGCGTCTGTATTGCAACAATGCTGCACACATAATTTCCTGTGAATGGAATAAAAGGTAGCAACTGCTAAGAAAAAGTGAGAGATATGTTAACTAGCAGCAATGAAACGTTATTATAACCTATATTTATGTGATGCAAATACTGAATCGAACAATACGCATGTATTTCAGTGGTGGGAAGATACACCGTATTGTATTTGCTGATGACAAAAATGGCTCTGAGCACTGTGGTACTTAACATCTGTGGTCATCAGTCCCCTAGAACTTAGAACTACCTAAACCTAACTAACCTAAGGACATCACACACATCCATGCCCGAGGCAGGATTCGAACCTGCGACCGTAATAGTCGCACGGTTCCGGACTGAGCGCCTAGAACCGCTAGACAACCGCGGCCGGCTGCTGATGACATAAGAAAAATAAAACTAGCAATAATAATAATAATAATCCCGTGTGAGGTTGTTAGACCCTCCATCGGGCACCTCCGCAGGTGGCGGATAGGGGAAAAGTCTGCCAGATACGGGCGGTGCCGAGGAAATCAAAAAATACTTGGGGTGGACCAAATACTAACAACATCCTCAACGGCTATTCAACCAGTTTAAGCCAAAACCCAGACACGTCTGAGTGAAAATCACCCGTACTCGGGTCAGTTTCTGTTGGCGTAATGAGCTCGCCTGAAAATATTTGGTTCCAAGGGCTTTAACAACCTCTGGTCCTGTCCTGGTATCATCCAGGCCAAACCAATGAAACACAAGCAAACATGAACTTTGCAGGTAAATTCAACTTTATCCTATGTGGTACACAACCCACCCGTCGACAGACGGCAACTGGACTTTCGGATTCTGGGGAATCCAGGGTAGCACAAAAGAGAATATCGGATATCTCTGGTAAAGTTCTCTATAAGCAGAAAACATGCATTGGAACACTAAATATCAATACACGGGAAAACTACATAATTTCACACAAGAAATCGACCGACAAAAAATTCTCATCCTTGTTCTGCAAGAAGCATGGCTAACGGACGATGAAATCTTGTATTACGGAAACTATCGCATCTTCAAGAACAAAACGCAAGAAATGGTAGCGAAAGGCTCACCAATCTACGGCACATATCCACCATCAGCTCTGTCAAAGAAATCACACACATCGACCATTGACTTACGACTATGCGCATTCACAGTTCCAATAAGAAACATACACTCATCAATGCACATGCCCTAACAAACATCGAAAATAAGGAAAACCCCTAACATGTCGGAAAATTCTGGAACACATTCTAAAAAGCGCCGGCCGCGGCGGTCTCGCGGTTCTAGGCGCTCAGTCCGGAACCGCGCGACTGCTACGGTCGCAGGTTCGAATCCTGCCTCGGGCATGGATGTGTGTGATGTCCTTAGGTTAGTTAGGTTTAATTAGTTCTAAGTTCTAGGGGACTGATCACCACAGATGTTAAGTCCCATAGTGCTCAGAGCCATATGAACCATTCTAAAAAACCTTGAGCAAAATTCACCAAGACGGCGTGAAAACTATTATGGGAGATTTAAACGCTCAATTTGGGTCAGCAGAAACCTGTAGAAAAATCATCGTTAAAAATTAATTGACATTTGCAACAATTCAACATTAAGAGATGTCTACCCACTTTAGGAAAAGCTCCAGAATCTTGATGAATACCAGATCGAACACGTTGTCATCTCTTACCCCCACTACGGAATCATCCATGATATTTACTTACCAGTATTGTAAATAGTTTCGTTTTCCATCTCATTAGCTATTTAGACTTGTGATTTTTTATTTAATTCGTCATTCTCACAATAAATTGTCTTCAGTTTACGTAAGAGCGCTTATAACCTCGCATTTGAGCGCCTCTAACTCCCCCCCCCCCCCCCCCCCCAAGCAGCCCTCTTCCAACAAAAACACACACGCACGCACGCGCACGCACACACACACACACACACACACACACACACACACACACACACACACACACACGCACACACATGATAAATAAATTGTGATCAGTAAGGCACCAGTCATAATGCATGCTCAGTGGAATCAAGAGAGAGGAGTTGGTATTATCGCAGTGAATGAGGACGGAAATTAAAGCCCGTCTCAAGCCAGTGAGAGAGCGGAGTACCAGACAGGACGGCTAGGCGTTCGTGGAAAAACTATACCGTAACAGGCTGTATGAGGGTGGTAAGTGCGAGTGGGAGACCCCGTGTGTCCAGTGAGATGGACGAACGATGTCTGTTCGACAATATACACACCAATCAGTTCCTCATGTTGGCGTCAACTGGGAGAGATTTCTCAGTTTGCTGGTAGTGCAAGAACTGTGAGAAGGAGACTGAAAGATCATTCACTTTTATACCGCTTGACGGATTATCAGAAAAGCGACCGTATGGCTTTCGTGGAAATGGATTTTGACTGGATCAGAGTCATATTTTCCGATGAAAAAATATTTTCTTCCGTTACCAATGCTCAGGTTCACGTGAGATATCAATAGATTTATTATATGTAGTATCGTAACTGACATTTTTTCCATAGAATTGGCTTTACGATGTTGTAATGCAGAGTTTTAAAATACTTGTTTTGTCTTTAAATACATTGTCATCGCCTTTGTTACATACGTGGTTGTGGTGAATTCATCAGCGTTTTCATTAACAGATAAACGATTTTGATATTGTATGTGTACCGGGCCATGGGGAGAGCGTTGCAATCCGAAGTATATCGTGGAAAGACAGAGAAGTGTGTGTGTGTGTGTGTGTGTTGCCATTGTGCCTGATGAGTTTAATTCTGTTACAATTTTTTTGGTAATTAAGTGACAAAACCTATGCTTACTGTTCTTTAAAGAAATGGTCATTGCACTTAATCCATTAAACTTGGGTTACATTCATTGTACTTATTGTACAAGAGCGTAGGGAGAGTATAATCCCTCGTTCACTATACGGATTATTTTTAATAACTTTTATTGAAGACAAAAATCCGAACACTATAATGCTCATATGCAATGCTCTGAATATAATTAATTTAGTCTAAAAACAACCCAAGGGCTTATCCGTCGACTGCCTGAATTTTAAGAACTTGCAATCAAACGATAGGGTGCAACAGCCTGCTTGAAACAGTAATCTCAGAGCCTGCCCCCCCTTCTTCTATTAATAAATAAATAAATAAAAAATAAAAAAGGAAAAAAGGAAAAGTCATTGAATTTAACTCACCAAGCACAATGGCGCTATCTTCAATTTACTGAAATTTCAGCCATCTGAATTTATATTTATATACCGAGCCAGGTGGCGCAGTGGTTTGCACACTGGACTCGCATTCGGGAGGACGACGGTTCAATCCCGTCTCCAGCCATCCTGATTTAGGTTTTCCGTGATTTCCCTAAATCGTTTCAGGCAAATGCCGGGATGGTTCCTTTGAAAGGGCACGGCCGATTTCCTTCCCAATCCTTCCCTAACCCGAGCGTCTGCTCCGTCTCTAATGACCTCGTTGTCGACGGGACGTTAAACACTAACCACCACCACTTATATTTATAGATTGTCAAAAAGCTGAGGTAGCATTCAGTACCTGATGTGTAAGAGATAAATGTAGCCTGTTTTAGATTCCTCCTGGTTTGCTGACGGTTACCGCAGAAGCCCTTGTTGATGTGGTATGCAGAAGGATTCCCTATACGTGGTAAGACACAAGGATCAGCAGAGCTGAAGCAGTTGCTCTCTGCTAGCAGCGGTCACGTGTGACGCTTATGCACTGTTCAACATTTCCGAGTCTGCGCCAAGGGTATTTCTGGCCGCCAGTCCTCGCTGCTACACAGCGCATCGTCTAATGCCCAGGTGAAGCTCTGAGTTGCGCAAACAACGACGCAAAGGTTCTTTATCTGACACTTACATAAGTCACTTTCGATAGTTCAAAATTTCACTGGCTCGCCAAGAGTTATACAGGTTTTTCCCAGTTCTAAATTATCATGAAATTGCTCAATACATTTCGCAGTTTTCCATTACATACAACCACTTCCCACCCTGTTCATTACACCCACTCCTGGGTGAACAGCGTCACGATCTTTGCCATTAAAACTTTCGACTCTAATATAACTATTTCTCGACTTTTTAGTATTTTGCTCACACACTATCACATTGCCCCTATCGATGTAAAGACATATTTTTAATCTGAATCAAAGTTAAATTTAAAGTTACCTTTAGTTTGTAGTCAGTCTTAAATTTTGAAATTAATTATGGTCTAGACATGAAAAATGTTTAACGTAATGTGGATTTTTGTAACGAACTAGTGTTTTAATGTAAATATGAGATTAATTTGCTGAAGTTCCGATCAACTGTGCAAACTATTGTAGGTACTCTCAAGATGAATAGTGTATGTATGAGGCTCCTGTAACACTCCCCAGCGGCGTACGTGGAAGGGCAGGTTCGCTGGTGACGGGAGAGGTGGGAAAGGGAGTTGATGCATATGTGCATATGCACCCCCCCCCCCCCCCACACACACACACATAGATACATACAAACACACATTTTGCACATTTTGCTTTGTCGATCATATTTTCAACTATTTCCGTACCTCTCTCCTAGGAAATAGGCCAGGCAGAGAGCTTCTAAGCCACCATATATAAGTCCACACGAATACACATTCACGCACAGACACATTTGTTCTGCCCTGCGAATCACAGCCCAGCATTTTTCCAGCCATTATAAACAAAATACACAATTAGCATCTACTACTTAGAGTTCGCTACCCTATTCTGTTATCGCACTCGGTGCTCAAACAAGGCAGTTCTCTCATCTTAGCAAAATAGATAGTGCAAGGAACGACGGACCATCAAATAAAATGCCACTATGTTATTTACTTAGTCATTGTTCTCCAACACTACAAAACGAACGTGGCTCACTTTATTGAACTGCTGGTGTCATTAGAGAGGGCAGTGAAAGACTCAAACCGAATCAAGGCACCTGTAGTAGACGACAGTCCGTCAGAACTAAATATTGTACTTGTTGTGCAAGACGTATGAGACTAGTGAAATGTCCTCAGACTTCAAGAAGAGTAAAGTAATTCTAACTCCAAAGAAAGCAAATGCTGACAGGTATGAATATTGCCGAACTATTAGTTTAATTTGTCATGATTGCCAAATATCATCTCGAATTATTTACAGAAAAATACAAATAAGTCTAGAAGCTGATCTCAAGCAAAGCTGATGTGGATTCCACGGTTAGGTAACAACACACCAGGTAATAATGAACCTACGACCTCTCATACAGGATAGATTAAGGAACGGCAAAGCTACGTTTATAACGTTTATAGGCTCAGAGAAAGTCTTAGACCATGTTGACTGGAATACAGTTTTTCAAAGATTGGAGGTATCAGTCTTAAAACGCTAGGAGCAAAAGGCTATTTACAACTTATATAGAAACCAGATCTAAAAGTTGTAAATATCCTTTGGTTCCTTGTTTCTTAAGCCTGCTACATCCAATAATTCAAAGACTACATTCTAGTCTAGAATCAATGAGCACGAAAGGGAAGCAGCTTGATTAAGAGGGAACTGAGACAGTGTTGTAGCCTATATGTTATTCAATTTTTACGTGGAGAAGTGGTAAACGGAATCAGCGAAAAGCCTCGAGAGGCAATTCAAGTTCAGTGAGAAGAAATGAAACGTTGATGCGTTCTCAGTGACATTGTAATTCTTTTAAGGACAGCAAAGAACTTGAAAGAGCAGTTGAATGGCACAGACAGTGTCTTGAAAGGAGGATGCAAGAAGAATATTACCAAAAGGAAAACAAGGGTAACGTAATGTTGACGAACAGAATCAGGCGATGGAAGCGAATTACATTGGGAAACGAAAAGCTAAAAGTTATACATGAGTTCTGCAATTATCGAAGCAAAATCGCTGATAATGGCAGGAGTAGAGAATTTATTAAATGTAGATTGACAATGGCAAGAAACGCGTTTCTGAAGGAGAGAAATTTGTGACATGGAATATACAGTAGATTTGCCAGGAAGCCTTTTCTAAATGTATTTATCTGAAGTGTAGCCTTATATCGAAGTGAAAAATCGACGATAAACGGTTCAGACCAGAACAAAAGAGGAGCTTTAGAAATGTAGGGCTACAAAAGAAATCGGAAGGTTACATGGGTAGATCATGCAACTAAGGATAAGGACTTGAGCAGAATTGGGGAGAACAGAAATTTGTAGCTCAACTTAACCAAAAGGGGGGTTATACTGATATTACACGTTCTCAGACATCAATGGTCACAAATTTAGTACTGGACGGAAGTGTATGTCATAAAATTTGTAGAGGAAGACCAAGTGATGAATACCCTAAAAAGGTTCACAAGGCTGAAACTGGCAGTAGTTATTCAGAGATGAAGATACTTGCACAAGATACTATAGCACGCAGAGAGGCTGCAAACCAGTCTTCAGGATGATGACCACAACAACAACAACTGGTTTACATTACAAGTTAACGGACACTTGAAGAAGGCTGTAATTCAATTTTGCGTTCCAGTTAGTGTATAATGGCCTCCCAAAGATCACAATGTTATTTCCGTGACTGAATGTTCTTTTTTGTTCGTCAAAACAAATAAATTTCTGTTCTTTAACAGTACAAAACATAGACGATTCACTTAAGTGACAATACTAGCGTAACTTACAGGCTAAGGTACAGGTTCGATAGCTGTACCTCTAACAAAATAGTCAATAAGCTTCTAATCCAAACACAAATTTTTATATATCCAATTCAGGTCGTAGTATTTTACTGACGGCTAAAAAAAGGATCATCCAGTCAGAGTCTACAGTTTTAGACATAAAAACTGACCGCCGGAGGGCCGCCACAGAGACTAAGTCCGAGCCGTTCATTTAAGGTGGCCAATAAAACCGAACGCCCGTGACAACGCTAAGTCCAGCCATCTACACAATCCGACAACACTGTTAGATGTGGAAGTGTTCTCTACTTCCGAGATGTTCTGAACTTACAGTCGCGAATTCGCGTCCAACCGCATTTTTTTTTTTTTTTGTCACTTTCCGGCCCTCGTCTACAATTATGAGTCTGATTCAACATCGGAGTAATTGGCTTCAAATTCTACCCACCAGTAATAACTATCCCAGAGACAATATTCAAGGAAGGTAGTAGGAGTAATCCACTAAATTACAGGCCTATATCATTAACGTCGATATGCAGCAGGATTCTGGAACATATATTCTGTTCGAACATTATGAATGACCTCGAAGAAAACGCTCTATTGACACACAGTCAACACGGGTTTATAAAACATCGTTCTTGTGAAACATAACTAGCTCTTTACTCGCACGAAGTGTTGAGTGCTTTGACAAGGGATTTCAAATCGATTCCGTATTTGTGGATTTCCGGAATGCTTTTGACACCGTACGACACAAGCGGCTTGTAGCGAAATTGCGTGCTTATCGAATATCGTCTTAGTTATGTGCCTGAATTCGTGATTTCTTGTCAGCGAGGTCACAGTTCGTAGTAATTCACGGAAAGTCACAGTGTAAATCAAAAGCGGTTTCTGGCGTTCCACAAGGTAGTGTTATAGGCCCTTTGGTGTTCTTTATATAAATAAACGATATGCGAGACAATCTGACCAGTCATCTTAAGATATTTGCAGATGACGCTGTGGTTCATCGACTAGTGAAGTCACCAGAAGCTCAAAACAAACTGAAAACTATTTAGAAAATATATCTGTATAGTGTGTAAATTAGCAATTGTCGCTAAATAACGAAAGTATGAGGTCATTCACATGTGTACTAAAAGGAAATCGTTAAACTTCGGTTACGTTATAGATCACGAGGTAAACTCAACTATATGTCTAGGAATTAAAATTAAGAATAACTTATATTGTAAAGAACACATAGAAAATGTTGTGGGGAAGCCTAACCAAAGACATCGTTTTATTGGCAATACACTTAGAAAATGTAACAGATCTACTAAGGAGACTGCGTACTCTACGCTTGTTGGTCTTCTTT
This sequence comes from Schistocerca gregaria, assembly GCF_023897955.1. Lineage (NCBI taxonomy): Eukaryota > Metazoa > Arthropoda > Insecta > Orthoptera > Acrididae > Schistocerca > Schistocerca gregaria. The sequence continues at coordinate 461,826,180 of NC_064922.1, read as the reverse complement.
TAAAATAATGCTGCGCGGTGTGGGATCCTTACCAGATAGGATTGACGGAGTACATTGAGAATTTTCTAAGAAGGGCAGCACGTTCAGTACTATCGCGAAATAGGGACAGAGTGTCACTGAAATGGTGCGGGATTAGGGCTGGACATATTTAAAACAAAGGCGTCTTTCGTTGAGGCAGAATCTGCTCATGAAACTTCAATCATAAACCTTGTCCTCTGAATGCAAAAATATTTTGCTGACGCCAACCTACATAGGGAGAAACTATCACCATAATAAAATAGGGGGAATGAGAGTTCGTACGGAAAGATATAGGTGTTCGTTTCTTCCGCGGGTTATACGAGATTGGAACAACAGGGAACTGTGATGGTGGTTCGATCAACCCTCTGCCAGACACTTAAATGTTATTTGCAGAGCTTATATTGAAAAACTAAAAACACGCCTCGATTACGAAAAAAGCACCTAGTGCTAACCTAGGTTTCGGCGTAGATAACTACACCCTCTTCAGAACAACAACAAAACCCAACAAGTGCCTAAGAAGACCTTTGTCCATTATTAAAAGAAGACCTTAGCTATATATTTTGGCAGTTTATGGCTAGTCATGGCCCATCGAACATAGGCCGGTGTGATGTGGAGAGCACACCATTAAGTTAAGTAGTGGTTTTGACTTTGTGCATATGTACTGTTGGCGTTTTCCTTCTTTTTCGTTTATAAATGTATAGCTATGGTGTTCTTTTAATCATTGACAAAGGTCTTCTTAGGCACTTGTCGGGTTTTATTGTTGTTCTGAAGAAGGTGTAGGTATCTACGCAGAAACCTAGGTTAACAGTAGGTGCTTTTTTCGCAATCGAGGCGTGTTTTTAGTTTTTAATATATTAACTAACGATTGCTGACGCGCTGCGACGTTGATGGTTCTTATTTGCAGAGTATCCATGCAAATGCAGATCTACATTTCACTTGCTCCTGCTTTTTAATTCCCTTAGCTCAGCATCTTTGATTTCCTGACTATAGTTTTAGGTGTTTGGTTAGGCAATCGTACCTGTTTGTTTTTCTTGAATTTTGTTGTACTAAAGTATAGATACGCTACTTCAACACTTAATGATGTGAAACATATGAGGTTTTTAAATGTACTCACTATTGTTTCACTTTCATATATTTCTTCATTTGGGGTGATTTGAGAGGCATTTCTCTTTTCATATGTTTGTAGCGGAGCACTTGTGAGTGAATTATTGTTTCTTATCTCCACTACATTGGTAACACATAGTTTATTGTTGCGGGAGAACATTTGTCAAGAGTGATTAACATTAATGCTTTTACAATTCCCAAATATTATTGAGTTCCGTTCCTTAAATACGTGTTAATGCACGCATTTCTGGGAGACACATTTAGCAATGGCTCGTGTGGTAACAAAAAACTGGTACTGTAAGTTCGGAAATACCACTGTGAACGATTAACCAGATGTGTTACTGTTCTGATAGTGAAGATTCAGTGGTATGGGGATAAGATTTCTAGAAATACTTCTTGTCAGTCCCAAAATATTCTATCAGGTAGCAGATTTGGGGCTAAGTAGGTAATATTAAACATATTTTCCAATTGGAATGAGAACCTTACGCTGATGCCCTGAATTAATGGTTTCTTGAAACCATGCATATTTGTTGACATTGCGGCGAACTCCTAGAACTCTCGATGGGAAAGAACTCGACATTCTTGGAGAAGAGGGCGATCGGACGACGTGTTTAATATGATTTTGGACGGTGATTTGTAATATTTCTAATTTTTTGAACTTTTGCTTCAAGAGAACTTGATCTCTGAATAGATGACTCTCCGCAAGTGATCTTACTTTACTTTTGTAGCGTAAGATGTGAATCTCGTATGGCAATGGTTGAGTGGGATGAGCCGACCGTCAGAGAGGGTGTACTTCGTCCATGCACATTGGCTCCTTACCTTGTTCATGTTTGAAAGTGATGTCGTAATAGTATTTGAGTAGAGTATGTGGGTGTTACGTATCAGCATATTGTGTTCCGTTCCTCTCTCTCTCTTTTTTTACGATGATAGTGAGAGAAGAGATAGAGTGAAACCCGGCGCCGGTATGGAGTCCACTCATTTCGAGTAGCAACTGGGTGGTCGCCGAGTTTAAAGTTTAACGTACCCATCCGGTAGTTAGATTACTATCGACAGTGTCACATACTCTCACATCATGACACAATAAATGTGATCAGGAGCTGCACACCGCCACCTCTTCTCCTCCTTTCGGCTCTGAAAATTTAGTCCATCAACAGGGTTCGAGCCAGCGTATCTCCAAGTTGAGTGTTAAAGCACAGGCGGGTGTTAGCAATCGCGACTGTGGCGGAGGGTTAATTATGTAATTTTCTGATGTGACTGCTTCTCTGTATCAAGACTTTATTTTGTTTTGTTTGCTGTACATATAACTGCAGCCGTTTCCTCACCAATTACTTAAAGGACTGTATTTCTCGAGGAATAAATGATACTCTGTAACCTGTGAGGGGATGGCTGGTTACAGAAAATGAGATACTTTCTAGTTCTTCTCTGCTGGATCCAGGAAGTATGCGAAACCACCTCAGTAGTGTTGCTAGCAAAATTTTCATTTCCATAGTCGCGAAGGGGCCTCCCACGCATCTTCGTGGACCAGTACTAAACGGAAGGTAGCTGCAGGATCTCCTGGAAGTTGCACTGCCACCCGGAAGGAAGCGACCCGGATCAAACTTGTCGGGATCTGGGAACAGCTCTGGATTGCGGTGCAGCAGGTAAAAGGCCAAAAAGACACAGCAGCCACGAGGTGCTATGTAACGGCCACCTGCTAATGGAATGTCCTCGGCTGCGAGGCGCGTACCGACGGGAGCTGTAGGGAACAGCCGCAGCGTCTCCTGCAACCAACAAGTGTTTAACGTAGCCGCTCAATGTGTACAGTTCAGTAGAGAATATTATGCACTACGGTACAGCCATTATTACGTAGATCTAGTATTAAATGTATTTTCAATTAAAAAAAATGGTTCAAATGGCTCTGGGCACTATGGGAGTTAACATCTGTGGTAATCAGTCCCCTAGAACTTAGAACTACTTAAAACTAACTAACCTAAGTACATCACACACATCCATGCCCGAGGCAGGATTCGAACCTGCGACCGTAGCGGTCACGCGGTTCCAGACTGAAGCGCCTAGAACCACACGGCCACACCGGCCGGCTTCAATTTTTTTAACCACCAAGAAGTTACAATTTTTGAGAATTTCTTGATTATCCAGTATGAAAGTAAAGTTTGGGTCTGGTAAGACTGGGGTCCAGTCACTACTGAGTAATAGCTTCAGAATAGCAGAGAAGAAACGGAGAAAGTAATAATTTGGTTATAACCTTTTCTATCACTCACACATTAAATTAAACTACATACTCGTAAAAGGGAAGGAATTGAAATATGGTGTCTCTTTTTTTTTTTTTTTTTTTTAAGTGGTCATTCAGGTAAGGTATCCTCGAAAATTTAAGTTGTCGTGTGTTAGTATCGACTATGTAGAGATTAGTGAGAACTATAAGTCATCAGTACCCATTCATCCATGCAATGGGCACAAATGTGCTAAAGGAATGCAGGATATCAATGACTGTTGTTTGACCCATTTGTACTTCTGGCACTCTAACATGATTTACTGCCTAGGATGTAGTAGGTTTCAGTTTAGTTGACTGCATTCTTTCTAACTGTTAGCCAGTTTTGCAATTTTCGTATTTTGTTCAGAAGAGTATCACAAGAGGCAATAGGCTCCCCCATGCTGGTTTAAGTTCCAGTGGCGTTAATTCCTGTTGTTCACTTCTTTCAACAAATGTTTCAACTGGCTCTGAGCACTATGACAATATCTGAGGTCATCAGTCCCCTAGGCATAGAACTACTTAAACCTAACCTAACCTAAGTATATCACACTCATGCATGACCGAGGCAGGATTCGAACCTGCGACCGTAGCAGCAGCGCGGTTCCAGAATGAAGCACCTAGAACCGCCCTGCCACAGCGGCCGGCTGTTCACTTTGTGAGCCACTTTTCATTAAATTTCTGTTAATTCATATATTTCCTAGCATGCTTCTCCATAATTACAAGAGTGTATCGTCACTTCATTCTCGTAGGTAAAGTTCCGACTATGGTTATCGTTCCAGCGATAAAGATTCTTGAGTCTGCTCAACGACACTTTTTTCTACAGGCTCTTCACTGTTGCTTTCTTTATACCTATATCTGTCTCTTCATTATCTGTGACTGCCCTTTAACTCAGTTGCCTACTCTAGTGTTCCTCATCGTAGTATCCACATCCTTAGCAAACTTCAAACGCATCTCAATGTTCCTCATTACTTCAGTATTCCACTATCTAGTAAACTGATTCTTATGGAAATACTTCACTTGATCGACGAAAGAAGGATGTAAAAAGAATGTTCAGAGAAAGAATGGGAAAAAAGCAATATAAAACTCTTAGGAATCAAACGACTAAGAGGTGCATAGGAGCCAAGGCAAAATGGTTCGAGGAAAGATGTGAAGAAACTGAAAAATAAATTATCGTGAGGAGGGCTGACCCAGCATGTACATAATTGAAAACAATCTTCGATGAGTCAAAACTACCTTCAGTGCAACTAAAAGCAATTATGGGAACATCAAGGATCCAACGGAAATTCCGTTGTTGAACTCAGAGGGGACTGGGTTTAGGTGGAAAAAGTTCATCGAAGGCACTGTGTCGGAGAGAATGTGTCTGTTAAGCAATTGGATTTTAGAGAGGGAACCAACGGGATCCATTTTTAGAGTAAGAATTTAAAATCCGTTTGGAAGATATGAGGCAAAATAAGACAAAATGGGTAGATAACATTACATTCTAAAATCATTAGAGGAAGTCGCAACTACACAGCTGTTGAGGTTGGCATTTAGAAACTAGCAGGCTGGTGACTTCCCATCAGGCTTTCAGTTCCGAAGATGACAATAGCACGTAAGTACAAAACTATCACACAATAAGCTACTGTGTGAAAATTTATGACAAAAATAACACACGGAAAAAGAAAACTGAAGATCCGTTAGGTCCGCGAACAGTTTGCTTTAGGAAAGGTAAAGGCATCAGAGAGGCAGTCCTGGCGCTGCGGTTGATAATGGAAGGAAGACTGGAGAAAAATCAAGTCTCGGACATATGATCTGTGGGCCTTGTAAAAGTGTTCGACACTGCAAAATTGTGTAAGGTGTACTGAGAAAAATAGGAATAAGCCATAGGGAAAGGAAGGTAATATACTATTTTTACAAGAACTGAAAGCGGACAATAATATTCGAAGGCCAAGAACGAAATTCTCGTTTTGAAGAGACTGTTCACTGTATACATAGAAGCAGCAGTAGCGGAAATAAAAGTAAGTTTCAAGAGTGGGATTAAAACTCAAGGTGAAAGGAAATCAGTTATAAGTTTCCCTTGTTACATCGCTGTGCCCAATAAAGGTTAGTAATATTACACAGTCTGTAAGTCGCAGAAACTGGAACTGATACGGACGTTTGAGGACACCACAAGCCATTCGTGAATGGAAGGCGTTAGTGGGAGCGGAGGTGGGAAGATATTAGTTTCAGACGTACCCCCCGTCACATTTTGTAACTAAGAAAAACCAGAGCCTTCGATATCACCTATCGGCTTTGACCAATAACGTTGCTATGAGCAAGGAAATGCAACACAAACATCATTTAGAAATAACGGTGATAACATCAGGCATTTTCAAGACTCGAAAATTTGAAGATGAAATACAGAATCGTACAGATTCTCAAAAATAAATATTGGGGCTTACGTGACAACCGTGAGATATTGGGAGTTTTTGGTAGCGTATAACTAAAATCTAAAGTAACAACAACAGAATCTCAATAATAATAAACCACACAAAACGAAACAACTGGAGAGAGACATGATCACATTAGATTCAAAAAGAAAAAATGAAAATGGGGAACGAACTGTAGCGAGGATGTACAATATAGCTGAACTACGTAGCTGAACTTACAAGGCAGGTCAGGGGGGTACCAATAGAGAAAGTCAGAACTGAATAGCAGTACAGAAAGCTGAAAGGGAATACCAAAGCTCACAGTGGAAAAGCGCGAAAATAAACAGAAGGGTGTTGAAAACAGCTGTTGTTCTCTATAGCGTAAGGTACAGATGTATTTGTGCCGAATACGACTGTGGCGTCGTGGAAGCAGCTTGCCTGTCGCAGGGTACTATGTCCAGTGAAGGGGGACTCAGTAAGGAATAATAACAAGGTAGGTAAATAAATGTGTCCAATAATCTGAATTAGCGAAGAATTAGAATTTTAATCCTGGTTTTTCTACAATCACTCTTTTACTCACATCCCATCGAAAAAGTCGTCGTGGATGGTTGCTTGGAGATTCCATTCATTAGCATTCCTTTGTTTCGAAAACATGTTTTCTTTAAATGTTTATACGATAAGCACCGTCCATCTACTTATTCGATGGAACGTGAAGAAGTAAAAGAGCAAATGTAAAACGACCAGAATCGAGATTTTAATTATCCCTTGTCGATTCAGTTACCTAATTAATCCTCCTATAACCATCAACAGCAGTACGGTAGAGAATACATATGAAAAGAAAATTGTAGAACGATAACGAAAAATGTTCCATTTTCACTTATCAAACGATCCCTTCAATTCTGAATCGCTGGTACGTCATTAAGTTTACTGGCAGTTTTCTCGAAAGCGGGAGAAGTAGGTGGGCTGAAGGCAGTGACATGAAGTACATTCTAGTCTTTAATTTTGGCAGTGTGTAACAAGCCTGCCAATCGAGGGGCGAACCTGTTGGACGTGACAGAGACCATCTCACTGTCAGCTGCGATTCGTCATCGACGAACCCTCCATTGGCATCCTATTTATGCTGTTATCCTTCACACGAAGCCTGTGTTACATTTGCAAAGAACGCTGCTCTTGGCCGAACTAGTTGGTGTTTGGTAATCTAACCAGTTGAAGTACATAGGTGGTAAGAGCGCTAGCCAGGAGTATCATCTGAGCCGCAGCTACTATGAGAACACACGTTTAATGGGACATAGGTCGTTTTCAACACATGTTGAATGAAGCACACTGTGCCATAAATGTACGTACGGTAGTCTGTAGTACATTGCTTCAAGACATTTCATATGTGACAGTGATACTTATAGTGATACTCCAGTGATCAAAATGTGATAGAGAACAAGTCAAGCAAAATGAAATTGAAATAAACCTATACATCCACATGAAATAGATAATGGGGAAAGAAAGGAGTAGGGGGTGATCGGAATTCGTGACTTCCAGCCGCACAAGGCATTGTGGTAATGCATAGAGGAAGATGAAAATTTGAGGAGGACTGGAAATCGAACCTGGATTTACAGCTTCTCGTGAGCGGTTGTTTTACTCGCTTTGGCGACATGGATACGACTAAAATTTCCATCCTACCATACGCTGCAATACAGCGTATCTCATGCATTAGTCCCACACATACAAATAACTGATGACAACACGAGTAGAGACGATATTAATGCATCAACACTGAAGAAACGTCAAGCAGCTGTCGCAATCTAACCGAATTTTATACATCTAATTAGTGTCTGTCCTGTTCGACACGTCCAACAGGACGGCCACCACCCAAATGTAAAGAACCACCTATTTAGACCACGTCGACATTTTAGTCTCCAAAAATAGAGTTTCTGTGTTTCGTCACAGAACCGAGTTAAGAAACTATTTCTACTAAACCTTTTGCAACCTATGATCGTCTAATGTCACCTCACCTAGTCAACCGGTCAGTTTACATGGGTGGGGAATAACTGTCCAGTGCAAACATTCGCCATATTGAATCTCCTCAAATTCCTGCACATAAAGCATAGTCGCAATACATGTGATCACGAAAGCTGTCCAACATAAACTGAATATTAGTTCGCTATTCACCCACTCAGAGGGTGGCATGATTAGGTCAACTGCATTCCTATTCCCCGCCTGACCAGTTCGATAGGCCCATCAGTGGCTCGAGTCATAAGCCAGAAATATCCATTCTCTCCAGCCACAGACTACCTCTGCCGGATGCTAAGTGGTGTCGTTCTAGGAAACTAGCTACATATTTATCAGTTTAATTACCGTTAAATATTAGGATTGCTTCATCAACCTGATGACATTTAACAATAAGCAAAGTACCGGAAATACTTCCTCCTGACCACTGTGTCTCTGGAAATATCAGATTTCCATGTACGTTTGAATCAAAATTGAAAAGCCTTCGTGTCTTTTCTTACGTTACATGTGTTCTCGCAGACAGCCAGCGTTTGGTAGAGCGGGAAGTGTTGATCACCGCAGCGAAATCACAGACCCCCTGCTAATTGTTTCGAAATCCCATCACATTCCAACAGCACTGCTGCGTAGTTAGAAGACTGTGTAGACCTCAATCTGTCACTCACTAGTTAGAGAGCTATCACAACGAGCAAAATAGCACACTTACTTACAGGCGGAAACTCACAACCGTGCAGAAAATGGTTCAAATGGCTCTGAGCACTATGGGACTTAACTTCTGAGGTCATCAGTCCCCTACAACTTAGGACTACTTAAAACTAACTAACCTAAGGACATCACAAACACCCGTGCCCGAGGCAGGACTCGAACCTGCGACCGTAGCAGTCGCGCGGTTCCAGACTGAAGCGCCTAGAACCTCTCGGCCACTCATGCCTGCACAACCATGCAGAGTACAAGTGGAATACACAAAGAATTTACGAAGCATAACACCCACAATTCGTCGATACTTAATAACAGTCTGTAAATATCCCCTTTACATGTTCTTATCTCCTTTATCGTATTTATCACCCTAGAAATACAACAGTGTAATCGTGTCAGAGTCTTCGTTCGCAACATAGTCTCGCGCTCTCTCTCCTCTCTCTCTCTCTCTCTCTCTCTCTCTCTCTCTCTCTCTCTCTCTTCATTATTTTTGGAACATCCAACGGAGTAAAACTAAAAACTATAAAAACTTCGCTAACATCACCTGGCAGAGAACTCAAAAATATTTTACCTCATCTCTTTCTTCCAAAAACTTCGCTAACATCACCTGGTTAGGAACTCAAAAAGATCTTACCTGATCCCTTTCCTCCAATATATTAGTAACAAATACTTTCGGTGCGTTGACACTGACCATATGTGGTGCTCCTTCGAATTTATTGGTCCATTGGAGCAAGCAGCCAGTGATCTAATCGCTGCCATGGACTTGTAATATGTTTTGTTGCCTGTACTGGAAGAAGACCATATCACATAGACTATCAATTACAGCAGAGGGTTCTTGTGTTGTTGTTCCATAAGCAGTTTCATATATTGTTTATCTATTTGCCGTGTATGACAACAGCTGTGTACACATCCATACATTTTCTTTTTCGGCCATGACTTTACGGTCTGTGTCAGGTACTAAACTGACGTTAACACCTTTCGAGCCATTGACTCTCAGAGAATGATTGGCATCGCGTGGTGTAAACTAAGCTGCTCCCACAACACACAGAATGGCTGAAATAAAAGATGGAGGCGTCGTTTCTTATTGACAAAAATGTGAAGACATCTGAATATATGGAAGCTGGAAGATATTGCGGCGTTGTGGATCGTTTACAAACAGCCATCCGAAGATGTTGAGCTCTACATGTAATCTCATCTTCCACAGTGATGAGGTAGCAGATGTCTCGCGTTCTGTTTTTGAAGAGACGCAGAACAATGATCCTTCAAATTAGTAGTGCATATTGCACCAAGGAATGCATCGCTGTTTCGGTGTCCTAGGTGGCAGTTACTCTAACCCCCAAATCTTTGGACACTGCGCCTTTCATTTTTATAACTTACATCACGTAACTGCATGTGGAACAAGGGGATATTCTGCAAGACTTACTCATAGTGCATAGATAGTATGCACCATTAGTTATCAATCCTACCGGTGGAAGATGGGAATCATTTTCAAAAACCCAGGTGAGAATGTAAGTAACCTCATCTCTCCACATTTTTGTCGTATTTTCATCAGTTTTGTGTATTTTTAAAAATTTTCGTAATTTTACAAGGTTTTCCATAAACTCAATGCGTTTTACTCAATTACTTGAGCTCACCAAATCACCACTCACGACGAGTTGTCTCGTCAACAAAATTTCTCACTGCGTCCATCTCTTGATGCTATCAGCCAGCATCTTTGCAGCACAGTTGTTATTTCAGTATCGTTGCTAAACTCCATTACACTTCAAGAGTCATTTGCATATGGACATATTGCAAACAGTTACACTGTCTGTATCACATGATGCAAATACTGTTTCTTAGTGTAGGAAGTGGCCCAGTAATAGGGCATGGGCAGCACCATCCCACGTTGCAGTGTTGCCAGATTAATTCAAGATGAAGGATGCAAGATGATGACTACAGATGAGGAAACGTCACAGGGACATCTTGACGGGTAATTCAAATTTCGGTGGGAATATGGGTCAATTAGGCTGCCTCCACTAACATAACCCCTCCCCCTCTTCTTTCTCTCCCCTCCCCCTATTGGAAATTCCCAGGCAAAAGACTCGGCCTATGTATAGCTGCTGGACTGGGAGGACAGACATAATTGTTCACTATATTGAATGGGTGAGATGTCTGTGCTGGAAACGAGGAGTTTAACGGGCACATTAGCTGTATTCATGCATCTGAGTACTGTGTCGACAGCAATGATATTTGAAGACGAATAAGCTTCACGAAATAATGAAGATGCATCAGATGGGATTAATTTACACTTTACAAGTCATGTTATTAAATGTATGTGCTGTAGCTTTAGATCATTCAATAAAAGTCCAATCACTTTTCCAAAGCGCAAGGGACAAGATGTTTACTCCCTCGTATGTGCTCCCTGCACCCAGAGGCCACACGCTTCCTTATGCCACGATCACGCAGTAGCCGCAGGAGTGACAACATACTTCCTGTAGCATTGTAAATACCCGCAGCCTTCCTCCTTCCGATCTCCAGCTCCAGTGGATGTCTCTGAACATGTGCTGCTTCGAGAGTTATTACATCTGGTATTGCATCCCTGGATCGAGCAAGGAGCTACCACGCCTCAAGCTACCGGGTTAGGCCTACAGCAGCAGCAGCATAGGGAACCATGGCCAGGCTGTCCCCACTGGCCTGCCACAGTAGCACAACCTCTCCTCACCGCCGGCAGTGGGTGGTCTGTGGACCTCAACGCCTACCCCTGTGCACCCCACCGACTCCATCATCGACAGAATAAACATCACCCTGTGTTAGTAGCAGCAGTAGCAGTAATAGAGAAGATCTTGTGGCTTGTGGCAGTTCCCTCTCCCGACCTTTTAGTGAAGGACATAAGGTCATACTGAACTTAGAAAACTAGGTGATCACAGACGCCCTTGAAACGAATTTCATTCACAAGGACCGAGAATCTGGCAGAGGGTACAGCGACCCTGTTGGATTTCTAAGGTCTTGCCTTCTTGTCGTGGAAACAGGGCTCCTCAAACGAGTCAATAATCAGTAGTATCCCGCCATGAAATGCAGCGCAATGAGCTGCTTTGAACTATCGCACTCTCCAATGTGGCCTCTGACATTGAAGAGAAAAGCGTTCATTTTATTTGGAGGAAAAATGGCTTGATAACGCGGAGCATATCAATCGACAAGTGGTTTCGTAAATGCACCTTGAGTGCTTTACTGGCCAGGTTTTCTGGGACGGAAGTGGGAGTGTCAGCCAAAGCACTCAGCCTAATACTAGACTTGGACATCCATATGCATGTCTATAATCCGGTAAATGAAGAGTAGCGGTATCAAGCTCCCTAAGGATATAGCTAATAAGCAGGCGTGCACTAATGTCGGAAACAGAAAGGATCAGGCTTGTTTCGCATGGTAAATCCTGGCTTGCGAGAGAAATTACAATTACATCTAAATTTGAAGTGCTGAATGCCGGAATATCGTTTCATGTTTATGGCCTAAAGAACAAAAGGCAAGTCAGGTGAGCAGGACAAGCACATTGTCATCAGCGCCCACCATTTTTCAAAATATGTTGGTGAGCGTGAGATGCATGTAAACATGCTACTCTTCTCTGAAGGTGACAATTATCATTACGTTCGTATCAAAGACATGTCTCAACACCTTTACTGTTGATTACTGAAAAATAACATAAAAAGCTTATTTGCTTAAGCTGCCTGAAATTATTTTTCTCAGACCAGTTATTAGTTGCGCATCTAGTAGATTGTGCTCTAAAGGAGCCGGTACATGTTATTAGGCCTACTGAGGAAAATAAGATCATAAAGTTTTAAAATGCTCACCATCACGATGGCCGTTTGTTGTGTACACTGACTTTGAATGCATCCTCGCTCTTGTGACCCACTGTGAAGGTGACCTACAGCCTCAAAATGGTTCAAATGGCTCTCAGCGCTATGAGACTTAACTGCTGTGGTCATCAGCCCCCTAGAACTTAGAACTACTTAAACCTAACTAAGCTAAAGACATCACACACATCCATGCCCGAGGCAGAATTCGGACCTGAGACCGTAGCAGTCGCGCAGTTCCAGACTGGAGCGCCTAGGACCGCTCGGCCACACCTGCCGGCACAGGGATGTTCTCCTGAGATAGGATGTATGGCGGTGACCAATACTGTCCATCATCTTGCTGTTGTTTAGGACCACCAGCAACATTCAATGTGCTGGGAGCAGGTCACAGAAATCGATGAGTGGGACAGCCAATAACAGTTCCACCAAATGCTCCAGGAAGTGGGCTGTGTGCTACAGGATCCCATGTGCTCGCTACAGGTTCAGAATTGCTGGAAGTTGTTACTGACGCAGGTGAAGGGGTCGGCGCAGGTCTCAACAAGATGGTGGCAGAGGTTTCTGTAGGTTGTTCACGCCATCCGGCTGCATTGCCATTATTGATCGAAAAATATTCACACACAGTCGTCCATTATCTTTTCTTTCCACTCATTGTGTAGGATGCTGTGTGCTTACATGAATACACGTATTAAATTCATCCCTGCTCGTCACCACCATTTCGTCAATGGTACACGTGGCTGCTTGCGCTGGAGTGTGTGAAAGTCCTGCCTCTCGCACTTCAGAAGACTGACTGGATTTTTATCAAATGATCTACAGTTACAGCACACACATTTATCAGCATGAGTTGCGAAGTGTAATTTAGCCCCATCCTGCAGCATCTTCATTATTTCATGAAGCGTATTTGTCTTCATCAGATATCATTGCGGTTGACACAGTCATCAGATGCGTGATCTACACCTGAGATACTCATTAAACTCCTCCTCCTTCAGCACAGACATCACATTCATGGAACACAGTAAACAATTATGTCCATCCTTAGAGTCCAGCAGCTATTCATAGACTAAGTTCTTTTAAAGCCATTTTTCCCCAGACCACCATCTAGGATTGTCACAGAAGAGGAAAGCGGGATGACCAACAGTGAACACTGGTGGTGGTGTCGTGAACTAGGTCAGTTAGACTCCAGACCTCATGGCGACCACACCAGATGGGGCTACTGTCTATGACAACTCAAACTGTTTAAATAAACAATGCTTACTTACTTCCATTCTATCTGGCAGCTCAGGACAGATTGAGCCCTTTCCCACTAATTTGCAGATGGGGAGGGGAGGGGAGCAATGCACACAAAATATAAACATACATCCATCTTATCTGTAAGCCCAGCTCAGATTGAGTCCTTTCCTCAGTTTCTAGGTGGGGAGGGGAGGAGTGAGAGAGCGGATGCTAGGTTAGTGTAGGTACCCCAATTGACCTAATTTCCCATCAAAATTTGAATTTACCACCATGATGTCGATGTCACATTCCCACATCCATGGTCACCTTAATGGATCTACAGTCTTCAATGAATATAGGAACAGTGCAACGTGGGGTGGCGCCGCCCTTTCCCTGCCATCAGCAAAGGTGAGGTGCGAAACTACGTTCCCTAGCTGAAACATTTTATAAATTCAATAAGATTTTATTACGATTTACAGTCTCCCCCTATATGGACGAGAGCCACAAAGTATTCTCACATTCGTGGGATAAAATTGGAGATTCAAAGATCTAGCACGCTGTCCTTTATTTCGAAAGGAGCTACTGCTTCGTTGAACCTATTAGCTAAAGACCCTGAGGAAAATTCTAGAAGATGTCTCTGTAGGTATGTCGTGACTCTTCCTTTGTCTTCAGTCAACCCTCCCTGCATCACTGTGTCCGATTTACTTTGGAAGTGACCATACGTAGCAGGGTACTATGTCCAATACATTCGACTTCTCACCCATTCAATTACACACGATTTCTCTAAATGATTGCATTCTGAGGAGTTTAGGACACCTTACTGCCGTATAGTGGATACGACTGTAACACATATGAGAGTATTGTTGTGATATGACAGATGAAACCTGTGATTCATGGATAATGGAGCTCCAGATGCAAGGAGTTTGAAGCATTTTACGTAAATCACTGGTGCTGCGAGTTCTGTAGAATTGTTGTATTGAATGGATACCTTACCAACAAAGTTCTATGAAGAGAAAACTGATTATAGAGCATAAACACACGCCCAGAAGGCTACAGTTAAGCATGCTATAACGTTAAAACAGTTAGTAGAGTGGAATAAAATGCTGTTACTACTCCAGTGCAGAGAATATATCCATCACTTGACATACATTCACCCCATGTTTTCCGTTCTACTCACTATGGTGAGACGCTTTAATATGATAAAACTATTACCTTTTACATAAAAAAGCGTAAAATCTTTGTTATCCATGTACTATGTAGCTCTCCAGAGATTTATAGAGACCACTATTTACATCAGATTAGCAACTTTCTACACCCTTAATAGTCCTGTAAATCGATCGTCGGAAAAATGCGTGACACGAACACATTATACGAGGAAATAGACAAACGCGTAGTAGCCGTGTCCGACATGTGAAATTGCACGCGATGCTGCTCTAGCTCCTTGAAGAGAACATTCCCTTCCACACGCGCCACGTGTCAAGCAAATGTATACATATGGATTGCAGTACGTCACAAATCCCTGCCATCATCTCAGAATCACTGCAGTTATGAAAGCGGAGACTGGATTTATGTCCAAGATTTGTAGGGGGATGGAGTACTTCCAATACATCTTCTTTCGTCCAGCGGAGGACGGCGAAGAGGTTGTCCATTGCTTTGATGGCCATGAATCGACACATATGTGTTGGAAGTCCTCAGCTGACAGCGGTATGAAGAGGTTTGCTGTTAACGATCACAGGCAGGTAGCGCTCTAACTGACACCCAGAATGCGTAATTGTATGCCAGTCAGACGCAGATTATACCACACTTCTCATACTCCCTGAATGAACTACGGAAAGAAATAGTTAAATGTGTGATAAATGATCTGCTGCAACATCACCCTCCCTATAGAATAATTCATCAGTCTATCATTAAATCATACCTCATTAAAACGCCTCCCAATCGATTACCTCATCTACTTTCTCTAATCCTCTAACACAGATCGATCTCCGTTTAGTGGCAGACGGTACTCTTCCAGAAAAACATCAAAGACTGGAGTCAACATGTATGTAACCCTATTGTCTCAGTAGGCATACAGCAGAATGTTGTTGAAATCATGCAGTAACTATTCTGTAAGGTATTTGTTAGCTGGCACTGCATGGTTGAGACTGGTAGAGGATACGGAGAAACACATTGCAAATACTGTTTGAAAAATTTAAAGCACTTAAACAGAGTTTCACAGGGGCAAACATATGATACATTCTGTAGCTGTATATTGCAGCCCCCAGGCTAGTAATATAATGCTCTTAGGCTAAGGAACTTTATAAAAATATGTCAGATATTTGCCAATAAATTTACAGTCACGCCATGGCTTCTGATCAAATATACATAATTTTATTACTCTCTATTTGGTGGTCATTCACGTTAAACAAACCCTTGCAGCCGCCTTATCGTTGTCTATGACATATGACTGTTTCCCTGGTTCCTTATGCTTACTTGTCAACTTTTTCTCATATTGCTTTGTCATCACATAATCGTCGAAATGTACATGAATTTTTCTGCACCAAGCCAACATGTACACACTCCCTCACTCCCTCACTTTTCCTGATTTTTTTCTTACTTTCCCACAATTTATACGTATATTACGTCAATTTTCGTAATTTTACACTACTGGCCATTAAAATTGCTACACCACGAAGATGACGTGCTACAGAAGCGAAATTTAACCGACAGGAAGAAGATGCTGTCATATGCAAACGATTAGCTTTTCAGAGCGTTCACACAAGGTTGGCGCCGGTGGCGACACCTACAACGTGCTGACATGAGGTAAGTTTCCAACCGATTTCTCATACACAAACAGCAGTTGACCGGCGTTGGCTGGTGAAATGTTACTGTGATGCCTCGTGTAAGGAGGAGAAATGCGTACCATCACGTTTCCGGCTTTGATAAAGGTCGGATTGTAGCCTATCGCGATTGCGGTTTATCGTATCGCGAAACTGCTGCTCGCGTTGCTCGAGATCCAATGACTGTTAGCAGAATATGGAATCCGTGGATCCGGAGGGTAATACGGATCGCCGTGCTGGATCCCAATGGCCTCGTATCACTAGCAGTCGAGATGACAGGCATCTTCTCCACATGGCTGTAACGGATCGTGCAGCCACGCCTCGAGCCCTGAGTCAACAGATGGGGACGTTTGCAAGACAATACCCATATGCACGAACAGTTCGACGATGTTTGGAGCAGCATGGATTACTAGCTCGGAGACCATGGCTGCGGTTACCCTTGACGCTGCATCACAGACATGAGCGCCTACGGTGGTGTACTCAACGACGAACCTGGGTGCACGAATGGCAAAACCTCATTGTTTCGGATGAATCCAGGTTCTGTTTGCACCATCATGATGATCGCATCCGTGTTTGGCGACATCGCGGTGAACGCACATTGGAAGCGTGTATTCGTCATTGCCATACTGGCGTATCACCCGGTGTGATGGTATGGGTTACCCGTCTTGGTCACTCTTGTTCGTATTGACGGCACTTTGAACAATGGACGTTACATTTCAGATGTGTTACGACCTGTGTGGCTCTACCCTTCAGTCGATCGCTGCGAAACCCTATATTTCAGCAGAATAATGCACGACCGCATGTTGCAGGTCCTGTAAAGGCCTTTCTGGATCTCCAGATCTCTCACCAATTGAAAACGTGTGGTCAATGGTCGCCGAGCAGCTGGCTTGTCGCAATACGCCAGTCACTACTCATGATGAACTGTGGTATCGTGTTGAAGCTGCATGGACAGCTGTACCTGCACACGCCATCCGAGCTCTGTTTGACTCAATGCCCAGGCGTATCAAGGCCGTTATTGCAGCCACAGGTGGTTGTTCTGGGTACTGATTTCTCAGGATCTATGCACCCAAATTGTGTGAAAATGTAATCACATGTCAGATCTAGTCTAATATATTTGTCTAATGAATAACCGTTTATCATCTGCATTTCTTCTTGGTGTAGTAATTTTAATGGACAGGAGTGTACCAATAACTGCCAATGAGCCTATCGAACCGGTCAGGCGGACAGCGGGGGTGCAGTTGACCTAAAAGTGTAATCCAGTGGGCTGATGGATAGCGAACTAATACTCAGAATGTGTTGGGCAGTGTTCGTGATCATGTTCGTTGCGAGTATTCTCTGGTTATTATCTGGATATTTGAGAAAGTTCAATATGGTCAGTATTTGCGCTGGAATGTAATTTCACTTCCATTTAAACTGATCGGTTGACTCCTTGTACTACCATTCTACAGATTTCTAGTCTTTATTATGTTGAGAGGACATAGGTTGTGAAGTGTTTGCATTGAGATGGCGAAACACAGGTGAAAGAGACATTTGCTGGCTCTCTAGGCGTGAGAAACACTTAGGGTTATGAGTATTAGAAGCTTACGTGACTTCGTAAAGTATAAGGATTGTCTTGAATCTGTTATATCATTGGCATTGGTATTGTTAAAAAATACGAGAGGAACTACCAGAAGTTTCTAGTTACTCAATAGTTGGCAGCATGACCCATATAATGATTTCGCTAAAATTTCGTCTTTCTAGAGATAAAATTTCCACTGTTTTTCTTCGGACACTGTGCAAGTGATCGATAGCTCACTGCTATGTGGTTGATATCGAGCCCAGTCCCGTAAAATGTATGGTATTCCGGCAAACCATGTGATAATAAATGAAATTCTGAAAATTTTCATATGCTACTCCATGATTTTGGCTTAAAAGTGTTACAATTACGTCGTTTTTTGCGTGTAATATCGTATATTGCAGCTGATATCGGTTTCAAGATCGGTAAGTTAATTCGCGATTGACGGGGCATTTCTCATCGATAGAGCTCAGAAATTAAATGTTCTTGTAGTCCCAAAGACTGGAGATGGTTGCAGCTCGTTGCAGAAACCACGCCTGCAAGCAATCCAGACTGGAAACAGTACCATTTGCGGACGCCCTTGTGCCGAGAGGATCCACCCCGGCCTTTGTGAACCTGTTCGAAGAGTGGCCGCTGGCGGCAGAAAGCGCTCTGATGGCGCTCCACGCCAGCGTGTGTAGGGGTAGTTTCCTCGTGACTGTTGGCTGCGGTGGATGATCGACCGATCTCGCTGGTATCCCTTGTGCTGCGTTTACATAAGGTGCATGAGCTTAGGTTTGTGGGATCTGTGCGGCTTCACAGTACATGAATGAGTGTCTGGTGATCAATAGCTATATGCGGGAAGCAGAAGCGATGATTTTGTATGGTGCTAGATACAGATTGGGTTGACTACAAAGATATGGTGTAATGGTACAATCGTATGTGGTGATAATGCTTGGATGGAAGTCGGTTCTCGGCGAAAAGTCGAAGCTTTCAACGACATTAGCAGAGCAGTGTAATTGACTAGGTGTCTCTGGGGACAGTTTCCGTGTTCCATGATCTATAGACCACTTTGGCAGAGTTTAACTGTCAGTGAAATATGACAGCTGCACGTTTCCGAACTGTACAGAAAATTTTCTGCAGAAATTCATGTAATTTCTCCATCTGTGGAAAGTGAACAAGGCAGGGGAGAATACGATATCTACAGAATGGTGTCTCCTTTGTTCGAGAGTTCAGAAACAACACCAAGAAGAGCAGCCTCCTATGGCTCGCACAGTTTGGATGCTGCGTTCACCCATTATTGTGGCCTTAGAGAATCTCCGTACCAGCAGCTGTAGGACATCAAAATTCACCTAATATTCGAGCCATTCTTCTCGTCTCTAGGACAGCGATTCGAGTTGTAGGAGAATCTTTTAGATATCCGATCTGCTGTATGTCAGTTTTTTCCACAATCTGTTGTGGGTTTCGAAATATGTGATGAACTTTCAGCTATGTTAACTGTTGTGACTATACCGTCTGTGCTTAGACACTGCTGTACTTCCAAAACTGAGGAAAATAAAAAAGAACTGCATTTACACCCCTTACTCCAGCAGCAAATACGAACTACGCCCACTCACAGTTTTATAAAAGTAATGAACACCACAGCAGCTGCACGACTCAGAGCTCCTACGTAGAGTTTGAGTCTGCCTCTTACTAGTGTCGAGTGGTACTGTGAATCTTTTCCAACAGGATAACACTAGTTGTCGACTAGTCGATTCTGAGCTGTATTGGATTTCAGAAATACATAAAATGCATGAAATCCATCAGTGAAAACTAGCTAAATAAATAATATTCCATGCTGCCTTCACTTCTGTGAATTGTTTGAATACGAAATATCGCCAAAAATTGTTTAAACAATTTTCCTACGCTATTAATTATTTAATGCAATCAGATTAACGGTATGTTAGCATATTGTTGTGAGATCCTTGCAGTCCAACTGTCCAACACCAACTTAGCTATTTTTCCCGCCATTTCGAGGGGTGGGGGGTGTTGGTGTGAGTGATGTTGTAGGAGTGAGGGGTGAGTTTGGTTAAAGAAGATAGCACAATTTGCTATTTTCCCACAATAATTTGAACTTCTCGCCATTTTTTGTGGATGTGGAAAGGGGGAAAGAAGAGGAGCAGAGCAGGGCAGGGATTTCCAGTGGGGTGGTGAGGGAAAACCCATTACATCTTCACGAGGTGGTGGTGGTGGTGGTGTAATTCACTCATCAATTAAGTAATCTGCACAGTTAATTTAATACTAATTTGATATCAAATTATATAATTTGCATAAATAATTTGATATCAATTTGACATCAAAAGTGCACCAGCAAAACCTTAATTCTGCTACTGTTGGCAAGACCACCATTTAGCCACAGCTATTACGTGAAAACTATTGTAATGAGACCAGTTGCTTTCAACAGAAGTTGAAATGAAGCACGCTGTGCCACAGATGTACGTACAATAGTTTGTAGTACATTTCTTGAAGGTATTTCATATGTGATAGGAATACTTACAATGATACTTTTATGATTGAAATATGACCAGTTAATGAAAATAAATTTGATATAAACTCTATACATTTACATGAAATAGATAATAGGTAAAAATGGAAAGGGATATATGGGAATTCTCCCCTTCCAGCTGCACAGGACATTGTAGTAATGCAGTGGCAAAGTTGAAAATTTGTACCAAATAGGGCCTCAAACCTGGATTTACACATTCTCATGAGCAGTTACTTTAACCGCTTCGACCACCAGATAGCAACTCAAATCTCCATCTTATCGCACGCTGCAATACGAATCCCCTACTAGAAAATTATTCATTCCTATACGAGTTCGTACGATATTCGTTCATCTCCACTGAATAAACATCAAGGAGCTGTCGCGTTCTTACGGAAGTTTACGTGCGACAGAATAGTCACCACCCAAATATATACAAAACTCTGCACAGACTACGTCGATATTTTAGTTGTCATAAATAAAATTTCTGAAATTTGTTCACAGAAACAATTTGATAAACCAAAATAAACATGTTACAACCTAAGATCATCGAATGTCATCGCATGCCTTCAACAAAGGGGTTCAGTGCTCTGAAATTGTAACACACTTTTCCATTTGTATTTATCTACACGTTCATGTACACTCCATATTCCACCTAATTTTGTGCCACCGACGATATTCTGGATATCACATTTCTTCCTTTTTAGTTATATTTTCAAATAGTCAGTGGAAACCAGGAGACAAATTTTTAGCTCAAAGGATGACACTTGAATTTAGTGGTGCAAGCGTTACAGTCTTTTCTGCTTTTACTTTCTCTCTCTCTCTCTCTCTCTTAGCTGCAGTTACTGAACGAACGCCGGCCGCGATGGTGTCGCGGTTCTAGGCGCGCAGTCCGGAACCGTGCGACTGCTACGGTCGCACGTTCGAATCCTGCCTCGGGCATGGATGTGTGTGATGGCCTTAGGTTAGTTAGGTTTAAGTAGTTCTAAGTTCTAGGGGACTAATGACCACAGCAGTTGAGTCCCATAGTGCTCAGAGCCATTTGAACCATTTGAACTGAACGAACCCATGACTAAACGTGGTGATCGTCTTTTGGTCTCCTCTTTCTCCTGTATTTTTCCTACTAAGGAAGTTTCCAGCACTCGCAGGTAATGATTAAAAACAGATTCAGCAAACGCTTTGTAGGTAACCAATTTCGTCGGTGATTTACACCTTAGGAATCTTGAACTGAATCAGTCAAGCGACTGTCTCTTTAACTAGCAGTTTTTGAGGCCGTTCCACTTCTAATGTCTCTAGATACACGTACCTAGGTACTTTCTGCTGTAAAGTGTTGTCAGTGTTTACCAGTACTTGCACCAAGCGTCAGTCCTTTGTAGGCCACCTCGTATTTCGTTATAATTACCTGATGGTACGTCTTTGTTGAATACGTGATCATAATCTGCGAATAGCGTCATGGAGCTATCTGGATTAATTCTCCACAGGTATTATAAATATCAGCAGGAACGATCGCATAACACTTTCTTGGGGTGCACCCCAGAAAGTCTGTTTTGCACCTTAGAATGCACCCTCCTCCTCCCCGTGTTAAGAATGAAGTATTAAATGCTAACGAATTATTAAGTGCCCTAAGAATGGAGTTTATAGTCCAGTCACAAAATGGGTTAGATACCCCGTAAGATTTTGTTTAGTTAACTACGCTAAAGCACAGACATATCTGATTTGTGCCTTTGAAGGAGCCATTTGTGTCCTGTAATTACGATGATTGAGAACTTTTTGTTTACCATGATTTACAAGGGAAATGGTACCACCTCCTTGCTGACATCACGTAACACAATAAAAAGTAATATTTATATGTGAATTACAATTAAAAGTATTTCATTGAATCTTTCATCGCTGAGAGCACAGAAGCAGTCGCCTTATTAGGACCGTGTTCATTATACTGGAGTAGCAACTAGCAGTGTTTATAGGGTATCCTGAAATAAAGTGAAATAATACAACTTAACATACACACGCACAGACACACACACACACACACACACACACACACACACACACACACACACACACACACACACACACACACAAAGAAAATTTTACCGAAAACACAGAAAGAACATTACTCCTCTACAGTAATTTATCGTAGGCCTAGCCAGAGTTGAAAGTATGGAGTATGCTGCATGGGAAACTGATGACGAAATGAGCTCGCCTTGTGTGGAAACAGCACGAGTAGAGACACACACACACACACACACACACACACACACACACACACACACACAAAGAAAATTTTACCGAAAACACAGAAAGAACATTACTCCTCTACAGTAATTTATCGTAGGCCTAGCCAGAGTTGAAAGTATGGAGTATGCTGCATGGGAAACTGATGACGAAATGAGCTCGCCTTGTGTGGAAACAGCACGAGTAGAGACCTAGTGCTAGCAGTGGTTGAAAGAAGTATTCGTGCTAGGAGATAGTGCAGTAAGGATGTTGCTTGAAGTCATGGTGTAGACAGGTTGTTCTCCTTAGTTTCTTGCCGTTATAAGTTGCGTAATCGAAAGTTACAAATTTTGAGGGAGAAGTCATTAGGTCAAATAAATGTTTTTCAAAATTAATTTATACAACTATCTCTAAGGATTTCGTCAGGAATAATGGGGACAGTAAATGAGATTTGTTCTTCATTTAGTGTGATAAAAAAATAAACACTTGCGTTTTTTAAGGAAATTAACAAATTGATTTGAAACTATTTACCACAGTATTTTGTGTTTTAATCAATAGAACTGACACATCTACCTAAATTTATTCTGTGTTCAAGTTAGCAAGCCCTACAAATAAACTTCACGAGTGTCCACCTAAAGAAAGGTACAATATTGCACCAGTTTGCCTGCGGTATCTAGATAGCTACTACTGAGCCAAAGGCATTACTTCAAATCAGTTGATGTGCTCAAATTCCTGAAACATAATCTCAAATCACAAATTAAGTTTAATTTATTATTTTAACAGAGGATGTTAAATACCATATTGTAATGCATATTCCAGTCGTAGTTAGTAGTTATTCACATCGAGCCTCAGTGCACTAGCACTCTGTCTGACTTCAGAACGTAACATACTAACGGTTCTTTTGTAGGAATAAAATCTTTTGTAACTCGAAGATCCATCTACTTCCTCTGTGGCAGACGTTTAGCTGTGAACTTCTCTGTGTGGCTGTATTTTAAATGACAGAGGAGAGCGGAGAAAATTTTGTTTCGCAACGTTATAAGGTAACGGCATCCTTAAGATCAAAAGATGTTAACTCAAAGTTCTGTTAATATTAAACTTCCTGATATAAAAGTGAATATGTTAATACGCCTGTGAACTGACTGCCGTTTTTTATTCATAAAAGTGCCGTCCAGAAACGGAACTGTCCAAAAATTATTACACTTTCCTGATGATCATGCGAAAAGTGCTTCGAACTACACGCAGGGTGGTTAAAGTAAAGCTTTCGCTACTTTAGCCAGTGTAGGTGGAAAACTATTTATCGTATGGGTACCTAACTTTTTTAGGAATGACGTTTGGACTGTGCTCCGCAGGATTTACGTCGTTGATGGGTGTTCCCGTCATGATCTGCGCTCGGGGGCCGGCACTGGTACGGCGACGCAGTGTAGAAACACGAACATCAGTGTGCATTACAGCTACAGACAGTCAAGAAGGCGCTGGACAGCGGACTAGACAGGTGATGTAGACATTTGCGCAGACTTTGCTCTTACATTTTTTTGCTAGGGTCAAAGTATGCAAGACATGTTCTAAGGAAATTTTATAGTGTGATGAAGCATATTTTACGCTCCCTGGGGCAGTGAATGCCTTAGGGATTGTCATGAACGAACGTTCATGAAGTTCCCTGCACAGTGAACGAGGTACTCTGTCGTGTGTCTTCATGGCACTGCTCAACACTGGTCCATTTTCTTTGAGAAACTCGGACCCCAAGTGTGATATCACAGATAGATACCAGTTCACCGTCGTCCTACAGTTGGTAACGGCAACGCAAGCTTGTGTCAGACACAGAGAGTGGTCATGCAGGACCTGTGGAGCACGTCCACTGAACCACGCTGCAAACTACTCTATACCACGAGCGCCCTCTGCCGCGGCAGTGCAGGACGGTCGCGGAAGTCATGGTGTCCATCCCAAAGGAGGTGCAGCCTAATCGTCATAGAGACGCCGCCGAGACACGGCCCTTGTCATAGTTCATACATGAGATGAGAGAGTCGCAATCTACAATGCTATTGTTGCTATTGTATTAACTGAACTTTACTGCTGTATGTTCATTCGTCAGCGTCTTCGTATACATGGAGAAAGCTACAAGAAAATTAAATCTTATGTTTACTATGTGCTCTTGTTCACTAGTCATTGCCGCTCCTGTCCAGCTTTCCTATGACGATAGCTACTGCAGCATTCTGTAGCCATCTCCCCTTCCTTTGTTTACAAAGTAGCACATAGCGTGAAGGGGCAAGGACATGCTGGGTGGACGGCACACGTTACTAAAATGTGCTTCGCCAACATGTCGTCCTTGCTCTGTAGGAGAGGGGTGTTTTGGTCTCAACCGTTTTGAAGCATGATGAAGCTCCAACGCGCATTGTCAGAAAACCAAATCATTGGCGGATCGTTCCAAATTGAGTGACCACCTAGATAATAAGATTCGAACCCATGTTATATCTGACTGTGGGGTTACCTGAAACACAGGGTTTATCAACTGGAGACTACCACACGTTAGAAGTTGAAGATGAGCATAGCAAGGGAGGAGGCAGCCAACATCCCTAGTGAAATGTTTCAGGCAGCTGTAGACGCATCTCTAATGCACTTCCTGGCTGTCGGGGATGCAGATGGTTGTACATTGAGCACTGTTTGTAACGTAGAACGTAAACATGGAATGCAACTAACGTATGTCTGCTGTCTTGTCAGTGGTTTATTCCCTATCTCTCTGTTGCATGTTCTTGCAAATGTTCTCACAAACTTTTATTGTCCTACGATCGCTCATTTAACATAGTGATCCCCTCAAATAGCGAAAGTTTACTTATAACCATCATATATGCATACATACAGAATGTCAAGAGTGTACTTGACATTACGTCTTAGAGATAGATAGATAGATATATATATATATAGAGAGAGAGAGAGAGTGAGTGAGTGAGTGAGAGAGAGAGAGAGACGGAATGTCGAGACTGCGAGAACGGTGCGAGTATTATATGTAAAAGAGGACATACCTTATGAAAAGTTCGACTACGTGTCTATCATGATCAATTAAAGATGTGTAGTGGATACCAGTTTTTTTTAATTAACAGTTGATACCGAAGAAGCAATGTGAACAAAAGTAGTCTACAGCTGCTAACGTCTAACTATGTGTCCGTTCTTTAACTTAATCAGTTTCCCACAAAATGTGTGTTAATAAAACCATACCATTAAATGAACAACGCACTCAATCAAGGAGTGGCCATGTTGCAGGTAAAACGGAGAACATTATGGTATGCTCTTCAACCAAAGAAGATGGACTTCGTCACAGACCATAGGATTTAGCGCGCAAGAATAAATACATGTCACAGATTCTCGCAGTTAACATATTCTTTTGCAGTCAGATTAGATTAGAAAAAATAAGACTGTTGTGATGATAAATAAGTAAACGATTGACGTTAACAGGACAAAAGCCTTTACAGTCGGTTGTTGTACCACTAAGTACAATTAATTTACTCTATACGAACTGGCGTAACAACTTCACATTGCAGAACTGCAGTCGTAGTACAAGGTAAACTGCATACCGTCTTCATGTATTTGGACGAGTTAACACCCAGTATACCTTTACAATGGCGTCAATCATGGTTAGCTGGGACAGGTCTGCTGTAGTGACCGGCCGCAGGAAATCGCCACCACCACCGAAAACTTGGTCCAGCTGCCGCTGCGCCATCTCCTGCCACTCAGGATACAGGCCGAGGAGAGCCAATGCATAGGACAGAGCACCGGCTGTCGTCTCAGTGCCAGACACTGCTATTGTCGCTGCCTGGGAAAACGACAGCACACTGCATTTTAGCAGTCAAACCTGTTTCACTCTGTCTAACAAAATGTTACATTAAGGTTTGAAGCTGTCCAAGAAAATACTGATGTGTCTCTAGCAATAACCATTCAAACTAATGAGTGTGTAAAATACATTAAAATGCGTGATAATACCAGATTCAGATTTGAGCGTTTCATTCCCAACACCATTTACTCTCTAGGAACAAGGAAAATGGAAACCTTGCCACAAATAAGATAATCCGCCTACGTCAGCGGTTGTCTAAATATTTACTCATTAATGAACATATCACTTTTAAAATAGATTTACAACTTTGAATATTATAGATTCGTGTTACGGGTGGTAAAGGTGCCACAGAATTGAATCGTTCTTGGGATTTTCTTTTGACCATGATGCACACGATATTCCTATGGATTTTTAGTGTGCAGATTAGTACTCCTAAGTGACACTTAACAATCTTTTCAGCATACGGATTTTATTAATTAAATTTTCGCATTTGTTTGCTATCTGAAATCAATAAGAGATAAAGGAGTAGATGCACCAAGCACAAAGCTATAAATAATGTGTCACACATTTTAATCAGTTTCAATTTACAAGACTTTTTTCGCTTTATGACTGAAGTTATACACAGCTTTTCAAACCTGTATAAAGCTCTGCTAAACTTGTTTTCAAATAGCTCTTCCACCTCAGGTTAAACCAATTTAGGACAGAAACCACGCTAAAATTATTAACACGTGTATTTCCTGCCGTGGTAGCAGTCAACATGTCACCAACCTCAATTAGGTTACAGAACAGCAGTCTGCCACAGATCTGAGGTTCGGCTCCCTGCAACACTGGCTTCTTACTTTAATACGACATCGTAAGTCCTTGAGAAACATGGGCCAGGAAAACACAATGGTAATTACGATACTGCTGTGCCTGTGATGTTGACAAATACGATGCAATGTTCCTTCGGGCATTCATGCATATCTTTAGGAACAGGCACTGCAGTGACTACACCAGTTATGAAATTCATGACACGTATTCGTTGTACTACGTCGTAAAACCTTGAGAACCATGGGCCAGGAAAATACTATGGTAGTTACAACACTGCTGTGCTTGTTCCAAAATGGCTCTAAGCACTTTGGGACTTAACATCTGAGGTCATCAGTCCCCTAGACTTATAACTACTTAAACCTAACAAACCTAAGGACATCACACACATATCCATGACCGAGACAGGATTCGAACATGCGACCGTAGGAGCAGCGCGATTCCGGACTGAAGCGCCTTGAACCTCTCGGCCACAAAAGGCTGGTGCTGTGCCTGTGTTGTTGAGAAATACGATGAAATGTTCATTCGGACATGCACGCATATCTTTAGGGACAGGCACTGCAGTGACTACACCAGTTATGAAATTCATGAAAAGTATTCGCAGTTGCGAATATGGACATCCACCAGCTGTAAAATGGAATTTCTGTAATGAAAATTTGATCCGGACCTGGACTCGAACTTGTAAGCTGTGCACCACCAAGTCACATTGATGTGACCACCACCTACGTTCGATGTAGACATCCAATAACCACTCACACACAGTAGGTGGCAGCGCTGCCAGTGGAGGGTATGTAAGGAGTGCCAGGAAGACGCGTAAAATAGTACGTTCGTTTTTGTGATGCGGATATGGACCGATTTACTTGACGTCCTTAAGGGCGTGATTATTAGCCTTTGCGCCAAGAGTGAACGCGTGTCCGAAGTGTTCCAAACTTGGAAACTGTTACCTCCCTTCTATGGTTTGAGTATATCGTGCATACCAAAACAGTGCTATCCAAAACCGGTGCCAAAGCAACTGTGGTGCACCATGGTGCCATAGACGACAGAGGTAAACGATGGCTGTGGAGACGTGGACAGAGGATGGGTAGCTCCTGAATTATCAACAGTGTCTCCTCAGCTACCACTGGGCCTCCACAGCATTCGCCTAGTTCATGAAACTGTGCTGAACGCTGTTCATAGGCGGAGAATTCTGGAATTTTATGCCAATACCGCAACTGGGAGTCCACTGAGTATGCGACAGGTGGCCTTTTGAGAAGAATCACATTTATTGTTCCATTGGACAGATGATCATTCCCGTGCGCAGCGCGAAAAGTGGGTCGAGGCCAGAAGAGGGAGCATTATGACCTTCAGATTGTTTTCGTGGCGTACCCTGAGAATGATCTCGCCATTGTGCACGGCACAATGGAACAACGCAACTAAGCATATGTTTCTGGGGGTTATGACCAACCCTAAAGTAAGTTTTTTTTCTCCTCAGCATGACTGCATGTACCAGCAGGATAATACATAGTGTCACACAACTCCCAGTGTAAATCCGTGGTTAAAAGTGCACCAGAATGAGTTTACATTACACCTCTGGGTACTAAACTCGCCGGATTTAATTGCAGTGACAATTAGTGCGACCACCATTCGTTTTCAGCCGAGAAACCTAATGCAGCTATCCATGGTATTGGAGTCACCAAAGCTCCACATCCCCATCAGTACCATCTGGTAGCGCACTGACTTTATATCTGCCAGTATCGCAGCTGTGCAGGCCGCAAAACGTGATTACTCAGGCGTGTGCCCAAACAGTATACTGCAGTTCCCACATGGTGTAAACTTAGCACCAAACCACAAACATCCCTTCCGCCTCACAGAGGATAATTAGTAGCGGTACAAATTTCTTTTGACGCCAGCCTGCATTCTTGAAAATTTATTCAAGATGGTAGCTTTCTGTGGGTGGGACCTTCACCTCCCTTCTTTGAGGGCGTAGATGTGGCAATGTGGCATTTCTAAGGTCACCACCTTACTTCTCCACTTCTCCATATCCCTCACACTTCCCCCTTGCCTCCCTCACTTTTACACCCATCCCCCACTTGTGAATTGGTAAAAAAGAATCAGTTTTTGCTGAGATACTAGAGAGGAACGCCTTATGGTACCATCTTGAGAACTGTGTTCATTTATTTATATGTGTTCTATCCGATCGGAAAAGTTTTTAAAGTTTTTGTAGCGAATCCGAAATGACAATCACCCTACAGCCTCGCTGCTTGAAATTCAGACAAAAAATTTGGTGGCCTAATAGACAAATGCTCTCGTGAAAATACGTATCTCATATGATTTGGGCATTAAAGTCGAGCATTGTATTGTTTATTTAATTATACATTAATTGAATTAAATGAAATGCTGGGAAGTGTGTTAAGTTGCTAAGATGTTGGTGTTGGAGAGAGAGGAGCGTAATAAGTGGATTGCCTGTAAACATACAGCTGATAACTACTTCCATAATTAGCCTCCTTTATGAGGAATGAAAGACTTTGACAATGGATGAATATCAGGGAAATAATTTTCCGCTAATAATGGTGACGCAGCAGGATAGACTGGGATGCATATTGCAACTCATAGAGACTACTGCTTGTTCTGGGGCTGTTTATGTTTTCTTGAAATGGACATTCAATCCATAGTGCAGGAGACAATTTCATTCTATTCCACTACCCCAGACTGATTGAACCAGAGTTGCATTCTTTGTTGTGTGGGGCTCCAATGAGGACGTTTGAAACTGGTTTCATTCCAATTTCCGATCGCAAGTGGGTATATAATCACCTTGTATGATCTAGTCGACAATATTACTCAAAATTGGAGAAGAACTGTCCTACTGTCACTGCTGCAGACATTACCTCCTGCCTATGTAGACGTGTAAAGCTGCTAAGGAACTTCCACACATAAGCACACAACACACACACACACCACACATAGAGAGAGAGAGGAGGGGTGGGAGGGAGAGAGAGATAGGGAGGCGGAGAGAGAGAGAGGGAGGGAGGGAGGGAGGCAGGGAGAGAGGGAGGGAGGGAGGGATGGTAGCTAGGGACAGGGCAGAAGACTATGATTGAAGTGTATGGATAGATGTTTCCTTCTGATCGAGTAGCTGCTGAGGAACTTATACACACACACATGGTAGAAGTAAGTGGGTATATTGAGCACATTAGGAGATAATTCACAGAGCACACCCAACCCATCCACAAAATTAACATAAAACTGAAACAATTTATTATTACACCATGATCTACACTTCACAATATTCATTATCATTATTTTTAAGTTTCTTCTTTTATTTATGTCTTAGCTTAGTATTACCTTCTTCAAAATGCTGAAAATTCCAACCATATTTAATGTATTATATCTGTTTGGTAAAATAATTTTAAATTTACTATCGAATTCCACATAAATTTTCGCTCCATATCTAGTTTTTAAATATTCACTACGCTTAATGTAATACAATTCATTTACTTTTAGCTCACTAATCTTTCTGAACAAATTAGAATTGCTTGCATTATTAAGCTTTTCAGTAGAGTGCCATTTACACAGAATAAAAGTTCATAAATTTTTAATCTTGTGAGTTCAACTAATATGAGGGACAAATTGAAATTTGAATTTTTTGTTGACAGAAATAATAAACCAAGGGAAAAAGTAGTTAAATGTAATATTTGTGATTAATATTTGAAACCATCCTCAATTATACACCATTTCAGAAGCAAAACTAACTCTGTTGAATTGTATAAAAACATGTCTGGAGAAAAAAAATACAAAGGAAATTTGATGGTTTGAGGAAACTGATATAGAAATATGGTAACAAATAGAGAACCCAACATCTATTTTTATGACTGTAAACGAATAACGAATTATAATTTAGCAGCAAATAATTTACCAAAACTATTACAAAATTATATTAAAGTTAATTCATTATTTTGAAAAATTTCTCACTGTGTTACTAGAGATTTAGATAACAGAGAATACAATAAAAATGAACTAAAAATTTATATTATTGTTAAAAAACTATTGGTACTGCACTTTTTCTTACATTAGAAGAGATAGAAAACTTTAAATATCCATTAGGCACCATATCAGAAGTTCCTACAAACTACTATTTTATCATACTGAAATAGTAATTTCTTCTTAACTAGGTTGTTGACTATAATCTTTGTATCAACACCTCTAGCGATCTGAATGTACTTTTATTGTATCTTTTCTTTCACTTCACTCTTGAGTAAGCTTATCATAGATCTGCCATTAAGCTTTTGAATATTTTCGTAATTTAATGTTAATCCCTCTATCTTTAACTCTGCGTTTTTGTCATTTTTCTCATAATAATAACGTTTTGGTCCAGTCAAAGCCCAATCTGTAATCACGTTATTTCCTAATGTAATCTGTTTCCACAACTTTTACCATTATCAATGTATTCTATAGTGATGGTAACAAAATATATAAAAGATGCACCTAGATTATCTGACATATTGGACAACCTGAGCGTTGCATTTGATGTGGTGAATGTTGCTTTAAAATATTTGTAGCTGTGTTATTTTCCATATAATAATCCTTGAAACTGAACTTCATCTGAACCATATTGTCATAAATGAAATTGAAAGCTATATTATCAATCATCCAATAGTATCTCTTAACATCGCTGTAAATCTGTTAACATACTTTTTTTACTTATTTTCCTCATAATGAATTAAGACAAATCTTAGCAACAACTCGTTTTTATGAATTTTTCATTATTATTGTAGGACATAAGTCAATATCCAATTTCTTTTTAACTGTTTTAATAACATCTTTATCAGTTGCAAAATCATATGGACTGGTTCCTGACTTTAATTTTATAAAGTATCTCACATTATCTTTAAGCAACATGTGGCTTTCATTTCTAAAGGCCTGTACTTCATAGACATCTAAAATTTTATACCTGTCTTCTACACCTTTCATCACTTCATCAATTCTCCAAGTTCATGTAAAACTCATTTCCACATCACTGTGACTGAATTTTTTCTTGTGTGCATTTGACACACAAAGGAAACAACAGATTTTCATTGATTGTAGTGTTAAAACAGGTTGATACATTCCTTTAGTTGACACTACTTTACATATCATGAGACCATACCACTTTTTAGTTTTATCTTGGTCTACATATTTCTCTCGCCTGTCATTCAGGATAAAATTTATAAAATTGGACAGTAGGATAAAGATTACATATGTCAACACATTTTATTTTTGCCTTAACACCATCATGTACAGATCTTAATTATATCACATTTGTTTGAGCACCATAAAAACTATCTCTTGGATTATATGTTTTGACAACTTCAGGTAATTGTTTTAATTTCTTAAGCTATTTATACTCTGTTGAGTTAAGCTAATCACATTTCCTCATCTACACTAATTGATATCCTGCATTTCGTATTTCTACACTTCTTATTACATTCTTTTGATGAAGGTCATGTGCTGTTTCTTTATTCTTAATCATCTAACTTTTAAAACATTTTTTACATCCATGTCAAAAAGAAACATGGTGTTGACGAGTGGTACAAGGTTCTTTATCAAATCTATCTAATGTTGCCCAGAGGTAAACTCTCCACCAGTATAAATGTAGGTGTAGATGTAGATGTGGATTAAAAGCATGTCGAATGTTACTATTTTTTAAGCTGTTTAATCCACATATTGATTCTTTACTACAATTTTCTTCTCGTTATTTATCCAATACAGTAAATTTATGATCAGGTAAATATTTATATTTGTAAATATCCATAAAACACCAGAAATTGTTAAATAACAGAATGAATGAATATTAGCGATCTCTAGAAACGGTTTTCTTAATTCCAGGCAATCTCTTCTCAAAATATCTACATAAGAATAACAATACTCATTAATTTATTTCTTCATATTGAATATTTTCTTTAACTGTTGGAGTATTCCAGTTGACAAACTTTTTCTCTGTCATTCAGTTATACAGAGTCGACACAATAATATCGAGTATCCAGAATTGGTCAGATATAATTTCCATATTCCAGTGTATTGAACAAATGTGGGAAGTATCCTTCATTCAGTTCTTTCAAATCTAATTTTTTGGAAAACTACTAAATAATTTCCAGAGCTACATCTACATCTACATCTATATGATTACTCTGCCATTCACAACAAAGTTCTTGGCAGAGGGCTCAGTGAACCACCTTCAAGCTTCCGGGGAAAAACGAGTACTTAAATTTTTGTCTGTGAGACCTGATTTCTCTTACTTGATCGTGATATTCATTTCTCTCTATGTAGATTGGTGCCAACAGAATGTTTTCGCAATTGGAGGAGAAAACTGATGATACCAATTTCAAGTGAACACCCCGTCACAACGTAAAACCCTTTGTTTTAACGTTTGCCACTCCAGTTCACATATTATGACTGTGGCACTATGTCCCCTGTTTCCCAATAATATCCAACGAGCTGCCCTTCTTCGTACTTCCTCGATTTCATCCATCAGGCCCACCTGATGCGGATCCCACACTGCACAGCAGTACTCCAGAGCAGAGTGGACAAACATGGTGTAAGCAGTCTCTTTAGTAGACCTGTTGCACCTTCACACAGTGAATCGCTCTACCCACAACAATCGTTCTAATGTAGGTTATTTGTATCTGTAATCCCTAAGTATTTAGTCGCATATTCAGCCTTAAGATTTCTGTGCCTTATTGTGTAATCGAAATTTAGCAGATTTCTTTTAGTACTCATGTGATAACTTCAAAATTTTCGTTAATTGTGGTCAATAGCCACTTTTCATACCATGCTGATATCTTATCGAAATTATTTTGCAATTCGTTTTGGTCATCTAATGACAAGACGGTAAATGACAGCATCATCTGCAAATAATCTAAGGCGGCTACTCAGTTTGTCTCCTATGTCGTTAATATAGATAAGGAAAATACAGGACCTATGACACTTCCTTGGGGAACGCCGGATATCACTTCTGTTTTACTCGATGACTTTCTGTGTATTACTACAAACTATAGCCTTTCTGACAGTAAATCACAAACTCACTCGCACACCTGAGTCTATATTCCATAGGCACACAGTCTGGTTAGAAGATGCTTGTGAGGGATATATAAAAATGTGGAATCAATTTGGCATCCCCCATCGAGAGCCTCATTACTTCATGAGTATAAAGAGATGGTTGTGTTACACAATAAAGACTTTTTTAATCCATGGTGATTATGTGTCAATAAACCGTTTTCTTCATGGTACTTCATAATGTTAAAATACAGTATATGTTCCAAAACCCTAATGCAAATCGATGTTAGTGATATGGGCCTGTAACTCAGTGAGTTACTCCTACTTCCCTTTCTGGGGATTGGTGTGACTTGAGTAATTTTCCAATTTTCAGATATGGACCTTTCTGTAGCGAGCGGTTGTGTATAATTGCTAAATAAGGGGCTATTGTATCAGCATACTTTAAGAGGAACCTGACAGGTAGTATACAGTCAGGACCAGAGGCCTTGGCTGTATTAAGTGATTTAAGCTGCTTTGATGCACCGAGGATATCTACTTCCATGTTTCTCATCTTGGCAATTGATCTTGATTGGAATTAAGCAATGTTCACTTTGTCTTCTTTGGTGAAGGAGTTTCGAAAAACCATGTTTAATAACTCTTCTTTATTGGCACTGTCATCAGTAATTCACTGTTGTTATTGTATAGTGAAGGTATTGATTATGTGTTGCTATTGGTGTGCTCTATGCATGACCAGAATCTCTTTGAGTTTTCTCCCAGATTTCGAGAAAGAACTTCGTTGTGGAAATTATTAAAAGCATCTCACATTGAAGTATGCGCTATATTTCGAACTTCTGGAAAACGTTGCCTGTCTTGGGTACTTCGCGTTCTTTTAAATTTGATGTGCTTTTTTGCTCCTCTTGCAACAGCGATCTGACCCGTTTTGTGTACCATGGGGGATCAGGGCCATCACTTCTTGATTTATGTGGAATATATTTTTCAACTGATATCGATAAAATGTCTTCGAAATCACTCCACAACTTTTCTATGCCACATGAGCAGATCGGAAGGAATGAGGACTGTCTCTTAAAAAGGTGTAAGAGCATTTTTAAATGGATATACTTTGCAGTGGATGGTTGTAGGTATTACGGTATTCAGTCAACAGAAACTGCCTTGTGGTCGCTAATGCCTGTACTCCTAATGATACAAACTATTTGTCCAGGATTATTTGTTGTTAAGTGATCAAGTATGCTTTCGCAAACATTTTCACTTCTTGTGGGCTTTTGAACTAATTGTTCAAAATAGTTTCTGAGAAAGCATTCAGTATAATTTCGGATGACATTTTATGGCTGCTCCAGGCTTTAAACATATAATTTTTTCAGCATATCGAGGGTAGATTGAAGTCACCGACTATAATTGTGTGAATGGGGTACCTATTTGAAATGAGACTCATGTTTTCTTTTCAAAAAGTCCTTTAGTTTACCGATTCTAACTTTGTATACTTTTTTAAATTTCAGATCATCATTAGACACAACAGTAGTTTGTTTATAATTTTTGTTCACTGCAATTGGTTACATTTTTATAGTTGAAAGGTTTGTATTGTTGTATGCATCATCCATTCTTGTCATTAAATAAATCCACTAATAATTTCTTTAAACAGATAACTTTTTCCACATTTTCTCTTTTCATGTTCTGCTAAATCTTTTAACAAGAGATGACTGCAATTCTATAAAAGTTGAGTAATGATTGATGTTGTCTTTTTATTAGTTATTAACATTATTTATTATAAAATTCTTTACTCTTATCTGCTTGTAAATTTCTTGTAGCTCTCAAATTAACTTGCTTTCAAACATATCTGTTACATTCTTACCCATTCTGTCTTCAGCTGGATTAACTCAAGCAAACTTTAAAAACCATCTGTAACAGTTAATAAATTTTTATATCCTTTATTTATTTTTGATATTCTGAGTAAATTTCAACTATATCAATTTGCTATTAATCATCTATACCAAGAGAAATGTCATTTCTTGTTTTAAAAGATTCTTTCATTGGTTTATGTAATTCATTAATAATTTCTGCACAGGTCACCTCTTCACCAACATTTATTTTAACAAATATACTTTTTTTACTTCTACAAATTGTGCTTAAGCTTTTGATTCTTTATCTTCCAGTTTTAGTTGTAACACTATGAGGATTATGCCTTTCAGTAAATTTCTTACACTTTAAACAACAGATGTGATCCACTTATACAGGATAAAAATTTAAATTATTTCACCAAATACAACTAGCCTTATGTCAACTCGATTAGTTTTAATAGAATCTTTTAATATTACAGATAGAAAATTTGATTTGAGTACCATAATTAATTTATTACTATTTTTTACCTTATGTAGCTTATCAGATACACTTACAGTGATACAGAAAATCATAAAACTTTAGACCCTTGTTAATATTCTTACCAACAACAATAATTACTTAATTTTAAGGTTGTATTCGAAATTACGCATTTTTTGTTCACCTCCAGTCCTAAAAGTAAATTAAATAATGTGTTTATTATACACTTCATCTCTAAAATTACCTAACTCAATTAAGTTTAGAGATAAATCTGTTTTTAGAAATAATCTGAAAAAGATTTTTCAATTTCTTTTTCTTTGAATTAATTAGTTAGATTAGTTTTATCAGACTGATGTACTGACATTGTCACTGAGCTGTGTTAGAATACTTGTGTGTTCAGGCTTTGTAACAAGGTTCAGCAACTCCTTTTCTGGACATTGTTAGTTAACTGCATCATAACCATTTATATGATCTGTTAAATCTCCTAATCTTCTACCTTTAAAAGCAATACAGTATGTCCTTTAGTTACTTTGAAATGGCCATGTAATTCTCTATAAAACTGTTTTTAATTATATTTTCTTTTTTTTGATCAGTTATTGATTCTATACTAACTGCTTCTACTGATTATAAATATTGCTTTGTTTATCAACTTTTTTCCAAATATGTCCATTTATTAAAGACAAAATATCTGTAACATATATTAGTCTGATTATTGTTTTAGCACAAATATACACCCATGGCCATATTTTACTTAATCAATATTTTTTATTCTGCCAATTTTAATAGTTTAGACATTTTTTCACAAGTAGCTGTCTTTGTATATTATCATCAAATCGACCAAGTACAATTTTCTCTCATTGTTGTTATAATGACAAATCCAGTGAGTACCATCATGATCACATGTATCTAAATGAGTTATTCCAGGTTTGTATTCTCTACGATGACTTGGGAATTCATCAATTGTGAATACTCTGTAAAAGTATTTTATTCATAATTGATTAGTTCATTTTCTATATCGAAATTACTTAATGCATTAGAATAGAAATAGATTATTTTTCTGATTATTTTTTTACCTTTTCCATTCCTGCACCTCCTTTCTTCTCCATTTGTTGATTGTGTCTTTTCTGTTCTTCCATTTCTTTATCAAATTTTTCTTGTTTATTAGTGAATTTTCAATAGGTGCAAAATCACCAGGAAGTGAACCAATAGTTGCTAAATATGATAGTTCAGGTAAGAGTAACGATTAAAATCTACCTTTCTATTTTGCTTCTTCCTTTCTTGTTAGATAATCAATAATATTTTTGACAATTGAATACCTAATGTAGTAAGCAAATTTCCACCTATCATGTTACCTGTCTTTCTCTACTGAGCATCAGTTAAATAATTATCATTGCTACTTAATTGTTCAATATTCACTT
Organism: Schistocerca gregaria; assembly: GCF_023897955.1. Lineage (NCBI taxonomy): Eukaryota > Metazoa > Arthropoda > Insecta > Orthoptera > Acrididae > Schistocerca > Schistocerca gregaria. The sequence goes on along the minus strand of NC_064922.1, from coordinate 461,788,245 downwards.
TAATATCAATTGATTTGGGTTTAGTCCTTCCACCAGGCAGGAAAGTATAATCAGTTGAATAGTTGTTTATTTATATTGATAAGTAATCATAAAGATTAGTATTTTTACAATCCCAAAAATTATTATAGTCACCTAAGCCCATACCTAATTTTCGTTTTCCATATATCATTTCTCTAACTCAGGTTGCAGCTAGTTTTTTTATCAGGTCCTGTAAATAAAGTATACAAGTCTTCCAGAGGAATTTGTTTTTTTTAATTAAAAGATTCATTATTCCATCTGTATCTTCATGGGGTCTACCACCAATATATAATTTCTCCACAGAATTTTACTACTAATTTAACAACGAATCTAAAACTACCTACAGGTTTTAATGCAAAAACTTTATCTTCATATTGGTTAATATATTCTAGCATTCTTTCACTTACATTTATTTTTTAACCTTTTTATCCTTATATATATCATTAAGCTCTTCTGTATACTTATACAATAAATCTTGTATTTTTGATTCACTTACAGTATAATCATGATGTGGGCTTCCATACTGTTTAATTGGTGTATATCATCATACTCTTGCAACTGATAATGAGAATAAGGAACCATTTGTTTTTCAACTTCTCAGTTTTATTCAATCGTTTTCTAAACATTATCACCCAATTCTGCAAGTCCTTATTTTACTACTGTGTTGCAGTGGTAACTGGCTGATGTTCTTTTCTAAGTTTTCCATTTTCTTCTCTTTGTTGTTTTTCTTCTATTTTGCCTTGATTTTTAACAACCACTAGATCATATTTTGGAATAATTTATTATCAATTGAAAACATTAACTAAAATTATTTTCACAAATCAATGGTTGTTGGCAATGATCATTATTAACAATTATGATGAATGATCAGGATAAACGATTATGTTATGAAGAAATTATTTTATTCTTCCTCTACATTTTCCTCCATTTGGCCTCCTCATCTTGAATACCATAAAAAATACAAACTGATCATTTCATCGTTTACTACACATTTCTATAATATCATCATCTCTGACTGATTCTTCCCAGTATTTTTGAATATGTTTGGGTGAAATAAGAACATTCTATTCCTTTCTGTCTATCTCTAGCACAATATTCCATAAAGACATCCTCATTTTCAAGAATGTGGTCATAAGAAACTACAAATGAATTATTTTACTTTATCTAGTAGTATAATTTCTTCAATACTTTCAACAAAAGTAGCAATCTTCCCATTATACTAAGATTCAATTTTTCTACACATTTTTATAAATTTTTATTATTTTGTTTTATCTAAACCTTTGGAATAAACATACAAATGATTAACTTTATTCCAGTTCAACCATCCAGGAGCTAAAATATAAATGTTGGTCACTAACATAGTTTTTCCACAACCATTTGGTTGTATTATCACACATAGAATAAAATTTGGTAAAAGTGTACATTGTTTATTTTTAGTTTTTTTTCTCTGGAATACTTATTTTTCGTTCCCAATCAGACATCATTTAGTTAAATAAGAATTTATTGAAAATGAGTAGATTATTTTAATTGAGTTATGAATCACATGTTATCAAAGACATATTTGCTATGCCTATAGAAGACATCTTTAACAATGTTGCAGTGTTTTGTTTTTTACTCAGTTTTTTAACTCCAAATATTACATCGAAAAATAAATAAAATTTATTGTGAGGGACAAACAGTAGAGATACCTATTGGTCAATACTGTTTAAAAAACATAGAAAAACTTTTTCATTCGAAAAAGTTTAATACAGACATTAATGCAGAGGACACTTTAAATAGAGTTGTTATGGAAAGTAATGTAAAATTCTACAAGGATATAAAAGTTTGTACTGGTAGAATATTAGGGTTTAGTAACCAAATTGTTGAAACTAATTAAAAGGCTATTTGTAGCAATGTTCCTTAAATTATTCCATTTGAATCAATTAACATAAATTTTAATTTATGTTTGTAAAGCATAATCATCACTTTCATTGTGTGACTACTATTATTGCATCATTCAATCATAATGCTGAATTAGGTTGAACAGTAATTTATAAACCAAATTATCTTGTATATATCTCAATTTTTGATCCTGTTCACTATTTAGAAATTACTTTAACCAATGAGAATGATCATTTGAATGACTGTAATGGTGCTTGTGAAGCAGTTGTTTTAGAAGTGTCTTAACAAATTTTATCCTTATTAGATCTTGACCAAAATCGAGATTTCTCAGTTTTACACATTCACAGCAAATGAGGAGACTAAAAATAATATAAATGTCCCCAACAAGAACAGGGAGATTAAAATAAATATTGGACAGTACTGCGTCTGTCCTAGCCATGCTCAGTTGTACATGTACATGTACATGAGCTTTAGTATTACTTGAACTGATGGTACAGATTATCGAACATATCATAGAAAATCCAATAAAAACTCTGTCGATAACTGTATGTCAAAGCTGTTTGAGGTCTTCACTAAAAAGAAAGGAATCAACATTTTGACTAGAATGGAACATTCATTCACTTCTTCATCTGTCCTTCTGCAATTGACTTCGACTCTACCTCATGAGGTCATATAAGTAATATTGGATTTGTCTGGTTATTTTTTAAAAGGTTATAATGAGGTGACATGTAAGGTGATTTAACTGTAACTTTTACTTAGAGACAAAGTGCTGGAGATGCTATTCTTAGTAGGACCGATGAAGATGATGCTAGAGTGAGAACAAAAGATGCTCTTCCAAAGAAAGTAAAATCGTAGTAGAATTCATTGAAAACCGTGTTACTGTCGTAAAATATTATGCAAAATATTCACTATGGCTGGAAGAAGAATGACAAAAAAAGAAAACCCAATAATTCCAGTTTCTTTCTTTGAACCACAAACAGCTGAAGTAGCAAGATCAGTTGGAAAAAGGAAGTTTGAACTAGATATTATGAATACTATAATTCTTCAAAATTAGATATGCATTATTTTATTACTGTTCTTTTTTAAACTAATTGAATAAGTAATAAGCTAATTGAATCTTCTTTATTTGATCATGTTAAAATACAGAATATCTATATAAAGAATAGACGAAATGAAGTTTGTCCTTAAGAAATGTGGAATCTAGATCCACCATATAACTATCTGAAAGCCCATGATGTTTTTGCTGTTTTTTAGAATGTCACTCAATTGACCATTGACACCACTGTAACTCTATTCAGTGTTATTGAAAATTATCCTGTTCTTGTTATAAATGTGTCTATCGAAATGAATGTGGTGAGCACACTGCAAACAACAGTGAAATTAGTTGCTACTTGTCATGATAAAATTTTGAAAGATACAACTGCCTATATAGTCAAGAGTGATCAGAAAAAATTAGCATAGAATTGCGAGTGAAAATTTTTATTATTATTATTATTATTATTATTATTATTATTATTATTATTATTATTATTTTCATTCTATAAAAGTGGGTACTCTACTGATAAAGTTTAATAATGAAAGCAATTGTAATTTATTTTCAGATGATTAATGAGACATATGTAAATTAACTGTATTAAATTGTGGGTTGTGAATATTTAAAAACTAGATATGAGGAGAAAATGCGTATGGAACTCGATAATAAATTTAAAATTATTTTACCAAATAGATTAACTGCCAGTTGGGATTTTCAGTTTTTGAAGAAGGTAATGCTAAGTAAAGAATGAAGAAAAGTAAAAATAATCATAATAAATTTCATGACCTGATGTTCATTAGGCAATAACAAACGGTTAGTTTCATATTAATTTTGTTGGTGGGTTGGGTTTGCTCAGTTAATTATCTCCCAGTGCACTCAACCTACCCTATTAATTCTCATGGTGAGAAGGAATTGGCAGCAATCTGTCACTGAAGTGTAGGAGGAACAATACATAATAAAACAATTAACAGAAAACGTTTCACTGCTTTAATTACACATATAAATTATCGTGAAAAATGGATCACTGTGGAATGTAGGAAATGGCAATACAGCAAACAGTTGCTCACAGCATTTCCGAAGCAATATGCGCAGTATGTTCCTATATATTGGCCTTCAGCTCTGGCAGAGGCCGAACGTGTTCCTTGTAAACTCTTTCTTTTAGGTATCTCCGGAGAGAAAAGTCTCACGACTATTGACAAAGTGCTTAGCTGGCCAGGCATCGGAAGAACCCCTGGACATAAAACGTTCGTAATAAGTTGCATTAAACAGGTCTTTCACAGGGCGTACAACATGAAAACAGTCATATCCACACAGCAGTGCTTTACAAAATCAGGGATCATGCTACACGAGAAGGTGACTATAACGTCTAGATGTCACAGAATACCTGACAGGTCCTCTGGGTGTATTCCCTTGAAGAAGAATGGAGCAGGAATAAAGGTGCTGGAGAGTCCACACCACACAATCACATACGGCAAGTGCTACGGCTCTTCATGCACAACACGTGACCTAGCAGTACCCTAAATTCGACAATTCTGTCTCTTCACTGCCCCTAATGTAATTCATTGTAATATGTGTCTTGTCACTCCACAGAATATTGCCCGGTTACATGTTATCAACTTCGATCTGTACCAGAAACTGGAGAGCAAATTGAGAACTTTGCTGTGGATGGTGATGTTTCAATTGCTGCACCGTATGGATCTTGTACAGGCGTCAGTGCAAAATAGACCGCAAACCTTCGGAACTGTTGTCCAGAGGATGGACAATTACCGTGTCCCTACACGAACAAGAGGACTATCCGGGGCGCGAACTGCATGGTTTGCTGCAGCAACAAGAGATCCGTCAGTAACTTTCACTGCTCATCATTATCGTCTTCTTTAAACCATAAAATGACAGCGGCTCGCCCTTGCATTCGCGATACTTTGTCAATGTAACACTGTAACTGCTGCTGTTCACATAAAAGAGTTTCACTAACAGCGCACGGTCAACCTTCTCGAGCCGGCCGGAGTTGCCATGTGGTTGTAGGCGCTTCAGTCTGGAACCGCGTGACCGCTACGGTCGCAGGTTCGAATCCTGCCTGGGGCATGGATGTTTGTGATGTCCTTAGGTTAGTTAGGTTTAAGTAGTTCTAAGTTCTAGGGGACTGTTGACCTCAGATGTTAAGTACCATAGTGCTCAGAGCCATTTGAACCAATGTTCTCGATAGCCGTACTGTTCACTCACGTTATGGGATGTCAAGCAACAGCGTTGACGTAGTACCTACATAAATACAGTGTACAGCGCCAGGTTTACACATGTACGCCACAACTGGAACCAATTTTTTGCAGTCTAAGTCGGTTGTACATTAATGTATTAGCTACCTACCACGTTTCGCTGACGTAAGATAATTACAGGAAACTGGACCTCTGTGAGTAACTCTCCTTTAATTATAATCACCGGTTACAAAAATTACTCTCGCACGAGACTCTGAGGAGGGCACATGCAAGATTCTAGTCCCATGGTCTCAGAGCACCAGGCACAAGATTGTGATGCTAGCTGCCTTCTGACTACTGCAGCAGGGCTCAAAATAAATCAGCTTCTGACGGGATAAAGCGCTGAATTAGCCATGGCGCCAGTTGAAAGTACTGCTTTGGAATATGAATTGTTGCGTTCAGTTAGGTATTGCTTATTCTGAAACAACAGTCTTGAGGTATGAAGTTCATTCAAATCAGTTGCTATAGTTTCACAAAATTGTTTGTCTTTAGTTCGAGAATGGAGTACACGTTTACTAACCATAATTCAAAGAACCACTCACGCAAATGCAGTATAGGCGGTTTTAGTTCCAATTGGATGAACGACTTGCCATCGCTTGGATGTAGTATGATGATCTATGCAATCGATTTTGGGTCTGTCGAATGATACAAACCTTGTTGCACCTCTTATCGGAGATGATGCACGTCGATTTCTCTTACCTCACGTGTTTCCTGCGTGGCCCAATATCACGAGAGCATTATAAGTTTTATTAGTTTTTCCACAAGAATATTGGACAGTCATTTTGTTTTGTGCTGGTTGCACATGAGTTCTATATAAATTGTTAATTTACTTGTCCACTCATAACGAGTATTAAAAGATCGGAATCTCTTTGGTCCAAAAGTTTACTTTCGTAGGTAGTAGTCGCCCCCAACTGATCACTTAATGATCTCAACAATACTGGCACTTGTAATTTCATATACCTCCCAATCTCAGGTTAATATCAGTCCACCCACGCTAATATGTACAGAGGCATACAGGCAGTCATTTTCCCCCCATTCTGTTTGTGAGTGAAACAGGGAGAGAAGATGCTACTTGTGGTACAAGTTACCCTCCGCCACGTACCGTATAGTGAATTGTGGAGTATGTATGTAGATGTAAATATGTAAATTTATAGTGTCATTTTTTAAGAATAAATTTTGTAATAAGCAAACATCATTGTCATATACTACTTCTTCAGAACACTGTGTTTCACCGAATCTAATAACAAACGACCAAACGCGCAAAAGAACAGCTTGTGTTAAAAGGGTTGTGAGAAGGAAAATTAATTCTTATTAACAGATCACCAAATCATAAATGAGTCACTTGTGATACGAATTGATTTCCACAGGTAGGAGTTACTTGTAAATATTGGAATAAAAATTCAGTGAGATAGTGCCAATAACGTTCCTACTCCTCTCTCAGTGTCATTGAAATAGATATAATTCCTGTACACTTGACTACCATATAAAACTATTAAATGTTGCGTAGTTCCTTTTCAAAGGTCGGTAGCTTTCAGATCGCTTCCTCTGCAGCTCGTTATCTTAATGTTATAGTCTAAACTGTGGAGTGACTGCTAATTATTTGTTGATTTTATATATGAAGCATTATCGGAGAATTCGTTGTAATCGCGTCGAAGAGGGCTTGTAGTTTCCTGGAATGGTAATGGGCAGCGTTATGGTGCAATGAATGCTATTCAGGACATAACTCGTCAAAAAACTGCAACTGATTTATCCAGTAAAGAGGTTAGCCTTTTGGAAGAAGTCTAAGACATTACACACTTAGCCATTGTGAGTCCTTAAGGGACATTTGTTTTATCAGGAAAAAATAGTGCACACAAAGTTTGGATAATGGGATATCAGTTATCCATCACAGTTGTCGAAATCTGACATGGAAAACTAGAAGTAAATATGTTCTTGTCATTTCCCATTGATTTGTCATCCTATATTACGAGGAATTGCCCCGCATATTCGAACATTGCTTAACATCACGCCTTACATGAATGCAGAGAACTGAGCGTTATTTTCACACTGAAATGGAATTTCACTATTACATCGACACAGGAAATTATATGCATCGAAATCCTCTAATTCCATAACCTATTAGCTCACTACTTACTAAATGGCACCATCCCCCTCAGCATATCCTTTAGTGGTTGATTCAAAAACAGCATCCATCCACTCTCCATACTATTATCGGAACGAAGCAGCTTCATTGTCACAACAGTCCACATTGAAAGGATGTAGCAAAAATACTTCTACCGCTTGCGTTTCTGTCCCATTACGCATGGAATCCATATCGAGGGTGTAAAATCTTAAATATTTTGTATCTGAGATGGAAATACTATGAAATATTCATTAAGAGGTCTGCATGTGTCTTTACTGGAGAGGGCACACTGTCAGTCCTCCTGTGTAATGGTAATACGTTTTTGTCAATGAAAGGCTGCATAGAGAAACTAAGGCTGTTTGATTTACATGTTTGGTTCTGCTGGAATATGAAATGGAATCATAGAATTTTTCTGTAATGTCGTTAAATGGATCTTTATCATCTAAAGCACTCATTTTTAAACATATCAATTACATCTATATACACTTTAATTCCCACCATTGCACACTTACTTCTTCGCGCACGAAGTTTTCTGTCGCTATCTTCTGTGAATATTCATCCGAATATAGACCGGACAAGTAAGTTCGTTCCTTGGCCTTAGTGCTGGAAACATCCTCTCTTAGACAGCTGAGGTACTTCTCAGTAAAGTTTCTGGAAATCTTGCTCACTCTTCTCAGTTCTCGACCTTCCGGAGACATCCATAGAGTACAAGAAATGGCTTTCCACGGCCGAAACATTAATTTCTGTTAACAAAATGATCATTAATACTTACAGTGAAAGAATAGTACTATACAGCGTGACTCACCTAAAACTAGGACCTTAAATATTCCGGAAATAGGTGGTGCCACTGATGTATGGTTTTGACAGAATCGTTTTCTTAACCAATCATCAGATTGTAATATCAATCAGAAACCATACTTTTTGTGCATACATACGCTTTTTTAAATGGAACATTGCCTATTGACATCAACAAACTAAAAGATGGATAAATTAGAATGTCAGTGGTGTTTTTTGCAGAAGTCTAGCCTATTGACATCAACAAACTAAAAGAAGGATAAATTAGAATGGCAGTGGTGTTTCTTGCACAAGTCTAGTGCGAGTCGTTTACCATATACCGTGTTTAGAATAGTTTCCTCACCAACACTTGTTTGTGCCATTGTACCTGCATAGTTGTTAAGTATGAAGTCATTATGTTTGCTTACAGTGTATTTAGGTGTTCATTGCGTGCATTGCGAGCTGCTAGTCGGTTAGTATGTAACAGTGCAAACGGTAGGTTGTGAGTGGACAGTGGGACTCAGCAATGCAGAAGAAGACGACATACTCGTGGTGTATGATGAGCGTAGGAAGAATGTAATCCGTTCATGTATGGTGTATGCAGCAAGCCACCCTAGTTAACTCAGCCATCTTGGTAATTATTTGTCCACCTTTTCAACCAGCTACTTGAAAGTGGTGGTGTTCCACCTAGATAACGTAACAGAGATAAACAACTGACGACAAATGCTCTTGTTGGTGTAGCAGTTAATCCGATCGTTAGCCCATCATAATAGCATGAGGAAGGTGCATGAGTCAGGCAAGTGTTCTATGCATTCTCCATTGACCTAGGTTGCATCTCTCTCACATCTCTCTCCATTAAGTACTGTATGGAAACGATTATGAGAATGTACGTGGACATTAAGGCAGTATACTCCAGATGTATTATGTTTCGTAATTACTAATGAAGCCACATTTGTCAATCAGGGCCAGGTAAACCGCCGAAATGTGCGCTACTGGACTGCTGACAATCTAGTGGTCTGTTAAAATCCTTCGTCTACTTCCATGGAGTATAAACATGTGGTGTACAGTAGTGAAACATCAGCTCATAGGCCCCTTTTTCATAGATAGAACACCATATGTGTACAAGTATTGGAGCCTCCTAAGACACCATCTTCCACGGACACTACAACACATTCCTCTACAGACTAGGAGGAACCTGCGGTATGCACATAATGGCCGTCCAGAATATATTGCACGATGTATTACAGCATGTCTTCACAAACTGTTTCCAGTAGCAGAGGACCTGTACCTTGTCCTGCCCATTCCGCAGACTTGACGCCTGTTGACTTTCTCTGTGGGAAAACCTGAAAGACCCTGTGTACAAGGACATACCAACTACATCCGATAATAGCCAACGACATATTACTGTAGCCTGCTCGGACATTTCAAGAGAACATGTGCATAAGTCGTTCCATATCAGGCTAGAAGCGTTTATCGTCTTTTCCGGTGGTTGAACACAATCTGCGATGATTAATTGTTTCGTTACTGATCAGAATCCAAATAAATAGTGTGATGTGTTGTTCTATAGTGTGTGGTACACAGGTATTGTACAAGTGCCAGTTTGGGAACTTTTGAAAATACGATATCTCGTAAATGACTTCCAGTAGAACCATGCAATAGACACCTCGGACATTCTAATTCAACTGATTTTTGTCTGTTAATGTCAATAGGCATTGATTCATTTAGAAAGTGTATGTTTGCACAGTCTATTGACTGGCTGACAAAAGGAGCCCCTGACTACCAGTCCATTGTCAGATCACGCATTCTCCCTTTCTCATACATTTTGACTATACCTGCTTGTGTGGAAACAAAGGAGACCCACATTACGCAATTACATGCAAGTAATTAATGTCAAATTAAATATGGAAGTATTGAATACGTTAATATAACATCCAGTAACTTAAATAATTAATTCCTGGCCACAGGATATATAAATGTTTAGAGTTCAATTCCCTTGATAGGTAGAATGGCCATCAGAGTGCATTACAATTACACATCTACGTCTATAGTCCGTCAGCCACCTCATGGTGTGTGGTGGAGGGCACTTTTTCTACCAACGTCACTTCCAAGTTTTTTTGTTCCAGGCGCGAATGGTTCGTGGGAGAAAATATTGGTGGTAAACCTCTATGTGGGTTCGAATCCCTCTGACTTTATATTCATGACCTTTTCGCGGAACATGCGTAGGAGGAATCAATATATTGCTTGACTCTTTGTAATGCCACAGTTAAGAAGAAACTGTCAAAACATATTTAAATACTCTCAGATTTAGAACGTGAAGAGAAAGCATAAATTTTATTTGTGTATTTGTAAATTGCAGTTCAAGGAGAGTTTGAAATATCTGAAAATAGACGCCAGTAGTCTGTGAAAGTAACAAGTAACGCCTTCAAGTGTAAGGAACTATTGCACAAATATTGTCCTTTCATTCATGAAGAAAGTCTTAAATTCTGATGTTCATACTTTCGTCATTAATCCTTTCAAAAGATGAAGAATGTAGGAACCACTAAATACACTGACAGGTCGAATCGTTATGACCACCTGCTTAATAGCTTCATTCGTCATCTTTGTAACACAGTGTATCGCCGATTCTGCATGTCATCTATTCTACAGTTCGTTGGCACATTTGTGGAGTACGTGGCACAAGGTGTCTCCCCCCCTCCCCCTTCCATCCCTTTCTTTCCTGCCTATTCTCTCTCTGACTCCCTTCTCTCCCCCTTTCTTTTCCACTCCTCCCCCTTTTCTTGCACCTCATCAGTCCGGATCCTCCCACTGCCGCCATGTCGCCCATAGTGCTGTTTCCAGTGAATGTTCAGTGTTTTGCGTCCCCTGTCAGTGTTGCAAACAGCCACCATACTACCGCTCGTTGTGTTTTTATCTCATGCGAAAAAACGCCGTGTTTTTTAATTTTGCCTGTCTACTTACTTTGTCTATATATCCTCATCGTCAACGCCGTGTTTTTGTATTTTAAATTGCGTTATTAACAAAGTCATATAAAAATATAAAATAAAAAACCCAGAAAATAAAAAAGTTGTTATATTAACTTAATCATAGCTAACACTTGGTTTAAGAATCATGAAAGAAGGTTGTATACGTGGAAGAACCCTGGAGATACTAAAAGGTATCAGATAGATTATATAATGGTAAGACAGAGATTTAGGAACCAGGTTTTAAGTTGTAAGACATTTCCAGGGGCAGATGTGGACTCTGACCACAATCTATTGGTTATGACCTGTAGATTAAAACTGAAGAAACTGCAAAAATGTGGGAAATTAAGGAGATGGGACCTGGATAAACTGAAAGAACCAGAGGTTGTACAGAGTTTCAGGGAGAGGATAAGGGAACAATTGACAGGAATAGGGGAAAGAAATACAGTAGAAGAAGAATGGGTAGCTCTGAGGGATGAAGTAGTGAAGGCAGCAGAGGATAAAGTAGGTACAAAGACGAGGGCTGCTAGAAATCCTTGGGTAACAGACGAAATATTGAATTTAATTGATGAAAGGAGAAAATATAAAAATGCAGTAAATGAAGCAGGCAAAAAGGAATACAAACGTCTCAAAAATGAGATCGACAGGAAGTGCAAAATGGCTAAACAGGGATGGCTAGTGGACAAATGTAAGGATGTAGAAGCTTATCTCTCTAGGGGTAAGATAGATACTGCCTACAGGAAAATTAAAGAGACCTTTGGAGAGAATAGAACCATGTGTATGAATATCAATAGCTCAGATGGCAACGCAGTTCTAAGCAAAGAAGGGAAGGCAGAAAGGTGGAAGGAGTATATAGAAGGTTTATACAAGGGCGATGTACTTGAGGACAATATTATGGAAATGGAAGAGGATGTAGATGAAGACGAAATGGGAGATACGATACTGCGTGAAGAGTTTGACAGAGCACTGAAAGACCTGAGTCGAAACAAGGCCCCCGGAGTAGACAACATTCCATTAGAACTACTGACGGCCTTGGGAGAACCAGTCCTGACAAAACTCTACCAGCTGGTGAGCAAGATGTATGAGACAGGCGAAATACCCTCAGACTTCAAGAAGAATATAATAATTCCAATCCCAAAGAAAGCAGGTGCTGACAGATGTGAAAATTACCGAACTATCAGTTTAATAAGCCACGGCTGCAAAATACTAACGCGAATTCTTTACAGACGAATGGAAAAACTGGTAGATGCAGACCTCGGGGAGGATCAGTTTGGATTCCGTCGAAATGTTGGAACACGTGAGGCAATACTGACCTTACGACTTATCTTAGAAGAAAGATTAAGAAAAGGCAAACCTACGTTTCTAGCATTTGTAGACTTAGAGAAAGCTTTTGACAATGTTGACTGGAATACTCTTTTTCAAATTCTAAAGGTGGCAGGGGTAAAATACAGGGAGCGAAAGGCTATTTATAATTTGTACAGAAACCAGATGGCAGTAATAAGAGTCGAGGGGCATGAAAGGGAAGCAGTGGTTGGGAAAGGAGTGAGACAGGGTTGTAGCCTCTCCCCGATGTTATTCAATCTGTATATTGAGCAAGCAGTAAAGGAAACAAAAGAAAAATTTGGAGTAGGTATTAAAATTCATGGAGACGAAGTAAAAACTTTGAGGTTCGCCGATGACATTGTAATTCTGTCAGAGACGGCAAAGGACTTGGAAGAGCAGTTGAACGGAATGGACAGTGTCTTGAAAGGAGGATATAAGATGAACATTAACAAAAGCAAAACGAGGATAATGGAATGTAGTCAAATTAAATCGGGTGATGCTGAGGGAATTAGATTAGGAAATGAGACACTTAAAGTAGTAAAGGAGTTTTGCTATTTAGGAAGTAAAATAACTGATGATGGTCGAAGTAGAGAGGATATAAAATGTAGACTGGCAATGGCAAGGAAAGCGTTTCTGAAGAAGAGAAATTTGTTAACATCGAATATAGATTTATGTATCAGGAAGTCGTTTCTGAAAGTATTTGTTTAGAGTGTAGCCATGTATGGAAGTGAAACATGGACGATAACTAGTTTGGACAAGAAGAGAATAGAAGCTTTCGAAATGTGGTGCTACAGAAGAATACTGAAGATAAGGTGGATAGATCACGTAACTAATGAGGAGGTATTGAATAGGATTGGGGAGAAGAGAAGTTTGTGGCACAACTTGACTAGAAGAAGGGATCGGTTGGTAGGACATGTTTTGAGGCATCAAGGGATCACAAATTTAGCATTGGAGGGCAGCGTGGAGGGTAAAAATCGTAGAGGGAGACCGAGAGATCAGTACACTAAGCAGATTCAGAAGGATGTAGGTTGCAGTAGGTACTGGGAGATGAAGCAGCTTGCACAGGATAGAGTAGCATGGAGAGCTGCATCAAACCAGTCTCAGGACTGAAGACAACAACAACAACATATTAACTTAAGTATGTTGTTAAATTAACTTAATTATGTCACGTATTGGAAAATGTGACTCATTCCGCATCATTACGAAATATCGTATTCATGATCCATGGAACTAGTATTAATATAATCTAACCTAATCGTCAGTTTATGACCTGTTTATATTGTTTGTTATCTTAGAAGTGCCTCTTGCTGCTGCCCTTACACAGCCATTGCCTGCCTGCCTGCCTGCCTGCTTGCCTGCTTGTTCATCTGCCTGCTTGTCTACTGGCCACTGACATCCGTCCGATATCGCCGCCGCCATATGCTGTCCGCCGTCCACCGTCAGTCCGTCGGGCGGCGCCGCCCAGAGCTCACAGCCGCCTGGCGCTTTCGTCGTTCGTCCGTCCGTCTGCCTGCCTGCCTACCTGTTAGCTGTCGCCGCCGCCGCCACCGCCGCCGACACCCAGTGTGCGCCACTGCCTGCTGTCCGTCCGTCACCATCCATCCATCCGTCCGTCCACCTGCTGCCATACATCGGCGCCGCCACCTGCTGTTCGTCTGCGGCTGCCAGTTGTCGCCATCCGTCTGTCCGTGCCATCCATCCATCGCCATCTGGCTGTCATGAGCCTCCACACCTCTACTGTCATCTGCACCTCCCCTTCCCCCACTACCGCTGTTACTTCCTGGACTGCCGCCCCTGGCCTCCCTCCCCCCACTCACCCATTCCTCCATCTCCCCTTCTGCTGTTTACCCCTACATCTACACCCTTCCCCCAGCCTGCACACCTGCAGCAGCTCCCACTAATGCCCCCGCCCTCATGTATGCCTCCGCTGCCGCCTCTGCTGCTGCCTCAGGTGGTCAGCTTCCCCTCTCTGTCACTTCATCATCTGGGTCCCCTGCCTGCATCATGTCATGCCGGGCCACAATCGCCACCACTGAACCAGCCACATCTCCCAGCATCTGCCGCCTGCCAACTCACTCTCCCCTATCCCTCTACCCTCCTCCCAGCCTACGCTCTTCAAAAAGCTCCAGAAGTGTGTCATTGCCAACTCTGATCCCACCACTTCCCACAAAAAGTCACCGCCTCCTCCCCCTCTTGCCTTCTTCTCCATGGACACCACCACTCCCCTGACACCCATGCCCCACCACCAACCTCCAAACTTTTACCCTGTCAACCCAGGACCCCAAGTTCCTTGATGCCCATACCCTCACTATGTAGATCTGAAGGTATCTACCTGATGCTCTCACCTCCCAACTGACTTCCTGCAAGGACTCAGTCTGCATCAAGTCCCTCTCCCCCTGCTTTCATACGGACCCCTTCCATGAACTCCCGCTCATTATGTTTGGCACTGATGTGTCCCTGACACTCCTCCTCTCTTCTTCCTCTCCTCATCAGCCCCAGCCCTCTTTCACCCCCCCCCCCCCCCCCACCTACACCAACATTATCACTAAGTCACCAAGCGCAGGCCGTTGATCAAGGAGGATGAGATGCTGGCTGAAATGAACTCACACCTGGAGATGGAAATCTGCACTACCCGTAGTATCCACAATGCCTCCAGAACCACCAGTCTCAAGTGGGTCTTTTCGGAGTCTCCCCTCCATCAACCACCTCCTCACCCAGGGTGCCTGGAGTTTAGATCACTGCCATGCTGTTGAATTCTCCAAATCCTCTCCCCAATCGTATTGCCACCAGTGCTGCCTCATGTACAAACTGCAAAAGCCCTCTGACTGTCCCCATCGCAAAGTCTCCCACTTTCTTAAAAACTGTCCCAACCTCGCCACCCCTCCATCCTGTAACACCTGCAATGGCTCCCATCCCCCCTACTCCCCCAAGCATAAAGCTGAACCCCCTCCTGTCACCCCCTAGCTTACTGTCCCTGTCTATCCCATCAATCCCCCCATCCACCCCATCAATTCACTCTGTCCACCCCCAAAGGCTAAAGATATAATCTGATTCATCACCATGGTCCTCCAAACCATTCACTCTTTCCAATACTTCCACTCCCTCCAACAGATCTCCCTCACTGCCCACTCCATCTATCACCTGAACACCTTCGCCACTTACTCCAACAACCAAGCCCACTTCACCTTCATCTACCTCGACACCCTTGTTTGTGCTTCTTCCCTCTGCTCTCTTCACCCTGCTCTATTCCTTTAATGGCTTGGCACTAATCCTCTTTCAGAACATCCACTCCTTTCGGATCAAGAAATACCTACTCATGAACACCCTCTCCCACCACCAGTTCGACACCTTTCTCCAGCCTCACCATATCATCCGCACCTTTTCCTATATCCTCCACCGCACTGATGCTCTTGTTCCTCGAGTGCAGGGTGGAGTCGCCATTGGCCACATTAAGCACATCCCCATCCTTCCACATCCTCTCTTCAATGGCCCCTTGTATTTAGCGTCTTCTTCCCCTCCCTCATCATAACCTGTCCACTCCACTGCTCCTATTCCCTATGACGTTCCTATGACATTCCATCCCACATTGACTGCACCTTCTCCATCTATGTGAATGTCGCCAGCATCACCATCCATAGCCGCTCTCCTGCCACCGTTCAGTTCCTCCTCACAGTCCAAGGTGACCTTGTTCCTCTTCCCCAGCACACCCATCCTGAAGGCAACACCACCCCTGATGTTGTCACTGCATCTGCCAACCTCCTTGGACACATTGCCATCAACATCCTTGAACTCACAGGTAGCGACCACCTACCCGTCCTTCTCACCATACTGTCTGCTCATTGCCCCACTCTGGCTCCCTGCTGTGGGCCCCCCTCCCAAGGTAGTCCATGAGTACTGTCGCTTCAACTGGGATGCCTACCTAGAATCCATCGCCATCCAGGTAGAAGGCCACACTCGTACCTGCCACCATCTTGATGACACCATCCATGCCTAGTCCTTCCCTCAGAAGAACATTACAGACGCTGTGGAGGCCAATGTTCCTACTAAGGCCATCCCACTCTCCCTCTATGGGCTGTCATCCTCCTCAAATTCCACCGCTTCTATTGCTCCTTTCTGCACACTCAAGACAGGGATACACTCCAACGCCACCAGCAAATACAGCGACACGTATGGAATGTTATTACTGCAAAGTAACGCCAGGACTGGCGTCACACCAGTACATGACTCAACGCCACCCTCCCTATCAACTCCACCAAGTACTGCTCCCCCTTCTATCGCCTTACTGGTTCCCATTCTGCACTCCATTACCCACTTCTCCATAACGACCGACCGCTTCCCAACAACCTCAGTAAGGCCAACTACTTTGCTTTCCGACCTTTCCGAGGCCTCCTCCATCCCTGATGATCCCAACTTTTATTATTCTAATTTCCCCACCATTTTGGAATGCACCAATATCTTAGTTGCTCCACTTGCTCCTAGTCTCCATACTTGGGGCAGTTGCCACCTCCAACATCAACACTCCAATCACAGCACAAGACATTAAACTTATACTCCAGTCAAAAGGAAACATGGACCCTGGTCATGACTGTGTCACCAACTGCCACCTTAGACAATGCCCCTTCTCCCTCCTGACTGTCCTTGCCAATTTATACAATGCCATCCTCTCTACCGGCTTCTACTCTGACCTTCCCGTGTTCTCTTGTTCCTCAAAGCCAACAAACCTCCTTCTGTCGAATCTTCCCACCATCCCATCTGCTTCTCCTCCATCTTCAGTAAGGTCTTTGAATCCATCCTCTCCTGCTGTATCTATCAGCATCTTAATCAACACCACCTCCTCCCCATTACCCAGTGTGGCTTCTGACCCTCCTTCTCCACAGAAGACCTTCCAGATTAATTCCTGTCACAATGCCATTTTTGTCTCCTTTGATCTCCAAAATGCCAATGACCGCATATGGCATAACGTTATCCTCTTTAAACTCCAAACCTATGCCCTGCCTATCAGTTTTGTCTGTTCACTTCCTTCCTCTCACACTTTCCTTTCTACGTAGCTCTCCAAGACACCAACTCCCATGTTTTATCCCACTGCTGGCGACTCCCAGGGCTCTGTCCTCTTCCCTCACCTCTATTTCCTGTACACTGCCAATATGCCCAAGCCATCCTCTCCTGTCCACTTCCTCCAATTTGCTGATGACACTGCCTTCCTGGCTCTCTATCCTCTCCTTCAACGATCCCACCTTGACCAGATCACCACTTGCTGTAACCAGTGTTTCTTTTGTATCAACCTCTCCAAAACCCAGGCAATCATCGTAGGCACACCAGCTGCTCTTTCCATTTCCACTGTTTCTACCTCACAACTTATTCAGTTCACCCTCACTCTGAGATACTTCGGCGTCACCCTCGACCATCACCTCACCAGGACCCTTCATCTCGTGACCATCCATCAGAAAGCCCATTCCTGCCGCCACCTCATGAAACTCTTGTCTGGCCAGAAATGGGTTTTTATTCTTCCACCATCCTCCACACCTACGAATCTCTCTTTTGTCCTATCGTCTTCTCTGTTAAGCCAGAATTCCCTTGATCTCTCCCCCCCCTCCCCACTTTTAAAAGGCCCTCCAAATCCTAGAACACTTTGCGCTCTGCCTTGCCTTTTTTGTCCACGTTCCTGCCCCCACCCCCGCCCTCCATGGCTCCTGAATGATCTCATCACCTTTCCCCACCTCCTCCTTTTCCTCCCACATCTTTGCATCCTCTACACTGTCCACGGGCTTGGTTCCCCCACCCCCCGATTTTCCTCCTCCCTCTCCACCCCCAGCCCGTTGTCATGCCTCTATTGCTGTATCCCTCCCTCTCTCCACCTCCACCCCCTCCATCTCCTTCATCAGGGCAATTTCCAGCACCTTCCCCTCCCAGATGTTGAGCTTTGCTGTGATATCTACCCTTCCTTCCAACTGTAATCTTTCTTTGTCCCCCCCCTTCCAGTGACCCCTTTTCCTCTCCCCTCCTTCTCCCAGTGCGGATTTCCCTCCTTCCCCTGAGCCCCTGCAACCCCTCCTCGACTGCTTTCCTCCGAAGTCCTTCTCTCCCCCACCCTCTTTAGCACCCCTTCCACGCATCTTCCCCCTCTTCTACCTTCTCTCCCTTCTTCCCTTCTCCCTCGTCTCCATGCCCTTGGCAGATCCTCGCAGTTTTCTCACCGTAATCACTGTGCTGCATGAGTGTTGTGTTTGGTGCTGCTCTCCCATGCGTCAAGAGCTGTGATTTTAATTATGTGCTGGACTTGTATGTAGTGTTCCTGTCAGTGATTGTTGTGTGCTACACTGGCTGTCGATACTTTAATGCTGCGGTTATACTTCGCCTTGTGTTCTTTGTCCCAGTGTGTGGTTTTTTTGTGTGCCCTACTTTTTTACCGTTTTTATCTCCATTTTACAGTCGCGCTCCTGTTTGTTTGTTCTCTTCCGTAATGTTATTTTAAATGTCTCCTTTGTATAATTAATGTATTTTGGCTGAAGAGCAACGGGTATGCTGCTGCCAGCCCGCCCCAGATAGGGCATTGAAACACAATAAAGGGAAAGAAAACACCATGTATCTATGTACAAGTCATGTAATTCCCTTAAATAAGTAGCCACTGATTTGTGTATGCTGTGACGGTGCTCGGTAGCAACCCAGATGGGAACCATTGCATTCACATCGGGTGGCACGGGTAGCCAAGAAATTAAAATGATTTCACTATCATGCTCCTAGAACCACTGTAGCACGATTCTGGCTTCGAGACACGGACAGTTACACTGCTTAAGTGTGATATCGTCGTCAGGGAAGATATCAAGCCTTAAGGGATGCTGATGGTTCACAGCTGTTATGCTGACTTCAGTTACTACAACATGTCATATATAAGCGCAATAGAATATCTAGGATAGCTTTATAACACCCCCCCCCCCCCAGCCTGCACCTGTTACGCGTTGCAGGTTTCGAGGAGGCGTTCGCCTGCATTATGGCGTTTATGGAGACGACTAGCCACGTGGTGTAGAAAAACGTGATTCATCGGACTCCCCGACAGGTTTCCAGTGATACACGTTCAATCTGAAAGATCCCCAGTCCACTACAGTTGTGACTGATTATGTCGGTGGCCCAGCATGTGAACACGTAGCGCTCGTCATCTGAATAACCCCTTGTTCAACAGTTTACTGTGAATGGTGTGCTCTGAAACACATAGGGTTCCACCGGCATTCTACTCTTTCGCTAGAGGTGGAATAGATCGTTATCCTGCTATATACAGTAGACCAGCCTCCAAACATGAAGTCCTTTGAGAGATGAGGATGTCCTACCATTTAGTGCTTAGTAGTAGCTTTACAGTCCTTTTATGAGTTTCCTTAGATAATCATGACAGAAGCACGTGAACATCCGACCAGCTTCGCCGTCTTCGGGATACTCGTACACAGGTTCTGCGAATTGATAATCTGTCCTTCGGCAAAGCTACTTATCTCAGTGGATTTCTTCTTAAGAAAAATGCACTTACTGCTTCTTTTTTATAGATAAAGCTAAAAGTGTATTTATAGTATAATACTTCTTAGAAAAACTTCTAAATTCGAGATGACTACACCACCTGTATTAGATTATTGATACCCATCTGTGTATACCAAACACCATGTGATGGAAGGAGGATGTGAAACAGTTTAAAAATTAATTTCTTGTGATTTTTGCCTATCATACCATGGAAGCTGATGGCTTGTAATGATAGTTGCTTCTTTAGGTGTATCAAATATGTATACAAAATATTGTCACCTTTAATGTATGAATGCGAAATCATATATGGAGTAAATTTTATGAAAAAGGTTTTTCATTGACGCTGCATGTCACAACAAAGATGTATTAATTATTGAAAGGGATGATTCTAATATTAAAATTCAGGTACCTATAAGGGTTACTGTTTCTGATCATCAAGTGTAATGTTATCTGAGTAGTATGTAACTGAAGGACGAAAATGTGCTAATTCACTTTGTTATAGCAATAACTCAAATGTAAAGACTCTGACCTTCCATAAGTTTGGACTATTAAGGTCACCTCTCTCCAACATCTGAAATGTTAAGTCTCTTGGTATATACGTCTCTTGGGTTGTTAATTCACATTTGGTCCTATGTGAAGTGTGAGAAAGAAACCATCATCATTAAAAATTACATTATGTTTCTCTATTTTCCACAGAAACCCTAAACTTCACTTTGAAATACTTTCTAAATTATTGTTATCATGTGTATTAAATTCAGGGTGTATTTCATACAATCCAACTGGAGCACTAGTAGAGTTATGAACGCCATCTGTAAACTGCGCTTAGGGATATTGACATATTAAGGGAATGGAATGTACACTGTTATCATGCATCATCGATGTATTTCAACTTGTAGCGTAGTTGATCCCACCCTATATCACTGAGCTGCATCTTTGTACCCTGCTAGACACTCTCTATTTCCACTATCACTTCAAAGTCTACATCAGGTGCTAAACCAATATTAACATGTTTCGACCCATTGGAAGTCAACTGATAAGTTGTGATGAACAATTGCGCTCTGTAACAGCTTAGGGTTTAAGTGTAGCGCAACTGTTTGACATAGTGAAAGCTCAAAGTCTAGAAACAATTCCATGTCCTTCTGTGGTATGTTTTATGCAGCAACAAATATCTTGTCTACATAATAACTTAGTAGTGGAATGGACAGTTATAGTGGAACTGCAAAGTCTGGAACAGCTCTCCAAGCTGACTTAATTTCCACTCCAGCATATTGGGATCTACATAAGGGAGCTTGTCTGCATGCTGTCTTCATTTCTACTTGTACTGCTGTACTGGTGTAGTCGATTTCCGTCCCATCGTGTTAGGAGCTATATTAGGAAGTGTGTATGCATGCCACCTCGATACTTGCTGCTGTTGCTCAGATTTGTCACAAACTACATCCTGTGCATCATGGATCTGTTGAATTGAGTTAGAAATAAAATGAAACCATAAAAACATATACATAGATACAAACATAAATAACAAATAAAAAACATTGAAAGAGAGGAATGGTTTAAAATGGACAATCGAGAGTGTGAGACAGTTTCTTGTTCCTGCATGCCATGGATGCCGCATGACGCTTAATGATGATGATCTTTTCACTGTTAAGTATGGAACACAGGTGGTGGGCCCATTTGGTGGTTAGTTTGCCTGAATACTGAGAGTGGGTAGTGGGTTCGACCATCCCAGTGTCATAGGCTTTGGCGCAACCATTCTGGGCTGCACTCATATCCCCTTTGACTCCATTGTCACTAGAGATATAATGTGTTCGAAACATATAACCATGCAGGTTAGGTCCTGTAGAGTGTCGTCTTAGAAATATTACTACTCTGCTAGTCCTTTACTGTGTTGGAAAATCACTTGTGAACATGCTAGAAATTCAAAGCAGACACTTATTCTGAAGTGTTCTGATTAGTAAGCTCTATAATGTTCATCCACACACTTCCATAAAATGTGTAGCCATAAGGTTTTCAGACATACTTTTTTCTAACAGGTGCCAGCTTTTTAAAAGTGAGTGCACTGTATGGTATTTTCGTTGTTGAAGTATATTTTCACTGCTCTTGGGTGGGTTTCATCTACACTGATATCAAATTTCAAAAAAAAAAAAAAAAAAATGGTTTACCTACTTTGAAAATTAGTGTTAGTTAAAAAATAAGACTATCAGCTATCTACACTGGATGTGAGTCAGTGCAGTACATGTGTTTGAGAGTCCTTAATAGGTATTTATGAACCCATTGCATTCTGAATTCGCCATGAATCCTAATGTTTGAATATGATTCTACTTCAGCTATACCAACTGAGCCACACTGATTAACACAGCTGTATGAATTATCGTCACACATTTCCCTGTAGAAACAGCCTTACAGTTCACATGAAATGATAAATGTGGTGCATGGTTGGTGTGGGATGTATAGTGTATGTGACGGATTCCTTGAGTGCAGTGTGAGGCGTGTGAATTCTGTGATGTAGGTTTTCTGGTGCAGGTATGGTGTGTGGGGAACATTATCGATGAATTATTGAGCTGTACAGGCTGGTGTAGCGTTGTCTGTCATGTATGGCGTCGTGTGGTGTGTGATGATGTATGGTGTTGTGTGTGGCATATGTAAGAGTGTGGAGTATGGCGGGTGTTGTGTGTCATATCTCAGTTTCTTGTATTGCAAGGTGTGTGTGGTGTGTAATATATATATATATATATATATATATATATATATGTGTGTGTGTGTGTGTGTGTGTGTGTGTGTGTTTGTATTTGTGTGTGGGAGAGATAGTACTTTGTGGGTTGTTTATATAATGTATTCCTTATGTTGTGTGATTTTTGTTTATGGTGTGTTATGTTGTGTGGTGTGGTCTGTCATGTTTAGTCCATGGTCGGCTCTGGTATTTCAATAGTGGTGTGTTGCATGTGTATTGTGTGCTGTGTGGCGAGGTAATGTGAGTGGTCTGGTTTGTGTATGTTGAGATGTTTCTAATTAGAGTGTGTTGTGGAGTATAGTTTGTGGTGAGTGTTGTGAGGTGAGCTGAATGTTTTGTTTGTTATCATGTGTAATAAGTGTGGTGTTAAAGACTTTGGCGCTGTTTCCACTAACCTTCAAACCATAGAAAAGCAATTATGTTGCTCCATAGACCTCCATTCAATGAATTGTGGAGAATATCTAATATCACTGCCATTCATTCTCTTTACTATTATACTTACATGTGGAGCAGTGGGAGAACGATTATGTGTCACTGTGCATATGGTGTTCACTGTCAAGTAACTTCCAAGCGTTAGGTGTGGTAAATCTGTATGACTTGTACTCTATAACATGGATCACGGTGGAGTGAGTCAAACTATGGTGGACATATCTTAAACTACTCGTCGATTATGTTGTCAGTATGTGTCTGGTCAGCGTTAAATATTGTTGTGAGACTGTCACGCCATGAACAAAGTACGGAATAACATGTTAGATTTGTGAGTAGATCCAAGAGAACATCATTATTCGTCAGAATGGGTGCAGCACCCTCAGTATCCTAGCTATTGCGGTTTTGGTTCGCTACCAGAACTGAGATAACATTGACATGATAATTCACTTCATTGTGGTGCTTTATGTTTTCAACATACATTTAACGATTCTTTGAATGAGTGACAGCTGTGTTAATTTTCAAATCTTATTGAGACATCTAATACTGTGTGCAGTAACGAGATGTAGACTGTGTACCTGTATTCTGCAGTATGTTCACTGCGTTATAAGAAGTCGACATTATGCAAATAGTCCCCGGGGAGCAGTTTGCTGAGTTTTCGAAACCGGTGGAATAAGCCTATTTAACAAACATTCGTCTCTTACAGTAGTTCACTCATATGTAGAAAGCATGGAACTCGATTACATAGACCCCAGCACTATTTGCGAGTATACAGTCAACTTATGGAATTTATAAAGTGTCTCGCTAAAGAAGGAGATATTGTTAGTGGCCCATTTATAGCTACAGTTTTGCCTTTACGAAGACAAACACTAATAGTGTCGTAAGATATGGTAAGTGGCGGATACAATCATATGACACATTAACGTGGAAAAAAGACTGTGACTTTCCAGTCCAAAGAGTGGTGTGAGTTGAGTCTTTATTTGGCTTTGTAAAGGACAGGAGAAATGGATAGAAGGCTTAGGTTTCTTGGGTACATTAAAAAGCTGTTATATCACTCGCACAGGTATTTGGTAAAAGTACACTATTTGATCAAATGTATCCAGACAAATGGCTGAGAATGGCTTACAAGTTCGTGGCCACTCTATCGGCAATACTGGAATTCATTATGGTGTTGGGCCACCTTTAGTCTTGATGACAGCTTTTACTCTCGCAGGCATACGTTCAATCAGGTGCTGGAAGGTTTCTTGGGGAATGGCAGCCCATTCGTCACAGAGTGCTGCACTGTGGAGAGGTAAGGCCTGGCACAAACTCGGAGTTCCAAAACATCTCAAAGGTGTATACGACTCAGGTCAGGACTCTGTGCAGGATAGTCCACTACAGGGATGCTAATTTAGTGCAATTACTCGGCCACAGGCCGTGGGCCATGAACAAGTGGTCGATCGTGTTGAAAGATGTAATGCTATCCCTGAATTTCTCTTCAACAGTGGGAAGCGACAAGATGCTAAAACACCAATTTAGGCCTGTGTCGTGATAGTTCCACGCAAAACAACAAGGGGTGCAAGGCCCCTCCATGCAAAACACGACCACACCATAGTAGCAACGCCTCCGAAATTTAGTGTTCACTCTACACACCCTGGCAGATGATGTTCACCGGACATTCGCCATACCCACACCCTCCCATCGGATCCCTACAATGTGTACCGTGATTCGTCACTCCACACAACGTTTTTCCACTGTCCAATAGCCCAATGTTTACGCTCCTTACACCAAGCGAGGTGTCATTTGGCACATACTGGTGTGATGTGTGGCTTATGAGCGGCCGCCAAGTTTTCTCACCTCCCACCTAACTGTCATAGTACTTGCAATGAATCCTGATGCTGTTTGGATTACCTGTGTGATGGTCTGGATAGATGTCTGCCTATTGTGCATTAAGACCCTGTCAGTCAACAGTCGAGGTTGGCCTGTATGCTTTTGGAGTGTATGTGTCCCGTCACGTTTCCACTTCACTATCACATCGGAAACAGTGGACCTTGGGATGTTGAGGAATGTGGAAATTTCACGTACAGACGTATGACACAAGTGACACCCAATCACCTGATCCAGCCCGAAGTCTGTGAATTCTGCTCTCTCACGATGTCTAATGACTACTGAGGCCGCTGACATGGAGTATCTGGCAGTCGGTGGCAGCACAATCGACGTAATATGAAAAACGGTGTTTTTTTAGAGTGTCCGGAAACTTTTGATCATACAGTGTATGTCGAACCCTCAGTTTCCTGGAAGTTACGATTTTGGGTCTGTAGCAGAGGTGGGAGCATCATAATATCTTAATTTAGTGCACAGGTGCTGCCACATGCTAGTCGACCTAACATTGAACGATTTTCTGTATGCATGTCAGCTATTTCCATTTACAAATCGTATGAAGATGTCTGATGTTACGTGTATAACACTGAACATTTGACGAGGTGGAAGGCCTTTCATGTGGAATTCACTTATACCGTTGCTGTCACATTGGCACTGGCTGATCTGCATTGCTGTTGCTGGCTCAGTACCGTTTCCCTAACTTCTTCTCTAACTTTTCAGGACTATTATGTATTCTCCTTGAATAACAGAAGAAATCTGAGTACACTTTAACATGATAACTCCATGACTGTTTACTGGTTTCAACCTAAAACTCAGAGCTGCCCGTATAATTATGTCTTTTTAAGTATATGACTACACCTTGACAAGGCATTCACACTTCTTTAGGTGAAAATTTCATAGCTTTCGATTTTCTCGTTGCTGATTTCATTATAACATTTGCGTGAAAATTCATTAACTTGTATGTATACCACTTGTCACCATTTAGAAGTATTATGGATACATTTAATGTTAAGTACACACCATAAGATGCAGTAACACAGTTGTGGGCCATCGCTACAGAGAGTATGCTTCATGAGCCATCAGCGGTCAGCTGGGTTGTGCTGAAGGGGATCTCTTATGCTCTAGTCAGGTGATTTCCTGTTAGTCCTCTGCTTGCATTCTCGAGGTATAGCATTTATATTTTTCTCATTAGAGGGACGTAGCGATGTGTAGTGTTTGGTTGGCAATGCCGCAGTCCAGTCGTCTGCAATGAATTTGCGCTGTACTCTGTTGGGGATGGCAGTTCAATTATTGGTCTTCAAATATACTGCACAAGTAAGGTACCGAATAGCACTCTCAGATAAAATATCATAATTTCCCATTATACACTCCAGGAAATTGAAATAAGAACACCGTGAATTCATTGTCCCAGGAAAGGGAAACTTTATTGACACATTCCTGGGGTCAGATACATCACATGATCACATTGACAGAACCACAGGCACATAGACACAGGCAACAGAGCATGCACAATGTCGGCACTAGTACAGTGTATATCCACCTTTCGCAGCAATGCAGGCTGATATTCTCCCATGGAGACGATCGTACAGATGCTGGATGTAGTCCTGTGGAACGGCTTGCCATGACATTTCCACCTGGCGCCTCAGTTGGACCAGCGTTCGTGCTGGACGTGCAGACCGCGTGAGACGTCGCTTCATCCAGTCCCAAACATGCTCAATGGGGGACAGATCCGGAGATCTTGCTGGCCAGGGTAGTTGACTTACACCTTCTAGAGCACGTTGGGTGGCACGGGATACATGAGGACGTGCATTGTCCTGTTGGAACAGCAAGTTCCCTTGCCGGTCTAGGAATGGTAGAACGTTGGGTTCGATGACGGTTTGGATGTATCGTGCACTATTCAGTGTGCCCTCGACGATCACCAGAGGTGTACGGCCAGTGTAGGAGATCGTTCCCCACACCATGATGTCGGGTGTTGGCCCTGTGTGCCTCGGTCGTATGCAGTCCTGATTGTGGCGCTCACCTGCACGGCGCCAAACACGCATACGACCATCATTGGCACCAAGGCAGAAGCGACTCTCATCGCTGAAGACGACACGTCTCCATTCGTCCCTCCATTCACGCCTGTCGCGACACCACTGGAGGCGGGCTGCACGATGTTGGGGCGTGAGCGGAAAACGGCCTAACGGTGTGCGGGACCGTAGCCCAGCTTCATGGAAACGGTTGCGAATGGTCCTCGCCGATACCCCAGCAGCAACAGTGTCCCTAATTTTCTGGGAAGTGGCGGTGCGGTCCCCTACGGCACTGCGTAGGATCTTACGGTCTTGTCGTGCATCCGTGCGTCGCTGCGGTCCGGTCCCAGGTCGACGGGCACATGCACCTTCCGCCGACCACTGGCGACAACATCGATGTACTGTGGAGACCTCACGCTCCACGTGTTGAGCAATTCGGCGGTACGTCCACCCGGCCTCCCGCATGCCCACTATACGCCCTCGCTCAAAGTCCGTCAACTGCACATACGGTTCACGTCAACGCTGTCGCGGCATGCTACCAGTGTTAAAGACTGCGATGGAGCTCCGTATGCCACAGCAAACTGGCTGACACTGACGGCGGCGGTGCACAAATGCTGCGCAGCTAGCGCCATTCGACGGCCAACACCGCGGTTCCTGGTGTGTCCGCTGTGCCGTGCGTGTGATCATTGCTTGTACAGCCCTCTCGCAGTGTCCGGAGCAAGTATGGTGGGTCTGACACACCGGTGTCAATGTGTTCTTTTTTCCATTTCCAGGAGTGTATGTATTATCCGCATTTTCTGATTGTACGATTTGACTAGTGAGTAAGTATAAGCGGATTTTATTTGCAAATATTTGTGCTACACACCTGATAGATATATCTTAAGTTCGCATCTTAGGTGGCACTGTTATGGTCGGTTATATTACTGTTGATGAAACGACCATCATTCATTCCACACAGAAATGATTGTGACTAATTTTAGATGGTAGTACCTGACTCTTGCTTTCTTTTCTTTATTTCTTTCTTTTTGTTTTCTTTTCTCTCCTTCCTTCACAACCACTGCACAAGTGTCTACCACCAAGACAACGGATGTGCATGTATTTGTTTTTCCATTCCGAAGCAGAACGTGTGTGTGGTTTGTAGGTTATTTTACTATGTTATCGTGGACTTTTCAAGTAGTCGGGCCATCAAGAATTTTGCCACCATACAAAAGAGGCTAACCAAATGTGAGTATGGTGAGAGTTAGCATGGACACTATTAGCGACTGCAGGTAATGTGGCAGCGATAGAGTTTGCTTACAAAATGATGCAATTGTTCCTAGTACACATAAATATTTTAGACTCCAAATTATGATTCTGTATGACTTCATGTGCTGACCAACACATACTACTCTTTAAGCAAGAGGAATCGCCTATCTTACGAAGGAATTATGCAATGACCTGCCTGCTAAAAATACCTGTACAGAGTTCTGCAGGCAAGTTACTTCGCTGTTTCCTGGTATTCTGACGCCATATTAGAGCTACGCCAGTTCTCTTGGTCTTGGATTATGACATTATGTTGATGCTGCACTACGATCCGATATCCTCGTTTCTGACGTCATGGAGCTGCTCGAGCATGCTTTGGTCGCCATGCTCGATCACCATATTGTATAGCAGACCTGATTGAATTCTGAAACCATACCAAGGTTACAGCAGTATCCCTGGCCTACGATTCTGACGTCGAAGATCTGCACCACTATTAAAGGTCAGCCTGCATGACTAAAGCCAATTTAAACTTAGGACAACAGCCATTCATGCGCAGTATAAGGGAAAGCTCTCCAAAATTTGAATTTTCTTCAAATTTTTGGATTTCCTTGCACTTTATGCATAGGGAAATAGGCCTATGTCCGGGGTGGGGAGAGTTCCCGTAACATCATCAGTGATGAGAGTATGCCAGAAAAGTACACCAGATCTCTCCTAAATACTTACTTACGCACATAGTGAAGTTAAGGTGTTAATGAACTTGAAGAAAAAGAACTCTTTGTTTAAGTACCTAAACGACTGGTATAGATAACCCATCTTAAATGTCTTTCAACTATTATATTCATCTTCTTCGAGTCCCCAGAGCGATCGTTTTCTTACACATGCGTTACTTGCACTCGACATGAAATTATTTTTGTGTTAAAATATTGGCAGCCCTCTGGTATATATATAAATTTACTATGACGTCTTACAGACCTGTTGTAGGTGCCACTCTCTAGCAGACCACAGTTCTCAATACTTGTCTGACGAACAACATAGTACCATCATGAGCACTCGTATAATTTGATACTGAATAACCATTTTTACTTATTAAGTTTGTGCTGCATGCTTCGGTCCTTTTCGTTTCACGCGAAAGAAAAACACAAAGTTGTCATTAACTTCTAGCTGCTGATAATGAGCATGAAAGAGCAGTTTTCACTTGCGTTATCTGAAGCTCGTACTAGAACTTTAGCAGGCTAAAGTGAAAAATTTCATTTTAAGCTAATCCATATAGCGATGAAAACAAGAGCGAAAGGCTTAGCTTTAACATGCTTTCAGAAGTTTCATGAACTTACCGACGCTGCTTCCAAACCTTTAAGGATGCTGTCGACAAGCTCAACTTGTTTGCTCGGATCTGGTTCTAGGCGATCCATCTCTAGGCAGCCAATGGTAGACAGCGCAGTGCGCATAGCGCTTAAGCCCATGATTCTATACAAGTCCACCTCTGCACCGCCCGTTGCCATCAGATTTTGGCAAAGTAGGTGTCCTTCTTCGTTGAAAGTGTCCATATATTTCTCCAATGCCTACCATTCAAAACATATTTTATATAGGATTTTCACACAAATTTGTCTGTAAATTAATAAGACCAATTCATCTGGCGACTCTAATGACATTTTATGTAGAGAGACAA
Source organism: Schistocerca gregaria (assembly GCF_023897955.1). NCBI lineage: Eukaryota > Metazoa > Arthropoda > Insecta > Orthoptera > Acrididae > Schistocerca > Schistocerca gregaria. Next base: position 461,758,454 of record NC_064922.1, on the reverse strand, counting down.
ACGGCCTATATAAACCTGTCCATTACTCATCAATGGCGCGCACCGTACAATACACAAAAGACAGTTACAGAACTCATTATCACAGAATTCCCATTTCATTCTAGGTTGCGTTCTTTGTCGAAAATGGACACATGTGTCCGCTGCTTCTGCGAATCTGTTACAGGTATGGAAATCTATACATTATCTGTTTATATCGGCAGGGAGACCGAAGATAATCTCGATGAAATATGTCCTAAGCAGAAATCTTTATTTCGACAAATGAGATAAAATTTTGAGATGCAACAGTGCATTTATTTTACCGACAGACGAAGCCTGAAAATAGTTTCGGATGATAAAGAAAGGAAGTACATGAGTTTAAGAGGACGTTAAATGACACCTCATCGTAAACCGTTCCTGGAAATATATGTAATATATGTTCTTGTAGTCGCAGAACGTTTTGCACAAAAAAAGTCATTGCTTTGAGAGAAACAGCAGAGCTGAATTGGTATGTCTCCAATCACACCATTACCTAAGATAAATGTCGGTAACCTCAATGAAACAAAGCAAAGTTAATGACAGTTTTTGAAACTGTATCACAGTCGTTCCGACTTACGATCACTAAATGTAATTAGACTAATGGGTTAATTGTCCGAAGGTTGAAATATTTTTTAAAAAATTTTTAAATCAGAAAGTGTGGTGTAGTAAATTCATTTGTTGTCGTTCAAGGGAGGGGCAAGGGGCAGAGAGAGAGAGAGAGAGAGAGAGAGAGAGAGAGAGAGAGAGAGAGAGAGAGAGAAACCACACGCAGAATCGTACAGTTGGTTAAAACCTACAGTCGGAAACACTGAAGCGTTCCTGTTCAAGAGAAAGTTCTTATTCAAATCGCAACAAGCCTAAACAGCATAGGTATGAAATGTTTTTGGTAATCATGACTGAAACAATCGTAGCAGAATGCACAGGTTGAGGGAGGAAATCCTGATAATAAGCTAAGAGCAGTGTATGGGATTTTGAATCAAGCAAATAACAGAAGGTCAGGAAAGCATCGTTGTGGAGCTATAGCCAGAAAATGAGAACGCCAAACACTCTGCGGCGAGCTCGCCGAAGTCAACAATCGTGAAGAGCTTTTCACTTTAGTTTCTGATCCCAAAATGATTTTCGAAACATTCCAGAAATTTTCTAGAGGGTGTGGCAATCTCCACTCCCACGAGCAACACTGTAGCGAATTTGGGGCTGGGAATTTCGAACATCTCATATAAATTGTGTTATTTGAGATTCAAAAGAATATTCAAAATTGAAATGCTTTTTCCATTTTCACCATTGTCTGATTTCCCACTTACTGATCGACCATACGATAGTTAAGTCGGCGTAAGTTTATGCCTGTCAGCAGCTTCGCGGACGTACCTCACGCAATCACGTAACGCTATTTTGTAAACGTCTCTATGAGAACGCCTCAGTGTTGTCACAGCTCTGTACAGAGCTTCTGTTTTAGCCTGCAGCCAGTAGCGCTTCATAGCTGATAGCTTCCAAAATCGCTATGAACTGTCTGGGACCGTCTAATGCTGTCCCGGCTGTAACTAGAATAAAAGTTTGTTTTTACTCTTTGTACATTAGGAGGAAATAAAATATGTGACCATTATGTTTCCCTAGCCTGCAGCCATTAGTGCCTCACAGCTGAGAGCTAGTAAAATCGCTATGAACTGTGTGGGACTTTCTAATGCTGTCCCGGCTGTAACTAGAACAAAAGTTTGTTTTTGCTCTTTGTACATTAGGAGAAAATAAAATATGTGACCATTATGTTTCCTTATTAACGACATTGCACCAAATGTAGACTATCTTACTACGTCAGAACTTCTTCCGACCTGGTCCCGGAAGGTGCAACAGCACCAACAAATCGCTGTGTCATCCTCAGCTGAAAGCATTTTCGGTTGCATATATTGAGAAACGAGCGGTCAGCTCAGACGTTGCCAGTTTTCAGGACCACTACTCCTTGGTCAAGTAGCTCCTGAACAGGCACCATGAGGCTTAGTCCACCCCCGTGGATCATCCAGTTCAGGCCCTATCACGACCGACAGTGCTTCACTCCGGTGGTCTGACGGGAACCTGTAAGCGTCACCGTGGCTGGGCCGTTGACCGACTACCTTAGTGCAACGCTTTATCTTTAGCAGTACTGCGTATCATAATTACCACCTAATGGTATTACAATACTTTTTGCGCAGTTTATTGAATACTCAAGCTTTACCCAACAAATATCATAGAATATTCGCGTCCAAGGTAACCAGCCGTGGACGGGAATATAAAGTTTCACTAGCTCTGACCGTTCTGAAATAAATACTTTCAGCTCATTTATTTATTAACTGCGCGTGATAAACATTAGCTTGGGCAAATCAGTTTAAATAGAAATCCATTACGCGGGCGCGCTTTTCGTTGCGTGGTCCGTGTTTTACTGGCCATAGTGGCATAGCGATGCCTTTAAGACATATAATTAGTAAATTTTTGAAAATATTTCTTTTTACGAAACATCGGTCTTGCTAAAAGTACTTAAAATTGGCACAAACAGAGTAGACTACACCACATTTATTTCGATGGTAACGGGTTTCAGTCACTGTGTGACGATCCTCAGACCTTCATACTGTCTTATGAACATAGAGCAGATTTAGAAAGATGTCTCATAATAGTAGTGACACATAAAATACGTCATAAGTGAGAAATATTAAAAGAAAAAATTATACTCATCATGGTAAGCGTTGAATGGTAACTGTGGAAAGGTCAACTGATAAGGACAGCAACGCAGTTGTTACTTAAATACGCGATGCTCCGTCCATCCAATTCTGAATTACGCCCGTGGTAGCCAATCAGATATACAGGACGTAAAAATGTTGTCAAACTCAGGTATATACAGACTTGTTGCACAAAACCAAATAACAAATGAAGAAATAGGTGCAATATATTGCTACTATAAATAGTATTTCGTCCATATGTGATAAAATTTATATAAAAGAGATAACCAATCATAATCGGTTGTGAGAAAACCGATAGCCATTTTCGATGGTTTATAGCGTACCAGTAGACTGTATGCCAGCAAGGATAGTGGTTAAGCGCCGCCAGTCCTTGGAGACAACATTACAGTATCAATATGCGTCATTCAGCGGAAGGCGATTTCAGAGCTGCGACAGGGATTGCATGTCAAATACGTACTGGCATGCAGGACGTGAAGCATTTCTTTAAGAAATTCACGTCTCTTATATATAATTTTTTGGTGTAATATTTAGAGTAACAAATGTTGTATGAAAACCACCAATGCAACATTATAATAACTATTCTTTATATGTAAAATCAGCCTTTTTGGGAACAGATTACTTTTACCTCAATTAGATTAGGCAACTCATTTACTAGTAATTGAAATTTATTCAACAAATGAAAACATATTGGAACCAAATATAAGAAATGCAGAGATGAAATAAGAAAACAGACGTGGTAATCTTTTACCAAAGTCTACTTAATTTGCAACAATATTACAAAGTGGCCGGCCAAGTGGATGAGCTGTTCTAGGCGCTACAGTGTGGAACCGCGAGACCGCTACGGTCGCAGGTTCGAATTGTGCCTCGGGCATGGATGTGTGTAGTGTCCTTAGGTTAGTTAGGTTTAATTAGTTCTAAGTTCTAGGCGACTGATGACCTCAGAAGTTAAGTCGCATAGTGCTCAGAGCCATTTGAACCATTACCAAGTGATATGGAAAAACAACATTCATGTTCGATAACTGTATTTTCGCTCCTGGTTGTTTAAACTGGGATAAAGTCATTCATTTATATGTTTATTCAAAAATCTTGGATCAACGAAAATAACAATAATTTGTAAACTGTGTAAAAAAAATTGAACGAAAAAATAATGAGAAGAATACTACTTTTAGTGCAAGCAAAGAAGATGCCATAGGATTAGATGAATATGAGGATAATTCTGTTGTTTTATTTCATACTTTCCCTTTTGACAATCAGGAACACTCAGATAGCATGTTGGTGGAGGTATACAAAAAAAATTGTTTTTTTAGCTCAGAAGTACTCAAAGAATAAGGTGAATATGTTTTGAAAGCTATTGAAGAAAATAGAAAATTTCGGAAACAAAGGATGCTTTATAATACATATTCCCATATAGAGCACTTGGTAGATACATCACAAATTAAAAAATAGGGTAGTGATAGTAGAGATTATACATTATATGAATCAGACATAGAGACTAAATACAATACATATGAAGAAGAGACAAAAGAGTAAATCTGTATTCATTACATGCTTTTAGACAAGATGATAAATCATGTTACTACACTCCTGGAAATGGAAAAAAAAAACACATTGACACCGGTGTGTCAGACCCACCATACTTGCTCCGGACACTGCGAGAGGGCTGTACAAGCAATGATCACACCCACGGCACAGCGGACACACCAGGAACCGCGCCGTTGGCCGTCGAATGGCGCTAGCTGCGCAGCATTTGTGCACCGCCACCATCAGTGTCAGCCAGTTTGCCGTGGCATACGGAGCTCCATCGCAGTCTTTAACACTGGTAGCATGCCGCGACAGCGTGGACGTGAACCGTATGTGCAGTTGACGGACTTTGAGCGAGGGCGTATAGTGGGCATGCGGGAGGCCGGGTGGAGGTACCACCGAATTGTTCAACACGTGGGGCGTGAGGTCTCCACAGTACATCGATGTTGTCGCCAGTGGTCGGCGGAAGGTGCACGTGCCCGTCGATCTGGGACCGGACCGCAGCGACGCACGGATGCACGACAAGACCGTAGTATACTACGCAGTGCCGTAGGGGACCGCACCGCCACTTCCCAGCAAATTAGGGACACTGTTGCTCCTGGGGTATCGGCGAGGACCATTCGCAACCGTCTCCATGACGGGGCTGCTACGGTCCCGCACACCGTTAGCCCGTCTTCCGCTCACGCCCCAACATCGTGCAGCCCGCCTCCAGTGGTGTCGCGACAGGCGTGAATGGAGGGACGAATGGAGACGTGTCGTCTTCAGCGATGAGAGTCGCTTGTGGCTTGGTGCCAATGATGGTCGTATGCGTGTTTGGCGCCGTGCAGGTGAGCGCCACAATCAGGACTGCATACGACCGAGGCACACAGGGCCAACACCCGGCATCATGGTGTGGGGAGCGATCTCCAACACTGGCCGTACACCTCTGGTGATCGTCGAGGGGACACTGAATAGTGCATGGTACATCCAAACCGTCATCGAACCCATCGTTCTACCATTCCTAGACCGGCAAGGGAACTTGCTGTTCCAACAGGACAATGCACGTCCGCATGTATCCCGTGCCACCCAACGTGCTCTAGAAGGTGTAAGTCAACTACCCTGGCCAGCAAGATCTCCGGATCTGTCCCCCATTGAGCATGTTTGGGACTGGATGAAGCGTCGTCTCACGCGGTCTACACGTCCAGCACGAACGCTGGTACAACTGAGGCGCCAGGTGGAAATGGCATGGCAAGCCGCTCCACAGGACTACATCCAGCATCTCTACGATCGTCTCCATGGGAGAATAGCAGCCTGCATTGCTGCGAAAGGTGGATATACACTGTACTAGTGCCGACATTTTGCATGCTCTGTTGCCTGTGTCTATGTGCCTGTGGTTCTGTCAGTGTGATCATGTGATGTATCTGACCCCAGGAATGTGTCAATAAAGTTTCCCCTTCCTGGGACAATGAATTCACGGTGTTCTTATTTCAATTTCCAGGAGTGTACAAATTTTTTGGTGGCAATTTAAAATTTTGAAGATTTTAAAGAAAAGTATAGTAAATACTGTAATGGGGATACGCGAAAAATTTGCTAATAGGCTAGACTAGGACACCTAAAAAACCAAGCACAGAGGTAGAATTAAAATATTTTAACAACTTAATAAACGTAAATATTAAACATGTTAAACAAAAATATTATTAAATTTTTAAGATTCAGAGCCACAAGTTGTTAAAAAAGCTTGACAAAATAGAAAGAAAGGAGAAATTAAAAAAAAACATTTAAAACATGGATGAAACAATGAAGAACAGAACACGAAAAGTATAAAGAAGAACATCAATGTGTTGTCGATGCAATTGAACAAATAAAAGAACGAAATTAATGTTAAGGGGAATGTTTTGAAAGCTATTGAAGAAAATAGGAAATTTAGGAAACAAAGGATTCTTTATAATACATATTCCTATGTAGAGCACTTGGTAGATGCATCACAAACCCCTTCCTTGTGAACCTTCGGAAGGCCATATAACCTAGGGGGAACAGCACTATAGGTGTTAAGACCTTTGGTAGTGTCCTGCGACAAACCACTTTTCTTCAGGAGGAGCTAGTAGTACGTTTTTGTTTTTAAAGACTCTACTAAAGTGATGCATCCTAACTAAGCAATATTCAAAACTTACATTTTTAAGCCGGTTCTAATTCAAATACTTGAAAAATTCTCGTAGCCGGTCTCTGAATGCCTTACTGTTAACACTCCAAAGTTTCCGTTTTATTCTCCGAGAGAAAATCTGGGTTCTCTCGCTGAAAGTTTCCCTGTTTGGTTAAGAGTGTTTCTTCCTCCCAGTCATGCACAGTATATTGCATTTCGGAAATCGTCAGGGAATTCAGTATTCCGAGATTCAAAGTGTCAAAAGTGTTCTGACAATACGAATTTTCACGCATTACCTATCACCATGGACAATGCAGTGGCCGGCAGCATACATTCAACGACCGAGAGCAGCAGTGTTTGCCAGATATTCCACACTACGTTATATAGCCGCAGTAATCTATGTGGAACTTACGACGAACCTATCTGTTGGGACAATGAGGAGAAATTTGGGGTCCCTGGGCTAAGGCACCAGACGACCAACCCATATGCATTTTCTAACAGTACGACATCGACTGAAATGCCTCTCCTTGGCTCGTGACCATATTGATTGGACCTTAAGTGACTGAAGAATCGTGGCCTGGTTAGATGTTTCAGTTGCTAAGAGTTGAAGGTTTAGTTCGAGAGTGGTGCAGACCCCATGGAGCCAAGGAGTCTCGTTGCAACAAGGTACTGTACAAGCTGCTGGTGGCTTCATAAGGATGGACCTGAGTCCTCTGGTGGAACTGAACCTATCACTGACTGGAAATGGTTATGTTCAGTTACTTGGAGACCATCTGCAGCCACTCGTGGACTTCATGATCCCAAACAACGATGCAATTTTTGTGGCTGACAATATCACTAGGCCACAAATATTCGTGATGGATTTGAAGAACATTCTTAACAATTCAAACGACTGATTTTCTCACCCATCGAACGTTTATGGCACATAATCGAGAGGTCAGTTGGTGCACAAAATTCTCCATCGGCAACACTTTCGCAATTATGGACAACTATAGAGGAAGCATGGCTAAATATTTCTGCAGTGGATTCCCAACGACTTGTTGAATCCATGCGGCTTCCAACTGTAGCTTTACGTCTGGTAAAAGGGGGTCCGACATGATATTGGGAGGTATCCCGTGCCTTTGTCATCTCAGTGTAGCTATAATTGACAATGAGAAGAACGCAAGGCATGGTTCATTCTTTTGAACACGGGATGCTTCCCTTACTTTTGCAGCCGGTTGCACTTGGACTGTCTGGAGCAGTCAGGTGGCCCTGGCTCAGGGACACACAAATCGCTGAACTGGCGTCCAAATAGAAGACTGGCATCAAGCCGTTGTCCCTTACGTCAATATTATTAGTAGTACCACTGTCCACAGAGCAAAACTGATTACACCTTCGTTCAACAGAAACGAAGTGTGTTGCTAGATTCAGTTTCCTGTAGGATCTGTAGGATGAATCGGCATAATTGCATCTCTCAGCACGTATGAACTCTGTGGAAGATTTTCCCAGAGACAAAAAATTCATTTAGCAAAAATGGACCATACAGGAACCACATAAAAGGATTTCTGAACATTTTTTTCTTAAAATACGTCACTTATTACAGTTTGTAGTCTATCTGAGAGCGAAGTCTTTAGAGAGATTTCTTCATTAGAACTGAGTACAGAATCACTGTAAAATTAGTCTAGGGTGATTTAAGGAAAACATAACAGACGTAAATCCGATTAAGGAAAGATTAAATTAAACCTGGAGTTCGTTCTCTTCTGGGCTGAGTGTTGTAAGCGTATCAGTGACGTCATAACTCCAGTTATTCTTGAAACGTTCTACATCTAGATCTATACTCTGCAAACCGCCGTGAGGTGTGCGGCAGATGCTACGTCCCATTGTACCCAGTTACTAGTGTTTCTTACTGTTCCAGTCACGTATGGAGCGTGGGGAGAATGATTGTTTGAATACCTCTGTGTGTGCAGTAATTACTCTAATCTTATCCTCACGATGCATATCTGGGCGTCTATGCAAAAGGTTGTAGAAATCATTTAAAGCCGGTTCGTGAAACATTGTTAAGAGACTTTCTCGGATACCTTACGCCTGTCTTCAAGAGTTCACTTCCTTCAGTATCTCTGTGACTCTCTCCCGTGGATTAAACAAGCCTATGCCCATTCGTGTTGTCCTTCTCTGTATACATTCAATATCTCCTATTATTCCTATCTCGTATGTGTCCCGAACACATCAGCAATATTCTAGAATGGGTCACACGAGTGCATTCTAAGCAATCTCTTTTGTAGACTGATTGCACTTCCTCAGTATGCTACCAATAAACCAAAGTCCAACACTTGCTTTACCCACGACTGAACGTGTGTGACGGTTCTATTTCTTATCCCTACGAAGTCTTACACCCAGATACTTGTATTAGCAGTGACTCGTTGATATTATATTCAGAGGATACTACGTTTTTTCGTTTTGTGAAGTGCAAATTTTAGAGTTTGAACATTTAGAGCAAGTTGCCAACCTCTGCACCACGTTGAAACCTTATCAAGTTGTGACTCAGTATTCATGTAGCTTCTGTCTAATAGTACGTCACTACAGATAACTGCGCCATCTGCAGAAAACCTGATTTTGCTACTAATATTGTCTGTAAGGTCGTTAATATAAGCATGAACAGTAAGGGTCCCAACGCTCTTGCCTGGGCACACCCAATGTTACTTCTTCATCTTATGATGACTCTCCATCCAAGACAACATACTGTGTCTTCCCTATCAAAAAGTCCTCTGGCCAGTCACAAATTTCACTTGATACTTCATATGATCGTACTTTTGACGACAAGGGTTGGTCAGGTACTGAGTCAAATGCTTTACGAAATCAAGAAACATTGCATCTACCTGATTGCCTTGATCCAAAGCTTACAGAATGTCATGTAAGGCAAATGCGAGTTGCTTTCACATGATCGATGTTTTCGGAAACCATGCTTGTTGGCCTTGAACGTGGAATTTCAACAAGGTTCACAATTTGCACCATTTTTTATAAACTTATCGTGGCCTTTTGGCTCTGAGTCAGATGGAAGAACTAACCAGAGACTTCGACAGTTCTGTGACAAGGTAGGTTGCGACTTCCTGGACTTGCGCCATAGGGAGGAGGCCATTCTGTTCACGATACCTTATTATGTTTGAGCTTAAAATATGGTATAAGATTCTACAGCAAATCGATGTCAAGAGTACCGGACGCTAGCTTTTTGAGTCTCCTCGACTACCCTTCTTACAGAGGTGTGTGACCTGTACCTTTTTCCAAGGACTGGGCACCATTTTGTGTTCGAGAGATCTATGATAGATTATAGTGAGAAGCCGCAAATGCAATACAGAATCGGACAGGGATTCCATCCGTGCCTGGAACTTTCTTCAATTTTAACGATTTCAACTCATGCACATTTTCAGTGAAGGAGGATTAAATTGTGGAAATTCTTCTGTGTTTTCCTTTGTAGAGGAACATTTCAAAAAGGAGTTAAGCATTGCAGTTTTTGCTTTGCTGCGCCCACTTTGGGTTCCTGTCTCATTTGCTAGGAACTGGACACTACATTTGGTGCCACTATAGCCTTTACGTACGACCAGAATTTCTTTGGATTTTGTGAAATGTCATTTGGCAATGTTCTCCTACGGTAGTCACTGAAGGAATCATGTATTGCTCACTTTACAGCCGAATGTGCTTCATTCAGCATCTCTCTGTCTATAGGCATACGCTTTGTTTCACACCTATTTGTATAGGATACAGCTCTACAACAAGTGATCAATGTATGTACCACACTTTATTAAATACTGTTATATACAGTCATATCGCCAACAATTTTACATTTCGTATCAACACCCATACCACGCACAAGGACACAAATATTATCGTCGTAACCAAGTTTACAAGACCTATTATGCAGTGATCTCTGTTTCGCAAAAGTTTTTTTACAGTGACTGTATACCATGGAGATTCCCTCCCATTAAGAACTGTTTTGCTGGGTATACATCTATTTTTTAAACTTGAGCCAGAGCTCCTCTTCATGCTCCTGAACTGTGGTGACAGTGTCAAGTTCCTCATAGAGATATGACATTACTGATTTTTTATCTGGTTTACTGAACGTATATAATCTTTTGCTCGTTTTTGTTGTCCTTTGTACTTTGGTAATCACCGCTGCCACAAGTGCGTCGTGGTAACTGATACCAGTTTCAACGAGGAAATCCTCAAAGAGGTCAGGTCGATCTGTTATTATTAGTTCCAATATATTTCATCATGACTAGGCTTCCTAACTATATGTTCAAGGTAGTTTTCAGAGAAGGCATTTAGTAACGTTTCACAGGATGTCTTATCATTCCCACGACTAAAAAAAACTGTAATTTTCCCAATTAATTGTTAGATGATTAAATTCTCCACTGATGATAACAGTACGATTGGGCAACTTATGTACAAGTGGACTGAGGTTTCCTCTGAAGTTTTCGAATACATCATGAAATAAGTCTGGAGGCCGATAGAAGGATCCAGTTATCATTTTATGTCTACCCCGGGTAATGAGTCTTGCCAAATTACTTTCATATCCAGCTTCTATTACATCTCGGTGGATTTGAATTTTTTGCCTACTGCAACAAGTACACTATCTCCAATTCCCATTTGCCTATCGTTTCGATATATACTTAAATTTTCTCCAAATATCTCACTGCTGTCAATTTCAAGTTTCAACCAGCTTTCTATATCTAGTATCAGGTGAGCTTCACTGCTTTTCGTAAGCGCTTCAAACTCTGCCACATTGTTGCGAATTCTTCGGCAGTTTACCTTCAGGGTTTCAATACTCTCGTCTGTTGGAGGAATTTCTTTCGTTCTTAATAGTGATACTTCTGGATTTCCTACAGCTGTTGCTATCTTTATTGGTTGGAGAGTCGCCTAATCTGAAAAACTATTGTGTACAGCCCACACACACTCAGCCTCTGATGTGTAGTGCTAACCTGGCCTATTTAGGGGGACCCTACAGGTCTCAACCCTATGGCGCAAGTTCAGGAAGTCGCAACCTACCTTGTCACAGAACTGTCGAAGTCTCTGGTTAGTTCTTCCATCTGACTCAGAGCCAAAAGGCCACGATAAGTTTATAAAAAATGGTGCAAATTGTGAACCTTGTTGAAATTCCACGTTCAAGGCTGGTTTTCTCAACCTTCTCTACCACTCGCTGGAATGACCCAAGAATGACGTCTGTGGCTAGATGCTAGATGACAGGCATAATTTGTTCCAACTTGGACCACAACCTGCACTTGGTTGTTACCTGTTCCCTCAATGGCTGCCGGAATAGCCCCTCCACTACGTTGAATGAGGCCCACAGGCATGCAGACTGGTGTCCTTTTCTGTCCCTTCCTGCCGTTTCCCTAAGGGGTACTTTCATTCGCCGTATGTTTGAACCGCCGGTGATTAATAGACCCCTACCATTTAGTTGTGTTTTATGTCTGCCTATAACAAAAATATTTTCACTAAAAGTGTTTATAATGTGTTGCGTTTTCTAGAAGGTGATAAAGATTTCTCCAGTATATCAGTTTGACGACCAGTAACTAGAATTGGAACGGAAATCTCTCCTAAGACAGCATCATCACAGTGAAACATTTTCTGAGGTGTGGCTTCCATGCTAGAGTTGCTATCCTTATTAACAGATGCTTATTAAATCCATACTCACGAGAAGTTTTTTAAAATATTGTGTGGGTGTGTGCTTATTAAGCCGGGGACCTAGAAACGACGGGGAGGCTTCGTATCGCTGTAGCCCTTAGTGGTTCACAACCCCACAACAGGCCACAGCAGTCCATCCACTCCGTGTTTGCGCAGCAACTTTCGATATAGTATAACGGAGGCAGAATAAGGCGATCTAGCCCCCATTCGCCGAGGCAGATTCAAAACCACCTTAAAAACCATCCACAGGCTGGCCAGCACACCGGACCTCGACACTAATCAAAAAATATGTGTGAATTCCTAAGGGACCAAACTGCTGAGGTCATCGATCCCTAGACTTACCCACTACTTAAACTAACTTATGCTAAGGACACCACACACCCATGCCTGAGGGAGGACTCGAACCTCCGGGGGAAGGGAAAGAGACATGGTGCCCCAATCCGCGCGGCGACACTTAATCCGCCAGGCGGATTCGTGCCGGGGACCGTCACGCCTTTCCGCTCGGGAAGCAGCGCATTAGACAGCGCGGCTAGCCGGGTGGGCTTTAAAACCTTACTTACTTATCAATAATTATTTTATAATTTTTTAACGAGTGAAGACGTCCAGTAAAGAACGAACAAAGGAAAAGTGTGTAACAAGAAACAGAGTGAATTCAAGAGATAATTGGACTGCAACTCCCATTCGTGTAGTGTAGAGGAAGAGCTAAATTTTTCCCAGTTTATTTCTCGGGAAACAAAGAATATCAGAAAAATACTCAAAGCTGTGATACTGAAACTGACATACCTCGAAGTGAAACGCTGGTTCAATGAGCTTCCTGTGACTTTTCCATGTTTCTTTCTTGTTGGTGAGCAGTCCATTCCCCACGAGATAGCGCACTAATCTCAAGGTATATGGGTCACGTTCGTGCTCCTTACTGGTTATCAGTACTTGCTTAAAATCATCTGGCTGCATCACGACAACGACCAATTTTGGACCCAAATAAAACCTGGAAACAATGTCTTCTAAGTAAAGAGCATATCACATTGACAAGTGTGCCACTTCTGTTCCGTAAAATATTAGATGTTATCGGGCATTTACACATCTTTTGGTAAAAAATGGTCATGTTCTCAAGTACATACTATCTCAGCTAAAACGCAGGAAAAAATGCGTTGATGTTAGGTTTCTGTAGCTTATCGTTTATTCCTATTACTCTTTCAGATATAACTGTAAATTTATTTTAATAACTAGCTGACGAAGACAGCATCACTTGGATATTTATGTTGCCAATTTTCTAATATGAACGAAAATTAAAAAAAAGAAGGAACTATATTTCTAGTAAAGTGCTGAAAAATTTCATTTCCATGTATTCTTGAGAACACTTTTGATATTATGATATAGTCGTACTTACCATACAAATGTCACACATAACATACAATTTGTATAAGTGCAGTATCCGTATTAAGAAACATGATTCCGGACAGTTTCTGTCAGCTCTGCTCAGCTGTTTCGCTTGTGTTACAATGCGATTTTGCAAAACGCCTCTATTGTCACGCCTCTTCATAGCTCTTTACATGGCTATCACTTCCGCCTAAGAGTCGCCTGTACTTTGCTGTTAGAAGGTGTCGAAAACGCTACCATCGTCAGTGATTTCCTTGGGTTTAATCGACTGCAGGACTGTCAGTAGTGAAGATTAAATGCTTTAAAACTTCGTCCATGATACGGTAAATTTTTTCTCGTATCACAATGTTTATATCGTCATATCTCCTCAACCATGTGTCATACAATGATACATTTGACTAGGTTCATTCAGCGGTATATGTGAATATTGCCAGAGAAATATTTTGCGAATAGAATTAGTAACAAAGAAGAAATAAATTTAAACGTCATGCGTGATGTGGCATATTTTCACACATTTTAGTTTTTATGACGTCATTTATCTTAATCTATGTGTCATATATTAATGTATTTTAGTAGGTACATTCGCACACGCGAATAGTGTCTGCAAACTATGTACTGAGTAGAATAGAAAAGAAGTAATAGATTTAAATGTTATACACAATGCGTCAACTTTCACATATCTCAGTGTTTATGATGTCATATGAATTAAACTGTACGTGGTACCAAAATGTACTTTCAAAGGTGCATTTACAGGAATACTACCTGCAAAATTTATTTCAATTACAATTTTTAGCACAGAAATAATACATTTAAGCTTCATGCATGTTTGTTCTTACCTCACGACGATAGTTGCTTGATGGTAAGGGATGTGTGCACCAGATTAAATGTATATCTGTCCAGTGGCTTAGAAGAAGATACGGATCATACACATACATACATTCACCCAATTTTATAACAGTTGTATTTTTGTATTAATCGCAATTTAGAGAATATACTTCATCCTCGTCTCTTTTTTCGTTGTACTACCATCACAGATTAGGTAAGCTCTCTAAAATATGTATCAGTGTAATTTTTAGACGTTCTGTGAATAGAAATACTGAAATAAATTTACAGCAGTTAACGAAAAAGTTTTTCACATATACAGTCATACATACAGATACACATTCGTATACATACATGCACATCCATACCAATGAAAAACGTGTCGACATACGCATACACCCATACATACATATTCGTGTGTGTCTGTGTGTACGTACAATTACATATACGCATGTAGAGGGTGTTCTACAAGGAACACTCATTATTCGGGAATATGACTTAACGATCACTTGAACGAAAAATACTTCATATGAGCATAGACCCTGTTGCGAATGGTTTCTGGAACACACCTCTTGTACATAGTTATTTATTTTCTGCATTTTCTAATGAATTTTCTGGTTTGCACAAACACAAATGTACAATAGTAACAAACGTTATTACATATGTTTTACAAACTATCAATTGTAAACGTGTATTTTTAGCACGTTCACCTTTAAGCGTTATCGTATTCGTTACATTATAGCTATTGTCCAGTTCACAATAAAGGGACGAAGTAGTTCATTTCGCATATTGATCTTTCGTTTGTACATGTGAGACTACATCTATCTGATGACGCGAAGTCTGGCGATGTTGGTGGCCGCTTAATTGTACTACTACGACCACCCCAGCGACTAGCGTAGGTGTGGTTAGGATGTTCCCTTATACATCTCATAAAATGTGGAGAGGCTCCGTCTTGCTAGGAGTACATTGCAGTCTACGTCGGCAAAGGAGAGGCCTCAAAGTGTTCAACAAGAGAATTTTCCAGAAATGCAAGTAATTTGAAACGGCATTCGCTCTTCAAAAATGACTGGGCCTATCAACATGTTACTAATCATTCTGCACCAAATACTTATGGAAAAACGAACTTGGAAATTATTTTGCACTGTAGCATGTGGATTTTTCTGCGACAATAGATAATTATTACGTCTGTTTTTGGTTCCATTCTGTGCAAACGTGGCCTCTTCACTATTAACGGAAGCAAATGAAAATTGCCGTTTAACCAGGAATAAAACTGAAGTCGTGCGGTATTGCTGCCAATTTGAAGATTGTAGATAAGCTGCACGTGAAATGGGTACAAATTTTCCACACCTAATGTTTGCCATACACGTATTCGCACAGCACTATTAAGCACAGAAAGTCGTCGTGTACTGGTCATGGGACTATGCTCTACCATTTGTTTCTGATTTTTCACTGCTTGCTAAATTACACGTCAAGAAAAAAATGGTAACTCGGAAGAATATCTGTTTCATGCAGTGTGCTGAAATCTCCCTTTAACATCTGTTGGAAAGCGTCGAAGGTATCCATAGCAGTACGAGCAGTACTATCCCGAAAAGTCATAAACTTATATCACATCTTAATATTCTTCTTTAGTGTAAATATGTGCCATTTTTGACAGCATGTGTACAAGCACACTTAACAGATGCTTCTCTCTGACACACTCTCAATCCCTACTTCAGTCACAAAACACCATGGACGACTGGTCATTCGACGGTCATGTTTAGTGGCAGAAATACATTCCGTGCAAAGAGGATGGAAGCAGGAAGTTAGGTTGGCAGGGTAAGACATATACGTGCGCTCCAGTAACCGACCCCATCTCCTCCCCCCCCCCCCCCCAAAGAAAAAAAAATCCCTTAAATGTGTTATACCTCGGGAATCATTGGATTGGGGAATGGGAATGTGTTCATATGAAATATTTCGCTTGAAGTAAGCGATCCTGCAATCTCCCTGGAAACTGACCATTCCTCCTGGGACACACTATATGTGAGTATACAGTGTGTCTCTCCCAAGAGTCATTTGCCGCCTCTTGTCTGGTGTTTCATCAGATATTTAAACTTCTGAACCCTTTAATTTGTGTCAGTTCAGTCTTGCTCATCACGTCTATCATTAGACGCCTAGCGTCAATGGAAACAAATGAAAGCATCGGTTTGTCCACCTTTACAAACAAAACGATTTTTAAAGTGCAATTTTACTTGCCCATTCGACAGAGCCGTTCCTACGTGGTCTAGCACGATACTGTTTTTATCTATATGTATTAACAGGGACAGTAAAACACGAAGAATAACCACTACTCTAGCAGCGTCGATACCGCCCTGGCCCGCGCTGAGTTTTTACAGCCATGCACAAGTACTGCTCAACCGCTGTTGGAGTAATGACAATTCT
Organism: Schistocerca gregaria; assembly: GCF_023897955.1. Lineage (NCBI taxonomy): Eukaryota > Metazoa > Arthropoda > Insecta > Orthoptera > Acrididae > Schistocerca > Schistocerca gregaria. The sequence goes on along the minus strand of NC_064922.1, from coordinate 461,741,825 downwards.
CCGTGGTTTACAGCTCCTGGTAATACATATCGATAAAACGAATAACGCAGTAAACTAATGTGGGGTCGCTCTATCGAATGCTCATGTAAAACAGCATTGTAAAAATTGTTGAGTTTGTAATGAGAAGCAAAGCGACGCTTTCTGTCGACTCTGCTTCTCATGAAAGACAAGTTGAGGAGGATGTCTTTTGGCTGACTCCAGCTACTCGCTGCAAAAATGAAATTTCCAATGTCTTCCGAAAGACTAGAGAAAATCCGCCTGTCGATCCGTAACAGAGACATTCGGGATACGCTATACGACAAAAGGAAGTAAAAAAGCACCACGAACGAATCGTCCGAATAGAACTGAAACCTGTAGATGTGATTTACATATGTAGTCAAACAAATGATTACAACTGTAGAAAAATTACATAATTTATTCAAGAGAAAGCCTTTCAGAACGTGAGAACGTCAGTATTGCGCTGTTTACCCCTAGTCCCTACACTAGGATTTATAGGACTTGGCGTTGATTGATAGAGTTGTTGGAGGTCCTTCTGAGGGATATCATGCCAAATTCTTTCCGCCTGGAGAGCTAGATCATCCAAATCCCAAGCTGGTTGAACGGCTCTGTCCATAACGCTCCAAATGTGCTCAGTTAGGGAGAGACCTGGCTACCTTGCTGGCCAAAGCGGGTTTTGGCAAGCATGGAGACCAGCAGCAGAAACTCTCGCCGTGTGAAGACGGCCATTATCTTGTTGAAATATAAGCGTAGGACAGCTTGCCGTGAACACCAAAACGGAGCATGAAGAACCTATGGGGGGCTGTAAGGGTGCCGCGGATGACAGCCAAAGGGGTCCTGTTATGAAACGATATGGTACCCAGACCATCACCCCTGCTTGTCGGCCATAACGCAGGCGAATGTCAGGTTTGTATCCGACAGCTCTCTAGGGTGTTCTAGACTCATACTCGCTTGGTCGCCGGGACTCAGTTCGAAGTGGGACCCATCACTAAAGACAGTTCTACTCAGGTCAATGACTCTCTAGGCCGAAAGTGTTCGACAACACTGTAAATGGGCTTGTTGGTGTACACACTTAAGCACCAGTAATACGTCGGATCGATGATACTGATGAATCCGGGGCTCTGAGTGCCTGTCTGACGATTGCTCTGTCTCTATGTTCTGTCGTCTCCCTAAGTAGACCGCTACCTTTTTGACACCGTGTTCGACCGAATTTCACTTGTTCTTGCCAACTTTGACGAATAGTGGCACTACTCCTATTCAAGAGATTCTCCGATTACTCTAACGTGCTTCTTTGACCCCAACTCCATATCCTCTTTTAAATCCTGACATATACATTTATTGTTCGCACTCATGTCTGTGAGGCATAGTTACAGTTCAGCTAAGTACACAGAGTGAAATTTGCAAAGAATTAAAGCGATGGTATCGATATGACCCCTCTTTACTACCCTTGCCAGCTGCAGGGTGAAACTGCGCTGCAGCATCATACGTTCATCCATCGGCTGCCAAAGTTTTAAAAAAGTAAAAAATTAAAAAATTTGCATAGGCTGTCGATAATTGTATAAACATCAATTAGCTACCAATTATCATTATTTTGTGGAGCGTCATTCATTCCTTGTATCTCACACTGAATACGCACACACGCGCACACACGCGCACACACACATATATATACATAAATAATTACACTACTATACACGTGAATATACACAGACACACACACACACACACACACACACACACACACACACACACACACACACAGATATATATAACAACTAAAAACAATTTCCTGGAACCAGTGGGTCAAAAGGATTTAGAAAAGACTCATGTAACTCGATCAGCCACTTAATGGAGATTCATGCAATCAAAAAGTTATCAAATGCGAAGTATGGCGAGAGAGTGAAGTGACAGCCAGACTAGGGACAAAGTGGATTGAAGAGAGAGAAAAAATCTACGAAGAATAAACGAGAGCTGCTTGGATATTTCGAAAGATGATACATAATAGCACTGCGTGAGCCGATAGTGTCCAATTGCAGCTAATGATAATAATATGTTTATAAACAGAACAATGTTTATTTCCAACTAATCAGTCATTGTACTGCCGTATAGTAATCGTCCTGCCCAACTGTTGGTAATGTAGCGACAACGCTGCAAGATCTCGGTTATTCTTGCGAACTCTGAGCTCGTTCTCCTTTCGATGCTGTATCTGATAGTATGTAGGCGGTGACCTCGGAGATGACGTCATAGGCCCCTTGGCGAACTTACACCAAGTGTACGGCGTTCGTCTCTGGTGTCTGCTGGACTACTTTTAGGGGGATAGATAGCCTCAGTAAAGTCAGGTTTCCAGAGAAGGGGTTTCAGTGAGGCCAGGTAGGCTGGTTTTGCTCTCTGGAATCAGGGTATGATTAGAATGCTAGCTGTGTGAATCGATGCAGGTGGTGTGAATTCTTAGTCTGAGTAGCAGTGAAAAATCAGGGCGCCACGAATGATCAAGCGGTCATAGGATTACGAAAGAAATAATCGTGTGTCAATAACGATATGGACGGGAGAGCTCAACGGTGGAGCTTGTTACGAAGAAAACTTTAATTTATTTGAACAGTTTAAAAAGGATAATAAAGTAACATTTTCATTGCAGTCTGTTCAAAAACATTTAACATTGCTTACTGATGACAGAATCATGGCATTGGTAAAGGAATGCTGTTTGGTGGCATATTAAAGAAAGTCCGTACCTTAATGAGAAAATAATTAAACCCTATCATGGGGGATTTGCGTAATTGATTACCAAGGACGTTTAGACAGAAATTAATTGTGATTAATTTGGAAAATTCATAACGTCTGCTTAAATTTCTGGACGGGATTGAATACTCGAACCTATAGAAATCTCTTGATAATTGTAACTGCATTGATAGAGATGATCAGAGAAAGAATAAAGAAACGACACATGTGTGGCAGTGGAGAAAGACATCGAGTACATGTAGTCAATTACGTGAAGGGAATGAAAAGTTCTCACTGAACTTCCTAATCGAAGGACAGAACGAATAGTGAGATTTTCATCAAAGGATAAGGATCATATGCAAGGCCATTGAATGAGATTTGTGTGTGTGAAAAGTAGCTAATGTTGAGAAGGTACTCAACTGTCCAGGAATACAATTAGAGATCTACGAAAATTGACGGCAGTAGCCAACTGTTTTTCAGAGGAAACCTAACGGTGTCTTGCTTGTAATGCAATAGAAATATTTGTGTAGTGAGCTTCTCATAAGAAGTTAATTTCTCTCTCGTTTTTGTTGTAGAAAGACTGGAGCCTAAACATTACTGAGAATGAATCATCCAGCAGGCTGTCCGGTGTAACATCATACACGTAATACGCATAACGAATATACAAATAATGAGAGTGCAATTCTCTGTGATAGGTAGAACTATTACCAGGGTGTATTAGCCGTATTCGTGTTTAGTGCTGTTGCAAGGGGATGTGCATACCAAACCTATCCAAATTCCACATGTACCGCATTTATCATGAGTCTGTGAAACCTCAGTCCACTGATCCTAAGTTACTTCATATGGGTAGAGATAGGTTCATCTATTGAGTAAAAAACTGTAATCCATATGAAGTAATGAGGTGCCATGGTGAAGAATTCGACACGTCTTCATATATGACTGATAATCCGTATGGTATTGCTCCACGGCTCAATAAGGTTATCGGCCTAACGGAAGATGAGGCAAATGGTCCCTGATTGTGGAGTTTATAGATTTGCGAGCTGAAACGTATGCGTATCACACATTAGAGTGTGCCATCAAGGAGTGGACTAAGGGTGTGTGTCATGCGGCATTTAGAGCCCTCTCTATCGAAGTCTATTTGCAGTACCTGAAAAGTGGAGTTCGTGGTACTCTGCTGTACAAGTACTTGATCAAGGGAATATTGGATGCACACTCTGCTGCAATCTAAGGTCAGCTTGCCGTCCCTTGACGATAAAAGGATCATCTGTGATGACAGAATTGGAACTCTCCGGCACTCACACTATTCACTTGTTGAGAAAAAAGGGTGGGAGGCCTCCGAACGTGAGGGAGAGAATGAGATTCGGAGTAAATGTTGCAGAATAGTATAAGCCTTTTATCATGGTGTAGGAATTTGTGTGTGTCCATGTGTGTGTGTTCGTATCTGCTGTTAATAATTCTTTATTTATGCAAACCATGTGTGTGAGGATTGGGTACTGTGTACGTTTGTAAATATATACCTTGTAAAAAAAATCTGCACACTATGTTTGTCGAGAAGAATTGTATCGGCACACAACACAAAAAAAACAACAGAAAAAATGAATTGTAAATCACAAGAGTATATAATGACCTTACACATCATGTAAATAGAATAATTTTGAAGTTTCACTTGCCGCTAGCATTTCAAGTCAGATTAGCTTCCAAGTGTAAATGTATAAGTATTCGTAGTTCACAGTTCTTCAAAACTGTTGCTGTACAACAACCATGTAACTGCTACTATTGGGACTGTTGTAGTATAAGAATAAAATTAGTTTTTTCGAATAGGTTTTAATATCTGAAAATTGTTAATATTTCAACCAGCGAAGATTTTTTGTTATTGTGTAAAAAAGAAGTATCTCTGTATTGAATACTGCAACCAAATAGTACCTCAAGAACCAAACAGTATCTCAGGAATATATTTATGTCTGAGAGAACTGAATAAAAATAAATTTGTTACTATATGTTTTTGTTGTTATTTACATAAAGAGGACTGTTCCAGTTGTGTATATAAAGGATGTGCTAAAGACAAATGACATTACTTCTCAATATAAAAGTGAAGTTTAATGGGGAAGATAACAAAATATGTAGAATGGTTGTATGGGATTGCACCTATTGTGCAGCACGAATTGGCTTATGGGAGAAGGAGGAAAGTGACTGTGTCTGCTTCCAAAGACGTATTGTAGACATGTCTAAAATTATATCACCAGTACTTAAGGAAACAACAGATATAATATATGAGCAAAGCTATATACCATCAGGGTCGGAGAAGGGTGAAAAGAAATCATACAAAGATTGTGAGGTAAAAATTCGTTTACTTTTCATCGAAATCAAAAGTAATTTTACATTTACATAACCAGATACAACACCATTTTCACACGTCTTCTTCTCCTAGAGTCGATGGAGAGCAGAACACACATGGAATATCAGGTCTAGGGTAGCGGCAAACTTGAAGATTCGAAACATCCATACGATCTCTTGACCTGCCATGTAAATGATGGTATCCATGTCCATGAATAATGGACGTGATGTCACCCAATCTTCATAGGTTATGACAGGATGATCCCAGTGAATTTTATGGTGTAAAAGTGTTAACCAGTTTTCATTACAGCATGTTTTACCACATTTCGCATCCTTGAAAGGCCTCGACAATGTAATGTTTGCTAAGAATGTCTCTATTATATTGGCATTTTTTATGTATGCTTCGAATACAACATCTTTAAGTATGAACTTTCTACCCCCATCATCATTGACACCCTCAGTGTATGCAGTGATGTTCACACCTTGAGATGCCATTTTGAAATGCTCTGCGTATGGCTCAGCACCTGTTCATTTATACAGCTTGTTGCACAACACTTGGGAACAGACAAACAGTTAATGACACAGTCTTGTGGAAATAGAGCATATGCTGCAGTGTTTTCTGTGAAATATGCCGAAGATTCAGATTCTATTCGTACATCTATAAGTCCTAATTTAATTAGTTAAGAATTTTTGGAGCATTCTATTACAATGATTGGCACCAGCTCCTTGAATATACATGGACTGAGCAGACGTGCTTCCTACTCATAGTATGAAGCACAGAACCTCCTATGGATATCATATAGTAGATTGCTTAAGTTTTCATTCCACTGCACGTATAAATTATCATATGGGTTGAATTCGGAGTTCAGATAGACTCTGTGATTAGTTAACGTGCAATTGCGAAATTTGGTGGATTCGTTGCTGTCTTCCCTTTTCTATAGGTCTGAAAGGGAAGTATGATGAACCTGGGCGTCTCTGGGTTTAACAGACCACGTCTGTCTGCTTGCAGCCGGTAGCACCAGGTACACCAGAAACCTTCCATGAATGGAAACATATCGATAGAAGTACTAAGACATTCAGAACTTCTAAGAGCTTCAAACGCTGCTCATCTAACACAGTGATGTATGGCATTTTCCATATTTTATTTTACTGATGGTGATCTCGTTCTCCTCTTGAGCTCCTTGAATGTATGAGTTGTTATCTGTTGCACTCCATACTAGGAAAAGTTTCTACTTTCCATTCAGAGCTATTCGCCTAGTCCACATGTCTTCAAAGTATCCCATAAACAGTTTTAGAGGTATATATGCAGTAAATATCTCGTCCTCTTCCACTATTACATCCAGTGGCGTGTCTATGAAGTAGCCAGCATTTTCTAAATCGTTCAAAACAAAGGGTGAAGCAGAGGCATACGTTTTAAGAGTTGATGCTATGCCTACAATGTGTGTATTGTCCATCTCGATCCTGTTAATTTCATATCGTGTCTCACGACTCAGGATCGCTAAAGCGTTACGTATAACGTTCGATTCCACTGTAGCAGCACCATCACTCTTCGTAAATGATCCATCAAGATATATGAAACTCTGACATTGGAGGTTTATGCGCCTTGTTGTGGGCTGACAATTTTAATTTAATCTTTCTTGCTAAATTTGGTGGATGCGTAATGTTTACGTGAAAAGTATTCCTGGTATATAATACGCTCGTCATTTTCTACCAGGGTAGTTATATCGAACTACGTCACTGTTCGGCTTCAGACCTACTGATTTAAGATACTCGTATTTAGAACGTATTATCATCTTGCTGTTCTATTGTGGAGTGCCACGATGTGGGTTGTGTGTGTTGGTTTTGTATATTTAAAAGCTCATCCTGTCTTCGTTGACAATACGAGGACGCTGCAGCTGCTGCGAGCCCTCATTGTTAGAAGGTTGCCACCGCCAATTCTGGTCCGGCAAGCTAATGATCGCCAATTCTTCCTTCAACAGGTCATGGCTGGTTAGAGGTCGCCGCTGCCGTTTCTGGGCCTCTGTACGTTTGAGCTCACTGCTGGTTCTGTTTTGGATGTAGCCGGGCAATGATTTCCCCTCCACGAAAGTCTTTGAGTTGGTTGTACTGCTCGACAATACGTGACTCTAGATAGTCCAATATGTGAACTGTTACTGGGAGGTAAATAGCATTGTTAGGGGTCCCTACGATTTTATACCCTTTTCCAACTGATGGGAAGAATCGGTAAATCTTATCAATAAATCTACTTTTCCGTAGGAGTTTCCTACAATGCTACACGCTCCAAGGACTGCGCTGACAAGAAGTATTTCCATTGACTCGTTGGAACCGTAAATTTATTAGGGTCCTTGTTGAAAAACTGTTATTTTGTGAAACCATCCTGTTGAATTTTCTGGTTAAGGTCAATCGCTCCATTTAGCGTCTTTATTTCAGATTCACATGTACCGATGTTTGCACGTAGAATAATCCTTTTTTAAGGCCGTTTTAAAGCGTCTTTTAAGTCGTCGACATAGTATACACCAGATTCTGTTTCCACAGTTTCTTCTCCAATTTCCAGGTAACGTTTATTGCCTGCCTCTGTGATACTCGGAATCCTGTTGTACGGCTCTAGGCCAATCAGCACACTGCTCCACTGTCAGCTGCTCGAATCAATCGGTGGGAAGCAATTTGCGCGTGATACTGACGATCGTTCGTTTAGAGTTGGAGAATAGGGCTTTGCATCTGAACTTCTACTGAAGAGTTCATGTTTAGTACATCTCCCTGTATATCTTTCTTCATAAGCGTTAGGAGGAACATGATCCACACTTGCCCACACAAGTAAATATTAAAGTCCTGGTAGCGATGAAAATTGTAGAGCGTACATCTTCTGGCGGTGGAAAACCGTTGTAGCTCTTCTGAAGGCTGCAAGTCTCAAAATAGATTATGTTATTTGTATTTTTCTTAACAAACGCCACCCACTGTGTTCCTGGTACCCGCACTAATAACTAAATTCACAATTCCACATTATCCAGATTTCCACATAGTCTTCAGTAATGTATCCTGCATAAACACACCGCGGAACCTTGAAACACTGGATTTTTTACTAGCGAACTTGAGCAGATCTATATATGTAAGCGATCTATCCGGTAGGGTTGCTATTTTTTAATGAAAAGACATAATCATATCTTGTATGGCTTCAAGTATAGTCCTCTCCTGACGGCTGGTGTTTCTATCATGTGGTAGCTGCTCGTGGACGTTCTGTGCGTCCTTGACTGTTCTGGCAAAATCCGAAGCACCACCAGCCAGTGAACCCATCACTGAGAGATCTGCGAGGACAGGAAAGAGGAAGAGGATAATTTCACCTAATGTCTTGTGTATCGGCGGAATCCAGTGTGCTTTAATCGGCACTTTGTAGTTCAGGGCTCTTTTAGCTGGTTATATCACTGTCAGCATAGAGTTTTTTAAGCAGCGTTGCTGTGGATTCTTCTTCTGCTTCAGCATTGTCCTCTCCCTCTCCAGTGCACGACCTGCGACATTCATAGCTTGTTTTAAGTTCGCACCCAAACCCAACTTAATTTTACCACGCGTTGTTTCATCAACTACAAATGTTGCAATGCACTGCACTTTACCAATATTCCTTCTCACATGTATTGGCTTGACTGTACCAGCTACATTTCGATCTGCATCCTGATATACTAGGAGATCTTTGTGTTTTGCGCACGCACTGTTATGTTCCCGACAGTCTTTATCAAATAAGTTAATCTTTTTATCAGCATGTTTGTGCAGAAATTATACCAGTGAATGTGCTATTCCACTGGAAGTTTGTCAAGAAGTCCAACGTCTTCTATAATGTATCTCCTATGCATGTTATACTACTACACTCGCTGTGCTCTGTGTACAACATTATAAAGCAAATCGTCAGCGTAAGTCCAGCTGTTTTGTGTTGCAGGAAAACCATGCTATTTAACTAGTGCTCTATTTTCTCAACATGTTATGACTTGCTGCATGAGAAACACCCGTGTTTATTAGCTCTTCTGTGTTAAAAGCATCCTGAAATATCGGTGCCACTGCTACCCTTTAAGGAGTAAGTACCGGCATTTATTCTCTGAACTTTGTGATTATCTTAATTGACTAGTTTGGGAGGTATAACTTCTTAAATGCTGTCTTGTGTTTTGAGATATGTGTCAAATTATCCATATTAAATTTCCATTTAAGAGGATCAAGCGTTGTAATACAATAGTATACCGTATTCATGAGTCAATTACCATGAACATCGACTGGTCTCTCATTTTCATTGGGTTATGTTTGGTTCGATTACACTGTGCAATTGTTTCACGAATGATACCGACTATTTTTATGAACCGCAAGGATGAAATCATTTCAACATTTGACCTTTTATTGTTCCGTTCAGACGCTCCACGATACTCGCCTTCAGGTGGGTGAATGTTGAGCAGTGATGTATTCCATACTTAATGTAAAACTCTCAACCGTGATCGGTTTGGAGGTTGTCGGAGCATCGATTCATCCTTGTCATCAACAAACGCTCAAACATCTCCATGACGTCTTCCCTCCTTTTTCTTAACAGGTAATTCCAGTGAAATTTGGAGTATGTATTAATAACCATTAAAATATGTTTCAGCCCATTATTCACTTATGAATACTCCGATATAATTACAAGATCAGCCTGCATTGAGTAACCCACACTTTTAACCGTAATAAGCCTATGAGGGTACGTTTCACGTGCTTGTTTGTGCAGTTCCCGAAGTACTATTTCCATACTTATTCGATTGACCTCTTTGCCTAAGCTCGGAGATTATTTAAAGAGCTCCACTGAATGAGCAGTATTACTAACAGCAGGTGACGCTATGTGCAGTCGCAGTTGAATCCTCGTACTATATATACTGTGGTGGTTGATTTCTGATTATTTTATGCTGAATGTCAGTACCATCACCAATGCTACATCGAGCATGTTATATAGATTTTACAATGTTTCCGCATTTTGCACTGCACTGGTTTCCCCTTTCCTAAGTACACCAGTCAAGTGCTGTATATCACCATGCATCTATCGATCTTTGGGTGATCAATTTACACTTTTGGTGGAAATGAGGAAAATAGGGTCCGTAGACGAGTTGTTCTTTGAAATTCCCTATCACTTATCTGTTTTCATTTTTTCTTTTAAACTTATAGGCTGCATGCCCATCATGTATGATTACTTACGACTAGTACCAAATGTTGTCTCTATTTCAGCATCATTGTGATGCTTTATGAAATCGCCTTGCCTTCGTCAATGTGTAATTTCGTCGAGAGTTCATCGCGAAATTGAGTAACTGCTTTAAAGCTTCTTCTCACTGTCTGCTCTCGATCCAGATGTCCTAGCCTTAGCTCTCATGTCATCTCTAAAACAGACTTCCGTGCCATGATGACATTAGGCTTAGTCGATATCTAGTTATACACTAAGAAGACTCCTGCTTAAGATGCGCCTTGTACACATTGCGTCCATCTTTTACAGTCAAATCACGTACATTCGTTTGAATTCCAACAACCGTTACAGCCAAGTTATCTACTTTCTTTCTCAGAATGATCTCGGTGTATCCCTATAGCTCATTAACACTAGCATGTAAGTCACTAATCAGTCCCAGAATAGTCTGGATATACGTCTCTAGGCCATTAATTTTACGTTTGAGAGGTGGAACTTTTCCGTCTATGTACAGACCCATTCTCAGTATATTCAAACTTATTCTCTTAGGGTGACTGCTTGACATACATGCAAACTTGCCAATGGTGTGATGCCAGCTAATGTACTCATCACACTTTTTATATCTATATATGAAGAAACTACTAGAAGTTCCGTCTGTGCCTACAGTCGTTCCAGTTTTTTGAATGATCTATAACAAGAAACACGTACTTTGTGTTGTGTGTTGTTCCAGCAATTTCTGTATATGTTTAAAAAATCACTGAATGACATGTCAGTTTCTACTTGTGCCCAGTAAATGTGTTTTAAATTCAAACTGCATTGTTTGAAGGATATAATGATATTTGCATTGTACCTCATAACTGTTGGGATTCTTCAATACGTGTGAATCAAATGAAATACATCAACAACCAAATGATAACCAAAACAGAAATATAGTAGAATTTGATCCTGGTCTTCCACAGCAACATCGTCAAATAGTAACGCGGTTTTACTTTACTTTTTCTGGTGGAGGGATTTCACTGCTTTGAATGAATGTCATGTATGTTACACCGTCTACACCCTGCAATATACACTCCTGGAAATTGAAATAAGAACACCGTGAATTCATTGAACCAAGAAGGGCAAACTTTATTGACACATTCCTGGGGTCAGATACATCACATGATCAAACTGACAGAACCACAGGCACATAGACACAGGCAACAGAGCATGCACAATGTCGGCACTAGTACAGTGTATATCCACCTTTCGCAGCAATGCAGGCTGCTATTCTCCCATGGAGACGATCGTAGAGATGCTGGATGTAGTCCTGTGGAACGGCTTGCCATGCCATTTCCACCTGGCGCCTCAGTTGGACCAGCGTTCGTGCTGGACGTGCAGACCGCGTGAGACGACGCTTCATCCAGTCCCAAACATGCTCAAAGGGGGACAGATCCGGAGATCTTGCTGGCCAGGGTAGCTGACTTACACCTTCTAGAGCACGTTGGGTGGCACAGGATACATGCGGACGTGCATTGTCCTGTTGGAACAGCAAGTTCCCTTGCCGGTCTAGGAATGGTAGAACGATGGGTTCGATGACGGTTTGGATGTACCGTGCACTATTCAGTGTCCCCGAGACGATCACCAGAGGTGTACGGCCAGTGTAGGCGATCGCTCCCCACACCATGATGCCGGGTGTTGGCCGTGTGTGCCTCGGTCGTATGCACTCCTGATTGTGGCGCTCACCTGCACGGCGCCAAACACGCATACGACCATCATTGGCACCAAGGCAGAAGCGACTCTCATCGCTGAAGACGACACGTCTCCATTCGTCCCTCCATTCACGCCTGTCGCGACACCACTGGAGGCGGGCTGCACGATGTTGGGGCGTGAGCCGAAGACGGCCTAACGGTGTGCGGGACCGTAGCCCAGCTTCATGGAGACGGTTGCGAATGGTCCTCGCCGATACCCCAGGAGCAACAGTGTCCCTAATTTGCTGGGAAGTAGCGGTGCGTTCCCCTACGGCACTGCGTAGGATCCTACGGTCTTATCGTGCATCCGTGCGTCGCTGCGGTCCGGTCCCAGGTGGACGGGCACGTGCACCTTCCGCCGACCACTGGCGACAACATCGATGTACTGTGGAGACCTCACGCCCCACGTGTTGAGCAATTCGGCGGTACGTCCACCCGGCCTCCTGCATGCCCGCTATACGCCCTCGCTCAAAGTCCGTCAACTGCACATACGGTTCACGTCCACGCTGTCGCGGCATGCTACCAGTGTAAAAGACTGCGATGGAGCTCCGTATGCCACAGCAAACTGGCTGACACTGACGGCGGCGGTGCACAAATGCTGCGCAGCTAGCGCCTTTCGACGGCCAACACCGCGGTTCCTGGTGTGTCCGCTGTGCCGTGCGTGTGATCATCGCTTGTACAGCTCTCTCGCAGTGTCCGGAGCAAGTATGGTGGGTCTGACACACCGATGTTAATGTGTTCTTTTTTCCATTTCCAGGAGTGTATTTTGCAGTAACTGGTCCTTCGGATGAAATAGCGTTTTTGAAAATACATATATATAACCAAACCGGACTCCATCTGAGTGTGTTGGCAGTGACATTGGAACATTTGTCCTGCTGCAGCTGGATGGACCTACAACTGTGGCTTGCATATTATTAGGTAGGAGTATCCCATACTTTTTCATCTGGTCTTCTTCCGCACCACCACATGACCAGTCAACCAGTCACTAACAATAAAGTCCTGATGTTTCACCCACCCTGCCATGATACCAACTACATCACGTTTTGTTGCGCAATGGGCTTTTATAGAAAAAAATTAGCACTCATACTAATAATAATAACAGTGTATATACTATAGCGAATTCATACTACAGATTCAGATTCAATGGATGTGCCTTACATTATATAATGATGGTGAAGTTAAATAAGAAAAACGACAAAGTTTTGCGATAACATTTTTATTTGCACATTATCAGTGGTATGTATCAATAAAAATTCACTAATTCAATCGCAACAGTACATTATTTTGCAAATGAAGCTTTCTTGTACGCACAGAATTCATCTTGTATTGCCCACAAACTGACGGGTATTCTTCAGGTTCATCTTTAGACACTGTGTTCTAAATCATCTGCATGCATGCTGTATGTACGGAGATAGTTCACAATATCTTTATACACATTTTAAAAACACAAAAATCCACAGTTCAGTCTTTCCAACACAAGGGACAGTACCACCTGTAGGCCAAAAAAGTTTGTGACCGTGGGGTGTTGCAGATACATGAATTGATCTCCAGATCTCACTAGGAATGTCATGCCATTCAATAATGTTATAGCCAGCACAGTAACTGTCCAGAGGTCGACAAGATGGAGAATACTCGGAGGTTATCTGTTGACTGATGTAAGGTTCTACACAAATGCATTCCATCTGTTTAACCTGCACTTTAACAATCCTTATTACGTTTTCAGTCCCTAACACAACACGCCAATACCTGTCTCCTGATGCTTCTTATCGCAATGTTGAAGCACTTTGAACCAGTAACTGTTAAATTATAAGTCGAAGTGAAAAACAGTAGGTCACTGTGAGAGATCGGCACCTTCTCATCTACCACATCAACAATCTGGGTTTGTTCTCGGATGTTCAATATGTGGGAGGCCAGCACTGACCTGTGCAATACCTGGCCGCGGTGGCCGAGCGGTTCTAGGCGCTTCAGTCCAGAACCTCGCGATTGCTATGGTAGCAGGTTCGAATCCTGCCTCGGGCATGGATGTGTGTGATGTCCTTAGGTTAGTTAGGTTTAAGTAGTTCTCAGTCCTAGGGGACTGATAACCTCAGATTTTAAGTACCATAATGCCTAGAGCCATTTGAACCATTTGAACCTGCGCAAGAGGTGTAGTGCCCCAAAACAGTTCTGAGAGTTGGGACAATCTGGGTGCCTTGATTACACAAATCGACGAACAGGATGGAAAATAGCCCCACTCTGTTCTGCTCCAGTATACTAACCACTGCTTGTGCCAAGAGATGGAAGTCGTGCGGGTTCTGATGAGCTGGCAGTGGCTGCTGCTACCCGGGACATGCTGGAGGTTGCTGCAGGTCTGTATACATGTGGGTGGGGGTGGCAACAAGTCTGTCCTTTCCAGAGACCTCTGTACAAAGAAGAAGAAACACATATGAAGGCATGGAATTAAACAGAGACATTTTACTAAAGCACATCTACTTACTTTTATCCTTTTTCTGTGAGATGGAGGTGGATGAGGATCTTGGCTGTTGTTGATGCTTAATGATTATTTCACTGACTGACTGCAAGTGAGAGAGCATCTGAACCCTGATGTCACAATGATGTGCACAGATGTAGCATTCCTGCACTTTGTTGGGAGGGGAGAGTTAGGGGGTTTCCCAGGAGATACAAAAGTGACTCTTAACTGAATTGGGGAGGAGTGAGGGAGAGGAGGGTAGAGGAGGGGTTGCACTGTCCCACTAGGAGGTACTGTCGTCAAGGAGTCATAAATCGGTCCCCAGGGGATCATAAATAAATTGCATAACATTATGCTAAGGAGAGGGGAAAGATGATTATTTGTCTCTTGGTGTATGCTTGCCCCTGAATACGCGCAACCAGCACAAACAAATTCGCTACGTGCATTGATTCACAGAGTTGTTGGATGTCCTCCTGATGAATACAGTGACTGGTGCGTTAGATCTTCCAAATTTCAAACTGGTTGGAGTGCTCTTCCTATAATGCTCCAGAAGCTCTCAATTTAGGACACATCCAGTGAACTTGCTGGTCAATGTATGGTTTGGCAACCATGAAGACAACCAACAGAAACTCTCGCTGTGTGCTGGTGTGTATCATCTTGCTGACATTTAAGTGTAGGATTGCTCGTCATGAAGGGTAATAAAATGGGGCATAGGCTATTGTTGACGCATCGCTATGCTGTAAGGGTGAGACAGACGATGCCAGAGGGGTCCTGATGTGAAATGACACCCCAAACCATCACTCTTGGTTGTCAGGACATACGGCAAGAGACAGTGTAGACAGCCGTCTGGGGAGACTCTGGGCACGTCTTCGCTAGTCGTTGTGGCTTCATCTGAAATGGAACTCATCATGGAAGACACCGAAGACATGTCTGGAGAGACCCCAGAGAGTCATGGGACACCAAACTCACTATCGCCCACCATAACGCTCGACAGCCAGGACTGATGATCTTGGGAGCCATTGAATGTCATAGCAGAATGTCTTTTGTTGCCATCGGAAGTGGAAGTGGATATTAAGTGGCAATGAAACATGTGGGCAGACGAAGCTTTTCTCCATCACCAAACACATGTGAATAAAAGGAATTGCAGAATATTGGCAACTGAAAATCCGATGGCACATAAACCAGCACCACTTCATTCTGATAAGGTAACTGTATGGTGCGGTTTGATGGCATCATTTATCGTAGAACCACATTATTTCGAGGAGATAGATCCTGTGGCTCCTGTGACCTGTACCATGTCTGGTAAACGCTATGTTTTTCAAGCGAGTATCACTCTTTCAGCAGCGTGGAGGTGTGGGTGGGTCATTTTTACATAAAATGGCGCTCCACTTCATATTTCTCTGATACTGAAGCAACTGCAGAGACACTTGGGAAATGCAAGAATTACCAGACATTATTTACCTGCAGCCTGGCTGTCCAGACCGTGTGATCCCTGTGACTTCTGGCTGTGCATGTGTCTGTTGTTTTGGACTGTGTATACAGGTAGGAGGGGGGTCATTTCCAGCACGTGTTGTTATGTACCTTCATTTGTCAATCATGAAATTATGTTAGGTATGAATTTATTTTCAAATCGAATTTTAGGAGGGGGGTCATTTCCAGCACGTGTTGTTATGTACCTTCATTTGTCAATCATGAAATTATGTTAGGTATGAATTTATTTTCAAATCGAATTTTAGGAGGGGGGTCATTTCCAGCACGTGTTGTTATGTACCTTCATTTGTCAATCATGAAATTATGTTAGGTATGAATTTATTTTCAAATCGAATTTTTCCAACGTTCTTATAACACCATTTCCATATGATGAATGTATTTGTAAAGTATGATAGAGGCGAAGTCAATAGTCAGTGTTTGCATTCTAGAGACAGACGTGTTGCAAAGGTAGGTGGGGATGATTATTGTAAGCAAATCGCCTATTAGTGTATTGGTGATTGATGAATAGGACTGCAAAGAGTAGCTCCATAAGAAGCATGCTGACTGTGAATTTCTTTTTGTCCATTGAGAGTTCCGTGATTTAGGAATTTTGCTCTGTGGGAGTGCCATGGTTTTCAAGTAGTGAAGTGTTTTATTCGACGTGCCTTGGAGACAAGAGGGGCGCCAAGGAGCACAGAGGATGAGAATTAAGCAGAATATGGCAGACGATGTGTTCTGCTTGAGTGGGCTTGCTGGATGTATTCCAATCTCTGTCTTCCTCTACAGTTTGTGCCTACTACAGCCCCCTCTAATACGAAGGAAGTCATTCCCTGATGTCTTAAGGTTGTCCTATCATGCTTACCCATCTCCTTGTCAGTGTTTTCCACATATCCCTTACCTCTCCGGTTTTGCGCAGAACCTCCTCATTCCTCACCTTATCAGTCCAACTAATTTTCAAAATTCTTCGATAACACAACATCTCAAATGCTTCCATTTTCGTCTGTTCCGGTTTTACCATAGTATATGTTTCACTACCATACAATGCGTACATTCTCAGAAATTTCTTTATCAAATTAAAATCTAAATTTGATACTAGTAGACTTCTTTTGGCCAGGTATGCCCTTTTTGCCAGTTCTAGCCTGCTTTTGAAATCCTCTTTGTACCATCCGTCACTGGTTATTTTGATGCCTAGGTACCAAAATTCCTTACCTTCATTTGCTTCATGACCATCAATCTGCATGTTAAGCTTCTTGCTGTTCCGCTACTTCTCATTACTTTGACCTGTCTTCGATTTACTCTCAGTCCACATTCTGTACACATTAGGCTGTTCGTTCCATTCAGCAGATCATGTAATTCTTCTTCACTTTCACACAGGATAGCAATGCAATCATCGAGTCATATGATTGATGTCATACCATCTCGAATTTTGATTCCTCTCCAGAACATTTCTTTTATTTCCATCATTGTTTCTTCGATGTACTGATTGCACAGTAGGGCCGAAAGACTACTTCCGTGTCTTACACCCTCTGTAACCTGAGCACTTCGTTCTTGGTTGTCCACTCTTATTATTCTCTTTTGGCTCCTGTACATATTGTAGGTTACTCGTCTCTTCATTTAGCTTACCCCGATTTTTCTTAGAGTTCGAACATCTTCCGCCATTTTACAATATCGAACGAATTTTCCGTGTCAGCAGCCTCTATAAATGTGTCTTGATTTTTCTTTAGTCTTGCTTTCATCATCAACCCCAATATATTTGCCGCTCTGGTGCCTTACCTTTCCTAAAGCCAAACTGATCATCATCTAACACGTCCTCATTTTTTTTCCATTCTTCTGTATATTATTCTTGTAAGCAGCCGGTAAGCTGATTGTGCGATGATTCTCGCACTTTTCGGCTGTTAGTCTTAGAAACTGCGTGGATGACATTTTTCCGAAATTAGGATGGCATGTCGCCCGACTCTCTCTTATGCTCTTACGCTCTTATATACATCATCAAGGGTATTCGATTTTTGCCACTTCCCCCAGTGATTTTAGAGATTCTGATGATATGTTATCTATCCCTTCTGCCTTTTTTATATTAAGTCCTCCAAAGCTCTCTTAAATTCAGATTGTAATTCTAAATCCCCTTTCCCTTTTATATCGAGTCCTGTTTCTTCTTTTATCACGTCAGACAAATCTTCCCCCTCAAAGAGTCCTTCAGTGTACTCTTTCCACCTATCCGCTCTCTCCTCTGCATTTAACATTGCGATTACCATTGCAATCTTTTTGCTACCAACTTACAGGCTGACGAAACATCTGGCTAGTCTCCTAGCGACGTATGTGATACACTGTGTGCGTCACATCAAGAACGATGTTGGTTTTAAAAGCTGAGTTAAACACCTACGTTTTGGGAAAGATGATATAATGGACAGTTTTGATGTGGTTTCCGTAGTTGTGTGTGTTTCTGTAAAAGACTGAATAGATGTTCTCTCCCAATGATTCGTAACTAAATTTTGGGATTGTTTAAGCATATGGGGACACTATCGTATGTCATCTATAGCGGCCAGTATTTCGACTAGCTGCGTGGTGTGGTGATGGGAAGTCCGTTAGCTCCATCCATAACTAAACTTTTCATGGAGAAATTTGAAAAACTTCCTTTTCACATGGCTTCAGATAAGTCAAGCTGCTTTTATCCTCATGTCGACAACACTTCTATCACCTGACCCCACTGACATAGAGTGTACAAAATACCATGTCAGGGTGGCGGCTTCTACGTCGACCAAACAGTACGCACGGAGGAGCAATGCCCGATGGAACACGAGAGGTGCCTACGCATGCGCTATCCTGAAAAGTCGGCTGTGGCAGAGCACGCTTTAGAAAATCAACACCAATTCTATTCGACGAAACATTTGTCGTTATAAGAAAGCGATTTTGAGATAGCGCCGTAAAAGAAGTGACAAAAAGAAACTTTTCAGAAAACACCATAAACAAGGTTGGCGGTTTGCAGCTCAGCCAGCTCTTTAGTGGACCTGTTACAATTTCTAATGTTGCGTCAATGAAGTGCAGTCTTTGGTTTGCTTACCCTGAAACATTAAATATGTGATTGACCCAGTTTAATGTATTCGTAATCGCAATCCCTACGTACTTACAGTATTGAATTTACAGTCTTTGGATTTGCGTAATTTATCGTGTAAGCGAAATTTAGCGGATTCCTTCAGCACTCATGTGGACGACATCACACGCTTCTTTATTTAGAGTCTATTTTCACTTTTGCCACTATACGGATATCTTGTCTAAATTATTTTGTAATTGTTTTTAATAATCTGATAACTTTACCAGACGGTAAAGCACAGCATCATCTGCATACTATCTAAGATGGTTGCTTAGATTGTCTATTAAACCATTTGTTTAGATCAGGAATAACAAAGAGCTTATATCACTTCCTTGAGGATATCTGAACGTATGGAAACCATTTTTACATCCCCTGTCGACAGCACTCATTACTTCTTGAGAATAAAAAGCTACATGCGTTTCACAAGAAAGATTTTTTTCTGAATCGGTGTTGGTTGTTTGTCCATAAATAGTTTTCTTCGAGGTAATCCATAATGCTGAAACACAGTCTACATTGCAAAACACACACACACACACAAAATCGATGTTAGCTGTAATTCAGCGGATTACTCACATTTCCTTTCTTGGCTATTTGTGCGACTTGTGCAACTTTCCTGTCATTAGGTATGGATCTTTTGACGAGCGAAAAATTCATATGATTGCTGAGTATGGAGCTATTATACAGGCATACACTGAAAGGGACCTGACTGATATATAAGTCTGTCGGGTCGTTAGCCACTAGGGGGTTGTTGCCAGCATGTGGTGGCAACCATCTGTCAGTGCTGGCTTTAGACGTGCCACATCCACTGGCAGACGACCAGGCTCTGTGGCGTAGACACATCAGCTGGCATCAACCCGGTTCAGTCGCAGTGGGCGGTCTGATCCCCCACACCTGGGCCACTACAGGTGACTCATTATGGTTGTTCACTCCCTTCACCCCTCGCTGGCTGGTGTGGGCCATGATATCCTGTCTGCTTTGTTGGTTCTGGCGTCTGCACAATCCTCAAGTGTGGTCAAGTGCCATATTCTCTCACAAATGTCATTACATCGATATATAATGTTGAATAAAATTTTCTTTTACTATTTAATTCTCATCCATGATCTGTCATGTCGTTTCTGCATCCTATTTTCAGGTCTGGGGTTCACGACTCTACCGTGACTTGCACTTATCCGTACTAATTCCACATACACAACGTTTCGCCGACGGCGCTCACATGGCACTGGCTAACTTCCACCACGAGACAGGCTACACCACAGGACGGGCGATGGCTCCTAACACACCGAGTCTTATCGTCGACACGCGCCCAAAGTGTGGACCACTAATACCATACGAAACACATCCAAATATCGAGATGCACATGCCCATAACACACTGCGTCTAAGCGTCGACACGCGCCCAAAGCGTGGACCGCTAACACATTACGAAACACATCGGAAAATCGAGACGCACGTGGTGGTAGTTGTGATGGATCTTCTACAAGAATACTACGACAGAGTACGATGCTCAATTTCAGTCAAATTACGACGGATTTCCTGCTCTCGTGGGAGTGGAAATCGGACAACGAATGTGAAGTCCAAAGAAATAATAGCAGTACTCAGCTGTTTGGAGTACTTAGTATTGCAACGTGCCTGGGTTGGTATGCTACAAAAGTGTCAATTGTTGCTGAGATACAATTCAACGGAATTTGAAATCAATTTACCACCTGCCAGTGAATGCTTGCGTGAAGATGTCACAAATACGCAACTCGTTTGACCACGTTCAACAAAGAACCACGCTGAAAACTAATGGGAATGACAAATAAACAAAATAACACTGAAACAGAACAAATGGAAGATTACGCTAGGCAACACAATATCAAATTTAATTACGTTAAACAGTTCATCCATGGAGACTATTTACATACTGCACCTTCTCTTATCTATAAATCTGCTACGTAAACGTATCCTAAAAATGGCTTGCATGACAGGCGTGGTGGACGCCAGGAGATTTCCTTGATTTCAACTCCAGAGAGTTCAAGTGAGGGATTCTCCGGACACGGGCAGGTCCATATTAGACGGGGTACAATTTATGGCACAGCTGTTACTGTCTGTTAGATAGACGGAAACTTCTACCGAGGTCTTTTGGCCAATTTCATGTGCTTTTCTATCCCAACTCTCTTTCCGTTTCTCTCCTGCCTCACGCAATCTCCAAAGGGCAAGGCCAACAACTCGTTGGTGTTGTTCTCGAGTTCGCGGAGGAAAATTTACAACTTCACGGATAAGATCTGTGGGTTGCCTGTTCTTGATAACTGTTATCGATGCTGTTTTGGTGACACCGTGTGGAAAGTCGTTCATCACGTCCTGAAAGTCACGTAGTAAAATATCTGCTTGCGACGATTGTGGATGCCGTTTGGAAGCAAATGTGGGTTTTATTCTGTGCTTCCTCAACATCTTTCTCCACTTCTCTGACCGGAACTGAGGTCCATTGTCGGAGATGATAATGTCGACATGGCCCACTTCTGTCAGGAAATCCTTGCAGAATGTTCTACATACTGACTGCGCAACTGCTTTCTTGAGCGGGATTAAACTGACATACTTGAATGTCAGCTCTATTACCACAAGGATGTAGCAGTATCCTCTATTTGTTCGTACTAGTAGGACCATTAAATCTGTTGCTGCAAGGTGCTTCAACTTTGATGAGATGATGGGATATACAGGTGCTTGCGTTGCCACAGTGACGTTCTTTGACTTCTGACACGCTTTGCAGACAGCCAAAACCCTCCGGATTCATCTGTCCATATTCTTGAAATAGCACAGTGTGTGTAATTTTAAGTAGCACATCCGCAATGATGTTCTCCTTCCCTGCTATGTGTGAGACCGAAAAGTTATACACCTGGAGCAAGAGTGCCCATCTCGTTAGACGTTTGTTTCGGAGTCTCACTACGAGTAGGAATTCCAAGCCTTGGTGGGCGGTGTATAGTCCTTTTTTCCTTTCATGCAAGAAAAACCGAAATTTCTCGAAGCCGAAAACAGCCACCAAAGCTTCTAACTCTGTCACCGAACACTTTTTTCATTCTTGCTGACGACACGGCTTCCAAAAGCAATGATCTAGTGCTACATGTTTCCCCCTTGCTGATATCGTTGGAAAATCACTATAGCAATTCCAGAGTAGGATCAGTCTGACACCATGCAAAAGTCCTCCTCCAGGTTGGGGTGCAAAAGAATTGGCGTATTAATGAGCGCGGTTTTGAGGCCTTGGAATTCATCTTCCGCCACGTCGTCCCATTCCCACGGCGTCTTCTTTGCTGCGAACTGGCATAGCTGCGGTGTCGCTAATTTCTTCATATAGACGATTCGTTTATAGAAATTTGCTAAGCCAAGAAAGTCACGTAGTTGTTTCTTGGTTGTGGCGTGGAAAATTTCGTAATTGCATCTATTTTTTCCGGATCTGGTGTGATTCCATCCGCGGTAATCATATGTCCGAGGAATTATACTCATGACGTTCTTATGCATGACCTCGTGATGTTGGTGGTTACGCCACATTGTTTCAAGGTCTATAGAATTTCTCTAAGGATTGCATTTTATCCTCTATACATCGGTTCCGCTATCAAGAGGTCGTCCACGTAGGTGGTGGTCCTCTGCTCAATGAAATCCTTTAAGATGCTATCGAGGTCACTGATAAAGGCAGATGAAGACACGTTTAGCTCGAATGGTAGACGTTTAAATCAGTAGCATTTCCCGAATGCAAGGAAAGCCGTGTAGTTTCTGCAGTGTGGATGGCGCATAATTTGCTAGAAAGTGGACCGCAAGTGAAGAGATGAAAAAACCGTAACACCATGGAAATTTAGCAAGAGTTCTTTCAGCTTTTCCGGATGATCTGTTTCTGGCTTAATGATTACATTGATTTGGTGCGAAATCAGCACCAAAAGGATCGAGCCGTCAGCCTTCTCCACCACTGTGAGTGGGTTGTTTTACGTGGAGATTGTTGGTTCAATGATGTCTTCGTCAAGCATATTCTTGATCTCGAAAAAACCTTCTGTCTGTAGGCATATGGGATTTGGTTGGGAGACACGTAGAATTTAGTGTGTTCCCGTATCCGAAACGCATACATGAAATTTCGGATTGATCCGGTTTTCGGTAGAAAGAGATCCGCGTTTTCCTTTAATATTCTTTCTAGCTCTTCTTTTCGCTGCGTTAGGATGTTTACTAAATTCTCTAGCATCTGATCAATAGCATAGCGCACCTCTCGTCGAATTTCTCCCATATCTTCAGAGTTGCCGCTACGCTCATGGTGCCACGATTGATTTTTTTCTTCACCTCTTTTTTCTGCGTAATTTAGATTGAGGCATTCGGCAGGGATTTGCGCAGGTATTGCTCGGGCTGCAAAGGAAATCTTCATGGCGCCGTCTTTATGTAAAGTCAGTTCTCCTCGTCCTATGTCCAATACGGCATGTTGTTAATTTAGGAAATCCATCCCAAATATTATCTCAATTGCCAAAAATGGGACGACCAGAGAGTTCGCTTCTGAGGTAAGCCCTTGGCAGCTGAAAGTCAACCTGGTTTGTAACTGCAATTCTGTATGCTTCCCTCTCAGAGCCCCTGTGATTTTGGTTTCTTCAGCGTGACTGCCGGCCAAGAATGCTTCGTAGTGCGTTTCTTGTATGCTGAATCCGATATCACCTTCACTAGGCTTCCACTGTCCACAATTACGCTTAAATTTACCTTGAATGGTGGGGTGTAAATCCGGTTGTGTCGTGATCTCCTTCTGTTCCCGTAGCAGCTCTCTTGTATCTTCGTACTCTAACAGGTAGATATCGTTCGGCCGATAGTTTCTACGGCATTGCTTTGAGATGAGTGCGCAGCGGCTGTGAATCAAATCCTGTTTGAATTATCTCTGCGTGACCCCTGGGATGGGTTACGTGGCCTCAGTTCCACATTTTCGTTACGTTGGTCATTCCATCGACCTTGACCGTTGTACGTCCTGCTATTGCTTTGTTGTTCGTCCCTAGAATCCTGTTGATCCTGGATCGAGCTCTGTTGCTCTCTCCAGTTCCCCTTTCGTCGGTAGTTGTTATTATTGTTATGACTATAATTTTTTCGTCTTCTTCTATTTTCCCGCGAGGGCTGGTTATTCCCATTGAAGTTTGAATTTTGGTTTCGATTCGATCGATGTTTTCCCCCATTTTGTCCATCGTCATTCCTCTTTGGTCAATCTGGCCAGTTACGGTCATTAATTCTACTTCTTTGCCACGAATTGTGAATTTCATTCACGTACTCGACTTCGCACAGCGCACTGTTGAAAGCTTCGATTCAATCGCTGCACCTACCGATGAGCAGTTGCTGGTAACGTAAAGGTAATTTAATACAGCACTGCCTTGTAATTTCCTTGGGACTGCCCAGTTGATCTAAGAATCGTTTCTTCTTGACCAGATATTCGAAGAATTTGACAGGACAGCAGAATTCTGACGCTTCTAAGTCCTTCCCTTACATGATATCCTGTTTTATCATCGGCTATGTGTCTTGCGACCTGTGTGTCATGACGAATGAGTCCTTAAATTCTTGGTAGGAGCGACAACTATCCGCAACTCCGCGCATATGTTCCGCAATCTCCGTAGACGTGTACAATTGGTTTCCGGCTCTGTCTCTGACATACTGCGTGTTACCGACGGAGCATTTTTTACTATTCAGGGGTTGTGTCCTCATATAGTGGTTCGGAGAGGCGCAAAGAATTTTACTCACTTCTGTGATCTTCTGAATGGCGCTCTACCGGACGAGACTGTGTTTGCAATTGCGCGACCCGCTCATGCGCCTGCCGAACGTCCTTAGCCAACTCGTTTCGTTGTGCGACGACCCGGGTGTGCTGATCTTTACTTCAGAGATTTCAGCCTGTTTGATTTCTATCTGTTCGATTCGCTTCGCAGCCTCACTTATTTTTCCTGCGTTTCTTGAACTAAATTTTTGCCTTGCTTTTGGAGAATTGCAAGTGCCTGTTTTGTCTTACAATCCTCAGTGCTTGGCAGTTGAATTTGTTGTTTGGCCACTGATGCGTCCTTTCGTGTTACCTGCGCTACCAATCGACCTGTTTTATCATCGCGCTCCACCTGGTCCGCGACCTCACGCGTTTCTGCTGTCGTTTCCTTGACATTCTCTAGCTCTTCTTGGATTCCTGCGATCTCTTTCTTGCCTTCATCTATTTCATCTGTGACCTTTATTATGATTAATTTGTGTCTTTCATTCTCTTCCTCCCGTCTCTTTTTCTCTGTCTCTTGTCTCTTCCTTTCTCTCACTTGCCTCTTCTTTCCTGCCTCTTGTCTGTTCCTTTCTGCCTCTTCCAAGAATTACATGAGAGCCTCAAACTGACATCGACCGCTAACACGTCCAGGAGTAGATGTACGAGATTCCGTGACGCTTCGCACGTGATTCTGGTCTGTCATTCTCACTGATGGTGCGTGTCGTACCAACTGCGCCTACATTTCGTTCGATTGCGGTCACCCGTTGACTTTCTTCGCCTGACTGAGAAATGTCGTCATAGTCTGCAGGTTCTACGTTTGACATTTCTGCCCAGTCAGCAACCGCATTTACTGAGAATCCTGTGTAATGTCTGCTTGGTCGCCGCTAATAATCTGACTTGGATCCATGGTTAACAAAACACAATTGCTTCCGATACTCTGTAGAAAACGTGCCTTGATTCTTGTAAGCATGCACTCTAATTCTGACCCAATCGAATTTAAATACTACACATTCCTATGCCACACAGATTCTACTCTAAATTAGGCTCTCATGAGCTGATTCTTAGTTCCTGATTAGTACAAATAACAGCACGCTTGTCTATGTTAGCAAACGAAAATCTCAATCAATCCTACAAAACAGCACAACGCCGTTCGCCGTCAGCAACAAACAATCAAGTGACACAGAAGTCACAACCACAACATGAAAATACACAATACAATAATTAAATATTAGTACTATGTCTAGGGGCCAGCAACTACTCTACTCTAAGCTACACAGTGCACCACATTAAATAGGGGAAACAGAAACTACACTAGGCAACATTATCTACGATAAGACGGTTACAGAAGGTGCCTTCAGGTCAAAATTCTGCCCTAGGGAAGTCATATTGAATTTTTACGCTAGGGAACACGATCTGTCGATTACAGAAGGAGCCACCAATCCGAGATCCTGGCATGGGACACCACAATGGAAGGTAATCCTAGTGGAGCTATTTGAGTAATTGAGAATGTTCGCATAATTTTTGTATTCGAACAACACTTATTATTTCTAAAACACACATAAATAATGCTAAAGAGGTTATTGATTGAATATCGTAAACAATTAAAAGGTGAAACATCCTGGAAGATTAAAACTGTGTGCCGGACCGAGACTCGAACTCGGGACCTTTGCCTTTCGCCGGCAAGTGATCTACCAACTGAGTTACACAAGCACGACTCACGCCCCGTCTTTACAACTTTACTTCTGCCAGTATCTCGTCTCTTACCTTCCAAACTTTACAGAAGCTCTACTGCGAATCTTGCAGAATTAGCACTTATGAAAGAAAGGTTATTGCGGAGACATGGCTTAGCCACAGCCTGGGGGATGTTTCCAGAATGAGATTTTCACTCTGCAGCGGAGTGTGCGTTGATATGAAACTTCCTGACAGATTAGAATTGTGTGCCGGACCGAGACTCGATCTCGAGACCTTCTTTAAGGTGTGCTAGTTCGGCAAGTTTCGCAGGAGAGCTTCTGTAAAGTTTGGAAGGGAGGAGACGAGATACTGGCAGAAGTAAAACTGTGAGGACGGGGCGTGAGTCGTGCTTGGGCAGCTCAGTTGGTAGAGCACTTGCCCGCGAAAGGCAAAGGTCCCGAGTTTGAGTCCCGGTCCGGCACACAGTTTTAATCTGCCAGCAAGTTTCATATCAGAGCACACTCCGCTGCACAGTGAAAATCTCATTCTGGAACTAACAGGTGGTTTAAGACTACACTGAACAAAGATTCTGGGTTCCCAAAGACGGGTTAACTCTGGTCCTAAAAATGTACGTAACCCAATATGAATTGATCTGACTCTGAGCAGACTATGATTTATCAAATCTATTGAAGTTTCTCTACATACGTGCAGCTGGGAGCAAATGGCGATTGAGATCTGTATGCTCTGACAAAGCCAGAGCTGCATTACGTTACCCTGTTTGCTTCGTGCGGCGATGTAAATTGCAGCTGGAGAGATGCCTGTGGCCGAGGTGAGACGTGGAGGCGGCTACTGTGAATCGATCGTAGCCTTGAAAGTAAAGTCTCACTGTCTATTGATCAGGCAGAGAGATCACAATTTACTCTTTACCACACCCCTGAAATCACGGTAGATTTCAGGGTGTGACACACCCGTTCGCTGGTCGTACGAAGGACCAATTTGGCTCACTTATACGACGGAGCGCACAAATATACCAAACGTCTAGCCTGGTAAACCAAAAACGAATAAGTGTGCCCTCGGCAAACGAACAGTCCGAGATGTTTGAAGTCACATTGTTGGTACAGTAAGAACTACACTACAGACCCCCAAATCCAAACTACTCGCAAGTGTAGTAAGTCTTATTACAGGTGAAACCTTCCCGTCTAATATTGGATGAACGTTTGCTTGCTGACTGAACGCTGCGTCTCTTAAAATTTTTTTAACTGCTGCTCTGTCAAGACTACCTGCTGATTATTACGACGAAACATAAAATGTGTTGTCGCCGTGGCCCTCAGTCGTTACCTGAAATTATTAAGACTGATTCTTACCTTTAATTATTTATACTGGATCGCCATCTGACTGCTACAGCAAACTGTGGAATGAATATACTTACTTCTCTTTAACATAATTATAAGCTGCTGGTGGAGTTTCATAATACTTTGTGACTGGAATTCTTTAAGTTGAAGTTAATTTAGATTTGATAAAAGCTGAAGCTCAGTTTAGACTTTTCTTTTAAGATAACAATAAATTCCGTAAAGCATTTACGTGAATGATTTTGGGATAGAAAATTCTTAATGCATTTAATCTGGTAGAAGTTAACTATATTCTGAGAAGGATCTTGACAAACAATTACAAGGGGCATAGTTCTTTACAAAAATTCTTAAAAACTAGCATTGCGCTACATATAGCGAGTGGCTGGCGAGCACACCGCTTCTTTCAAAGTGTTAATTCATACCTCGCTTACAGCGACCTCCTCTCATGTCTCGCTAGCTACGACTGCCTCGTCTCACATCTTACTCGCAACTGCTCGCTTCCAACGCTCAATGCTACAAAAGTGCGGTCTCGCCGCCAACAATGGTTTTTGGTGCAGACAATCCCTGCTACCATTACAGATGTATTACTGCGCGCTGTTTCCCGCTCTTTCTCAAAATGTATCTATGCGCGGTTTCCCGCTCTTTCTCAATAATACACAATGCAATTTAATTAACAAAACAATTTAAATAAGAAACAGTTCAGATAATTACATGCTAAAACAGTTTAAATACGCCTATTACATAATTACATATGCCGCTACTCGGCTTTCTTAAAATTTTACTACGTTGTTGAGTCATATGGACTCAACATAAGTATAAAATTTGATTATAGAAAATAGTTTGAACAAAGTGTATACACAAATGCTGTCATACGAAATGATTCGTCTATCTCTAATAAAGAGAATATGTAAATAGAAAGGGTTTTAGTAGGAATTGTACATCAAGTAAAATTTGGTTCCCTTAAATTTAACAACAAGAATAAGAGTAAATGTGAAAATCAATATACAGATCATATGAAGCAATTGAAAGTTTACATTATGAAACATTTAATTCAAATTGGCATCTCTTAGTACCACAATTAAGGAAGGTACAAAAGGAATTGGATAGCATGGTCAAAGCACTGGCAACTGTCTGTGAATGCACTCAAAAGTCTGTTCCTTTCCCTCACATAGCACAACACCAGGTTTCGCCATGTGGTTCCATCATCGCCTTGCTCCATAGTTTTAGTGTGAGCGTCGTGGAAAGTCGGAGAAGCCGGCTGCGTGGGTGAGTGCCAAGTTTGGCGAGCGTTTCGTAGCGGCATATGTAATTATGTAATAGGCGTATTTAAACTGTTTTAGCATGTAATTATCTGAACTGTTTCTTATTTAAATTGTTTTGTTAATTAAATTGCATTGTGTATTATTGAGAAAGAGCGGGAAACCGCGCATAGATACATTTTGAGAAAGAGCGGGAAACAGCGCGCAGTAATACATCTGTAATGGTAGCAGGGATTGTCTGCACCAAAAACCATTGTTGGCGGCGAGACCGCACTTTTGTAGCATTAAGCGTTGGAAGCGAGCAGTTGCGAGTAAGATGTGAGACGAGGCAGTCGTAGCTAGCGAGACATGAGAGGAGGTCGCTGTAAGCGAGGTATGAATTAACACTTTGAAAGAAGCGGTGTGCTCGCCAGCCACTCGCTATATGTAGCGCAATGCTAGTTTTTAAGAATTTTTGTAAAGAACTATGCCCCTTGTAATTGTTTGTCAAGATCGTTCTCAGAATATAGTTATGAAATTTTGATGGAAAATTAGGTATGTAGCGCAACGCTACTTTTTAAGAATTTTTGTAAAGCACTATACCCCTTGTAATTGTTTGTCAAGATCGTTCTCAGAATATAGTTAACTTCTACCAGATTAAATGCATTAAGAATTTTCTATCCCAAAATCATTCACGTAAATGCTTTATGGAATTTATTGTTATCTTAAAAGAAAAGTCTAAACTGAGCTTCAGCTTTTATCAAATCTAAATTAACTTCAACTTAAAGAATTCCAGTCACAAAGTATTATGAAACTCCACCAGCAGCTTATAATTATGTTAAAGAGAAGTAAGTATATTCATTCCACAGTTTGCTGTAGCAGTCAGATGGCGATCCAGTATAAATAATTAAAGGTAAGAATCAGTCTTAATAATTTCAGGTAACGACTGAGGGCCACGGCGACAACACATTTTATGTTTCGTCGTAATAATCAGCAGGTAGTCTTGACAGAGCAGCAGTTAAAAGATTTTAAGAGACGCAGCGTTCAGTCAGCAAGCAAACGTTCATCCAATATTAGACGGGAAGGTTCCACTTGGCGATATCCATTCAGTACGACATTTTAGTGAATCTACTGTGGATATGAATATACTGACTTTGATAATAGTGTGAATAAGTTACTGTTAAGTGGCGCAACGCATATACTAAAGTGTATAACTTTTATTCACAGGTCATCGGCAATTCTGTTTGCTTTATTGATTCGGCGTTGAAAAGTGTTTGTTCAGTGTTGAATCCGCTTTGAACAGTGATATATTTTGTTGCGTGTGATGATTATAGACAATGTCCCGCAGAATAATTACTCGTTCTCAAACTGATAAAACTTTTTGTTGCGTGTGATGATTATAGACAATGTCCCGCAGAATAATTACTCGTTCTCAAACTGATAAAACTGTACAAAATACTGACGAGAGATTCTTTTCTGGAATAGGCAGTAATAATACGTGTGAAAACCCTGATTCTGAAACGTTAGGTGAACAGACATTTAATAACTGTAACAATATGGAAGCGTTTAACGAACAAGTAACTTCAGAAATGCCCACAGACAATGAAACGGTAGTGCAAAATAATTTGGCATTAAATGCAACAGACGGTACACAGTCACAAATTTCGCATAGTAGACATAACAGTTTCAGTAACGAAACCACTACAATGCAGTCAGACAGAGAGACTCCATTAAGCACTGATTTAGATTCAAACGGTACACAGCTACACAACCTGCGTAGCAGATCCAACAGTTCTCATGACCAAAATTCCGAAATTACGGAAAACGTGACGCAGTCACAATCATCTGAGGATGTTCAAATGAACACAGATCTACAGCCTTTAACAACGAATACAAATACACACAGAAGTCAATCCGAAACGGATCCAATAATGGCATTTTTGCTACAAATGAGACAAGACATGAATCAAAACTTTAACAGAGGGTCACAAGAATTAAAAAAAAGGTCACAAGATCTAAAAAACGAAATTAAGGCAGAACACGCACACACAGATCAGAAATTAGACAACATGTACCAAAATCTAAAACACGAAATCAAAGTAGAAATTCAAACAGTCGCTGAAAAATGTTCACAATCAACACAAGAATTACGCGACAAAATTCAAGAAATATCCGATAACCAAGCAACATTTGCAGTTAGTATACGGGAAACAATGACAGAAAATTTTGCTAAACAAAACGCTCAGATTGATGAACGTTTTAACAATCACACAGAAAACTGTTTGATACGTCACCGTAAACTGGTGCGATCGCAGGATAAAGAACGAAAAGAATTACTACAAACAATCACTAAACAGCGTCAGGACGATAAAAAGAAAGTGTTTGCCCAGGGCAAAACATATGTAGACAATCACATACAGTCGATCTCGGAAGAAATCGAAACGGTCAAAGAAACAAATCATCAAATACAAGACAGGCTTACAGAAATCCAAACACAGACAATCGATGTGAAAACTTCTACAGACACTGAAATCCAGAATGGTAAAGATAAATTAACAGAGGACGTTCAGACACTAACTGACAAAATAGAACACATAGAAATTAACCATGACACAGAAAATTTAAAGGCAGATTTTAAGAAAGTCACCAAAAGCAACCGTAAATTACGAAACGAACTGACAGAAAAGACCAATGAACTCACTACAAGAATAGATCTTTTAGATACTAACAATGACGAGAGATCAGACGACACTGCACCAGTCCCAGTGCAACAGAACTCTAATAGTAATAACACGCCATTGACAAATATACAACAAACTATCACAGATCTAAAATCGCGTAATGATTCATTGCATCAGCAAATAAATTCTCTACAGCAAGAGATAGCGGACGCACAAGAAACCGCCGCACATAATCATTTTCAACAGAACACACACCGTTACGAAATGCCTCAGATCCATAATACATATAATGTTGGTAGACTTCAGAGAGTAGGAGATTTTACCCAGGAAGAAAGACACCCGAATCCATATTCAAGACAATACGACAACACTTACACACACAGACATGACAGTTTTGATCACAAACATTTTCTTTCAGTTAGAAAGTTTAAAACATTTAAAAACGACAGGGCGCAAATACATCCGTTGGATTTTATCCAACAGTTCAGGGGAGCACTTCCACCATCATGGCCAGTACAACATAAGTTAGAATTTATTGTCAGTTTTCTTGAAGGAGAACCAGCACGACGAATGCGACCAATCGCTAGACAATGTTTTTCCGTAGAAGCATTTGAGGAAGCATTTTTATCAGCATATTGGTCTGACACTACACAAAACAGCATCAAAGATCGGCTACTTAGTTTGCCAAACTTTGAAAATTCTACCTTTCCAACAATCACACAATTTTTCGAGTACATGGTGGAACAGAACCAGTACCTCAACGAGCCATACAGTCAATCGGCATTAATACAGCTTTGCATTTCAAAACTGCCCAGAGCTTTGAAAGTGTCATTACTGACAGGGCAACAAAAGGACAATGTATCCGCTTTTAGAGACATCTTACAACTATTAGAAGCACACCAGGCAGACTACGCATTTGTTAACAAAAATTTTTCACGACAGAACGGAAAACAAACAAACTCAGCTACTTTTGAACAAACACGATTTGGTAATAACAATCCGAGTAAACGCTTTCGCAGCGAAAATGACAACGAAAACAGGAGTAATGAAAAACATTATACTGACACGGTAAATTTATATTCAGGACAGCAACAGAATCCGAGACTTAACACGCAACCGAATAGGTCAAATTTCCATATGAATCATCGCTCAGATAATGCGACCGGGGAAGGCCATTACGCGGGTCGACCGCAAAATGAACAAAAACAAACGTTTCTACGGGGTGCAGGTGGGCTGCCGTACAGTCACAGTTATAACGACAGGAGAAAAGAAAACGAACACAGACCGCCAAAACAAACGTTTCTACGGGGTGCAGGTGGGCTGCCGTACAGTCACAGTTATAACGACAGGAGAAAAGAAAACGAACACAGACCGCCGAGGACGTTCCACAATGACAATTTTAACGGAAACTACAACAGGGCCCAACAGCTGCGTTACCGTATGAATGTACCAGACACCAGATTTCATCCACCAGACACTGCTAATAATCAAAACGGCAGAACTGTACAGTTGATAGAACACATACCAAACTCCCAAGCTGAAAATCACATATCGGAAGAATTATGACTAGAGAAAACCTGCAATGAATCTCTTAATGTCGATACTATGAAATCACACAGAGAAAACATAACGACCGAAAATGCCATTACATTTGACGACGTGAGAGACACATTGTTACAGGAAAAACCAATCCTACAGAAAACAATATATCACCCAATAATAGAGATAAATTTACAGTCGCACAATATTTTAGCGATAATTGATTCAGGTTCACCTATGTGCGTAATTAACGAAGACACATTTAACAGATGCAATAGCAATAATGATTACCCAGTATTTCCTTTAAACAGAACGAAGGTCAAGGGAGCTTTTGCAGGAAAAGGCATTGAAGTTAAAAGACAGACACAATTAACATTTGTTTTTGCAGGGGAAACGTTCCACAGTGATTGTTGGATAGTTCCGAATTTAACAACAGACATGATATTAGGAATAAATTTTCTTGTTCAGTACGATGCGAAGATTGACTTCAAATCGGCATACCTCACACTACAAAAGGAAAACAGGGAAGTGATCGTAAGATTTCAAAACACAGTATCCTCCGAAGAACAAAATATGCACAGGATCGAGATTATTACTGATTCTCAAGATAACGATTGTTATATCGCACTATACACAAACACACTTAATAATGACTTGGTAGAGGAACAGGAGTACAATATGTTCGAGACAATTACACGCAAGGTAGACAATAGTGTAGCAAAATGCGACGCAGAACGCACAGAACTTGAAAATATTCTGGTACAACACAAAGCAGTTTTTGCCAATGTTCCAGGAACAATGACAGGATTTATGTACGAATTTCAGGTGAAACCACACGAGACTTTCAAAGCAAAGCATTATCCAATCCCACACATACACACAGAAGCAGTTAAGAAAGAATTACGAGCAATGATCGATCAAGGAATAATAGAACCAGCAGCCAGCCAATATATAAATCCACTACACATTGTTGAAAAGAAGGATGGATCACTACGTTTAGTTTTAGATTCACGTCAAGTTAATAAAATAATCATTACAGAAACCGACCGACCACAGACGTTAGAAGAGTTACTGCAAAAATTTCATGGCACCTCCATTTATACTACTCTCGACCTCAAATCAGGGTTTTGGCAAATCCAACTACACCCAAATTGCCGAAAATATACGGCATTCCTTTGCTTTGGGGAATGCTATCAATTTTGTAAACTTCCGTTTGGACTAACGATTTCGTCTGCCGCCTTTATACGAGGCATGAATACTATTCTACCACAAGATCTGAAAAACAAAATTACTACATATGTCGATGACATTTTAATTGCAGCAGAAAACTGGGAACAACACAATCATACTCTTCAACAATTACTGAATACATTCGAGCAGAATGGTATAACTATAAACTTGCGTAAATCTGAATTGCCGGCCGCGGTGGTCTCGCGGTTCTAGGCGCGCAGTCTGGAACCGTGCGACTGCTACGGTCGCAGGTTCGAATCCTGCGTCGGGCATGGATGTGTGTGATGTCTTTAGGTTAGTTACGTTTAAGTAGTTCTAAGTTCTAGGGGACTGATGACCACAGCAGTTGAGTCCCATAGTGCTCAGAGCCATTTGAACCATTTTTGAAATCTGAATTTGGTAAAGCGTCAATAAAATTTCTAGGGCACATTATCTCACAAACAGGTATCGCACCAGACCCTGACAAATTGCAAGCACTGAAAGACATCGACGTGCCAACAAACAAAAAGGAACTTCGGAGCTTTTTAGGTCTTATCAATTATTTTAGAAAATTTATCCACTACAAAGCATTAGACACGCCCTTGCTATACCAGCTTACAAGTAAAAACACACTTTGGTCATGGAATGAAGACGTTGAAGCTGAATTCGAGAACTTGAAAGAAGCATTATTAAAAGCACCTTTGTTATCACACCCTGACCCAACACAAAACTTTTCCGTTGCAACAGATAGTTCAACCACAGCACTAGGAGTACATATTTTCCAAGAAATAAAGGAAGAAGATAAGACAGTCGTGAAACACATTGCTTTTGCAAGCAGGATACTTTCTCCAGCAGAGCGCAATTATTCTGTAACAGAATTAGAGACACTATGTGTAATTTACGCTTTTAAGCGATTCCGTCATTTTCTATATGGCCGACATACAACAATATATACCGATCACCGAGCAATCCAGTTTTTATTGTCAGCAAAACTTACGCACGATAGATTAAGCCGCTGGAAATTATACTTACAAGAGTTTGATTTTACCATTATACACATTCCAGGCACGCAGAATACTGTTGCCGACGCATTGTCGAGGTCCATTCACAATAAACGCATGGAGAAAGAAAATACCTTTTGCTACAACAACCATAGTATTATGTATATTAAACAAGTAGCTTTCGAAAACTTTATATCAGCAGCATTACAGGATATAGAGAGAGAACAGCAGAAAGATGAAACACTGAAAGAGATTGTAACGCTTTGGAAAGACAGAAGTAACGCTAAAGTCAGACTTCATTACACTCTACATCAAAATATACTCTTTATTCGATCATACCGAGACGGTAATAATTGGCTTTTATGCATTCCGGAAGGGATCGTAAATAAACTGATATGGTATACACATCTAAATTATGGACACTACGGAGCGAGGAAATGCTTTCTGATTCTGCGACAAAATTGCCACTTTAATAACATGGAAAAACACATAAGAAAAGTAATAGCATCATGCAAGATATGTCAAAAAGCTAAATCATCAACAGTGTCACACATTCCACCATTGTATCCCATCATACCGGTTAAGTTAAGACACATGGCAGCAGTGGATCTTTTCGGTCCAATCCCCAGAACAAATAATGGTTATAGTTATATTTTTGTAGCTGTAGAACTAACATCCAAATTTGTAACATTTTCTCCACTAAGGAAAGCAACAGCAAGAACAGTATCAAGAGCGTTTGTAAGAGATTTTCTATCAGTAGTAGGACGTGTACAGAAGGTTATTTCGGATAACGGTCCGCAGTTTAGGTCAGACGTATGGAAGAAAATGTTAGAAAGTAAGAACATAACACCTATTTACATATCAAGATATCACAGTTCTTCCAACCCATCAGAAAGAATAATGAAAGAGATCGGGAAGTTATGCAGAATTTATTGTCATAAAAGACATACAACATGGGATAAATATATTTTACAGTTTCAAGAAGTGATAAATGCAATACCCAATGAATCTACGATGCTATCACCAACCGTAATACTGACAAATAAAGACCCACCGAACAAAATTACCGAACTAATTACTTTTCCTAAGACGCGTAGGCTTCGACATTGTGAAATAATAGACACAGCATTAGCAAACACTAAAAGAGCTGCAGATCGGCGGAAGAAACAACAGAAGCAGGTAAGTCGACTACAGAAGTACGAGATTGGCGACAAAGTACTGATTCGCACTCATTTTCTTTCCAACAAAGGTAAGCACAGATGCCGTAAATTCGAACTTCTGTATGCAGGCCCTTACAGAGTTCGTAATATTCCACACGCTAATGTAGTGCATGTGGAAACGCTACGTAAGAAGAAATCATTAGGGAATCATCATGTATCAAACGTGAAACATTTCTTGACTTAAATTTTTGCATTTCAGCTGACGAAAGGACGGCGTGACACGTAAGTATGCAACAATGGTAGTTTCAGCGCGCTTCAGTAACAAACAAAGCCGCGACACGCACCGGGCCGCTAATATTTCACCGTACCTTAAAGAACACAGCAGTACTTAATGATGCTACGCCAGCCAAGACAAATAAAAACACGAGAAACATTTCCTAACTTAAAGAGAACATGCAGACAACGACACGACGTATGAATTTGTGCACTGAGAGCTCATAAATGAAAGAAATTTTTTTTATAACGTGACATAATTACTTAAGAAAATGTCGATTTTTGCAATAGCTAAACTGATAATATAGATCGTTCATTAATCAATTATTTTAGTGGTAACATTAACATGTACTCTTTATTCCAGAATGCAGCATTGTTGTCACACGTCATCAAAATGAAACATAGTTTTAGTTAGAATAAGGATGTGAATCTTTAGGTCACGCAGATAGCTGACGCTAATTGTCATTACAGAAATTTTATAGGTCATGCCGGGAGCTGACGTGATTTTGCAGCAGTTAATATTATGATAAAGTGTTTTATAGGTCATGCCAGGAGCGGACAAGAAGTACCAGAAGATGTTTATTGAAGTCATGCCGTGCACTGACGATAATTAATACTGAATGTTTTATAATAAGTCATGCCGTGCGCTGACGTTAATTAATGCTGAATGTTTATAACAGGTTATGCAGAGAGTTGACACAGATGCAGAAGAAGAATGTATATGTTATGTTAGTATATAAGAAATGTATAATGTTAAGAAATAATTTTGCTAGCATGTGACACATTGCAACACTATGGATGGGGACCACACATTACAATGTCTAACCAGAATAATGTTTACCTTAATTTTCAGCTGCAAAAGAATACTTTAAATAATTTTATGACAGTAATTTTATTGTATATTATGACCTGACATTTGACGACTCATAACTGACGACTACACCCCTGAATAGAAGATAAAATTTTAGGACAGTAAGTCAAGAAATGCATTGTCAACAAAATTTATAATTACTGATGTAAGAAACTAAGATATGTAAATACAGAATAAGTAATAATGTACTTGTCTATAACAAATCTGTATACTATCAAATACTGAATAAGTAGGAACTTTTATGTCTTTTATATATGAGAATAATTTTCTGGAAGAATTCTTAAATTAAAACTACATATTGTTACAAATTACGACACAACATATTTTGTCATAGGGAAAATTATTTGGTAGTCAAATTATGGTACCAACAATGTCCGTGAACCCATTGCCAAAACAATTATTCCCGTACCTTAATTCCTGTGCATCCCCATGGTTATTGAGCACAGAATCAGTGAATTGTGAAACACGTGGCTTCAACCAATGATGTTCTCGACGAGGTGTTTGCATACCAAGATGCACACCACCAACCTTAATGGACCATTGGAGATGGAACTTAATCCTCATGTGGCTGCGGCAACTCAGGCTATTCGACGACGTACTTAGTGTTTGGGTACACTAAAACTATGGAGCAAGGCGGTGATGGAACCACATGGCGAAACCTGGTGTTGTGCTATGTGAGGGAAAGGAACAGACTTTTGAGTGCATTCACAGACAGTTGCCAGTGCTTTGACCATGCTATCCAATTCCTTTTGTACCTTCCTTAATTGTGGTACTAAGAGATGCCAATTTGAATTAAATGTTTCATAATGTAAACTTTCAATTGCTTCATATGATCTGTATATTGATTTTCACATTTACTCTTATTCTTGTTGTTAAATTTAAGGGAACCAAATTTTACTTGATGTACAATTCCTACTAAAACCCTTTCTATTTACATATTCTCTTTATTAGAGATAGACAAATCATTTCATATGACAGCATTTGTGTATACACTTTGTTCAAACTATTTTCTATAATCAAATTTTATACTTATGTTGAGTCCATATGACTCAACAACGTAGTAAAATTTTAAGAAAGCCGAGTAGCGGCATATGTAATTATGTAATAGGCGTATTTAAACTGTTTTAGCATGTAATTATCTGAACTGTTTCTTATTTAAATTGTGTTGTTAATTAAATTGCATTGTGTATTATTGAGAAAGAGCGGGAAACCGCGCATAGATACATTTTGAGAAAGAGCGGGAAACAGCGCGCAGTAATACATCTGTAATGGTAGCAGGGATTGTCTGCACCAAAAACCATTGTTGGCGGCGAGACCGCACTTTTGTAGCATTGAGCGTTGGAAGCGAGCAGTTGCGAGTAAGATGTGAGACGAGGCAGTCGTAGCTAGCGAGACGTGAGAGGAGGTCGCTGTAAGCGAGGTATGAATTAACACTTTCAAAGAAGCGGTGTGCTCGCCAGCCACTCGCTATATGTAGCGCAATGCTAGTTTTTAAGAATTTTTGTAAAGAACTATGCCCCTTGTAATTGTTTGTCAAGATCGTTCTCAGAATATAGATATGTAATTTTGATGGAAAATTAGGTATGTAGCGCAACGCTACTTTTTAAGAATTTTTGTAAAGAACTATACCCCTTGTAATTGTTTGTCAAGATCGTTCTCAGAATATAGTTAACTTCTACCAGATTAAATGCATTAAGAATTTTCTATCCCAAAATCATTCACGTAAATGCTTTACGGAATTTATTGTTATCTTAAAAGAAAAGTCTAAACTGAGCTTCAGCTTTTATCAAATCTAAATTAACTTCAACTTAAAGAATTCCAGTCACAAAGTATTATGAAACTCCACCAGCAGCTTATAATTATGTTAAAGAGAAGTAAGTATATTCATTCCACAGTTTGCTGTAGCAGTCAGATGGCGATCCAGTATAAATAATTAAAGGTAAGAATCAGTCTTAATAATTTCAGGTAACGACTGAGGGCCACGGCGACAACACATTTTATGTTTCGTCGTAATAATCAGCAGGTAGTCTTGACAGAGCAGCAGTTAAAAGATTTTAAGAGACGCAGCGTTCAGTCAGCAAGCAAACGTTCATCCAATATTAGACGGGAAGGTTTCACAGGTTCCAAACACACATGCCAGCGCCTCGACTAGAAGTGCTTACTAGACTCGCTCACAGCTGCAACCGGCGCTGACTTCGGTCGCGCAGCTTGAGGCTGTTGCCAATGGGCACCACTGTGGGGAGCCGGACTCGGGTATCACGGGGATGTCAACCTCGTCCCGTCTGTCCCCAGATCGGTCTGCCGCTGTGGTTGCCCCGGTTGCTGCCCGCAGTGGGGCTGAGCCCTCGCCTGTGGTTGATTGGGAGGTCGTTCCAAGGTGTGGCAGGCAGCGAAAGGCGTCCCCGAAGGCTGATCAGAAAGCCTCCCCGGTGCGTCTGACAAACCGGTTTCAGGCACTGTCTCTGGCTGAGCCAGATGCAGCTGCCTGCCCTGTTTCAGAGGATCATTCTCAGCCTTCAAGGTCCGGGCAATCGCAGAGGGTGGGCTTACTGGTAGTTGGGAGCTCCAATGTTAGGCGCGTAATGGGGCCCCTTAGGGATACGGCGGCTAAGGAGGGGAAGAAATCCAGTGTGCACTCTGTGTGCATTCCGGGAGGAGTCATTCCTGATGCGGAAAGTGTCCTTCTGGATGCCATGGAGAGCACAGGGTGCAGCCAGCTGCAGGTGGTGGCACATGTCGGCACTAATGACGTGTGTCGCTTTGGATCTGAGGAAATTCTCTCTGGATTCCAGCGGCTATCTGATTTGGTGAAGGCTGCCGGTCTTGCTTACGAGATGAAGGCAGAGCTCACCATCTGCAGCATCGTTGACAGAACCGACTGCGGACCTTTGGTGCAGAGCCGGGTGGAGGATCTGAATCAGAGGCTCAGACGGTTTTGCGACCGTATTGGCTGCAGATTCCTTGACTTGCGCCATAGGGTGGTGGGGTTTCGGGTTCCGCTCAATAGGTCAGGAGTTCACTACACTCAGCTGGCGGCTACACGGGTAGCGGAGGCTGTGTGGCGTGGACTGGGCGGTTTTTTAGGTTATAAGGCCTCAAGAAAGTGCGGGATGGGCTTCAATGTCAAAGGGTGCTTGGCAATTACAGGACGTGCTTGGATCAAGGAACAGTCGGAATTATAGTTGTAAATTGTTGTAGTTGCGCTGCAAAAGTCCCTGAGCTTCAAGCGCTAATAGAAAGCACAGAAGCTGATATCGTTATAGGTACAGAAAGCTGGCTAAAGCCTGAAATAAGTTCTGCAGAAATTTTTACGAAGTCTCAGACGGTGTTCAGGAAAGATAGATTAGGCAGAATTGGTGGTGGAGTGTTGGTGTCTGTCAGTATTGGTTTATCTTGTAGTGAAGTCGAAGTAGATACTCCGTGCGAATTGGTGTGGGTGGAGGTTATACTTAACAGCCGAATTAAGTTAATAATTGGCTCCTTCTACCGACCCCCAGACTCCGATGATACAGTTGCGGAACAGTTCAGAGAAAGTTTGAGTCTCGTAACAAATAAATACCCCCCTCATACGGTTATAGTTGGTGGGGACTTCAACCTACCCTCGGTATGTTGGCAAAAATACTTGTTCAAAACCGGTGGTAGTTAGAAAACGTCTTCCGAGATTGTCCTAAATGCATTCTCCGAAAATTATTTCGAGCAGTTAGTCCACGAACCCACGCGAATTGTAAATGGTTGCGAAAACACACTTGACCTCTTGGCCACAAACAATCCAGAGCTGATAGAGAGCATCATGACTGATACAGGGATTAGTGATCACAAGGTCATTGTAGCTAGGCTCAATACCATTTCTTCCAAATCCATCAGAAACAAACGCAAAATAATTTTATTTAAAAAAGCGGATAAAGTGCCACTAGAAGCCTTCCTAAAAGACAATTTCCATTCCTTCCGAACTGACTATGCGAATGTAGACGAGATGTGGCTCAAATTCAAAGATATAGTAGCAACAGCAATTGAGATATTCATACCTCATAAATTGGTAAGAGATGGAACGGATCCCCCGTGGTACACAAAAAAGGTCCGAACGCTGTTGCAGAGGCAATGGAAAAAGCATGCGAAGTTCAGAAGAACGCGAAATCCCAAAGATGGGCTAAAATTTACAGACGCGCGAAATTTGGCACGTACTTCGATGCGAGATGCCTTTAATAGGTTCCACAACGAAACATTGTCTCGAAATTTGGTAGAAAATCCGAAGAAATTCTGGTCGTATGTAAAGTACACAAGCGGCAAGACGCAGTCAATACCTTCGCTGCGCAGTGCCGATGGTATTGTTATCGACGACTGTGCCGCTAAAGCGGAGTTATTGAGCGCAGTTTTCCGAAATTCCTTCACCAGGGAAGACGAATGGAATATTCCAGAATTTGAAACACGAACATCTGCTAGCATGAGTTTCTTAGAAGCAGATACCTTAGGGGTTGCGAAGCAACTCAAATCGCTTGATACGGGCAAGTCTTCAGGTCCAGATTGTATACCGATTAGGTTCCTTTCAGATTACGCTGATACTATAGCTCCCTACTTAGCACTCATATACAACCGCTCGCTCACCGATAGATCTGTACCTACAGACTGGAAAATTGCGCAGGTCGCACCAGTGTTCAAGAAGGGTAGTAGGAGTAATCCATTTAACTACAGACCTATATCATTGACGTCGGTTTGCAGTAGGGTTTTGGAGCATATACTGTATTCAAACATTATGAATTACCTCGAAGGGAACGATCTATTGACACGTAATCAGCATGGCTTCAGGAAACATCGCTCTTGTGCAACGCAGCTAGCTCTTTATTGGCACGAAGTAATGGCCGCTATCGACAGGGGATCTCAAGTTGATTCCGTATTTCTAGATTTCCGGGAAGCTTTTGACACCGTTCCTCACAAGCGACTTCTAATCAAGCTGCGGAGCTATGGGGTATCGTCTCAGTTGTGCGACTGGATTCGTGATTTCCTGTCAGGAAGGTCGCAGTTCGTTGTAATAGACGGCAACTCATCGAGTAAACCTGAAGTGATATCAGGTATTCCCCAGGGAAGCGTCCTGGGACCTCTGCTGTTCCTGATCTATATAAATGACCTGGGTGACAATCTGAGCAGTTCTCTTAGACTGTTGCAGATATGCTGTAATTTACCGTCTAGTAAGGTCCTCCTAAGACCAGTATCAGCTGCAAAGCGATTTAGAAAAGATTGCTGTATGGTGTGTCAGGTGGCAATTGACGCTAAATAACGAAAAGTGTGAGATGATCCACATGAGTTCCAAAAGAAATCCGTTGGAATTCGATTACTCGATAAATAGTACAATTCTCAAGGCTGTCAATTCAACTAAGTACCTGGGTGTTAAAATTACGAACAACTTCAGTTGGAAGGACCACATAGATAATATTGTCGGGAAGGCGAGCCAAAGGATGCGTTACATTGGCAGGACACTTAGAAGATGCAACAAGTCTACTAATGAGACAGCTTACACTACACTCGTTCGTCCTCTGTTAGAATATTGCTGCGCAGTGTGGAATCCTTACCAGGTGGGATTGACGGA
This sequence comes from Schistocerca gregaria, assembly GCF_023897955.1. Lineage (NCBI taxonomy): Eukaryota > Metazoa > Arthropoda > Insecta > Orthoptera > Acrididae > Schistocerca > Schistocerca gregaria. Next base: position 461,698,590 of record NC_064922.1, on the reverse strand, counting down.
GGACATCGAAAGGGTGCAAAAAAGGGCAGCTCGTTTTGTATTATCGCGTTATAGGGGAGAGAGTGTAGCAGATATGATACACGAGTTGGGATTGAAGTCATTACAGCATAGACGTTTTTCGTCGCGGCGAGACCTTTTTACGAAATTTCAGTCACCAACTTTCTCTTCCGAATGCGAAAATATTTTGTTGAGCCCAGCCTACATAGGTAGGAATGATCATCAAAATAAAATAAGAGAAATCAGAGCTCTAACAGAAAGGTTTAGGTGTTCGTTTTTCCCGCTCGCTGTTCGGGAGTGGAATAGTAGAGAGATAGTATGATTGTGGTTCGATGTACCCTCTGCCAAGCACTTAAATGTGAATTGCGGAGTAGTCATGTAGATGTAGATGTAGATGTAGAGGTCCCCCACCTGAGAGTCTCGCAACTCTCCAGAAAAAAAATTCCATTTTCCCACAAAGTGCACGAACGACACCACCCTCATCCCGTCTTGAGCCCATCACAGAGCTTTAGAGGTGCTAAATCTGCTCTCCTACGCGACAGCAGAAACTCATGCCGAAGCAGGGCAAGAGTTAAGAAACCTGCATCTCTGACAAAAAAGGAAACAGCCAATTATGCCTTTTTTAAGTTTCTGAAGGGACAGAAGCCACAGTTTTATGGGAAGTCATGTCGCTTCCCATGGCAACAAGCGAACAGACACAATCTTAACGATTTTTATCTAAATCGCCTGTGCCTTGGAGATTGTTAGTCCTAGACATGAGGTGTAAGAAGGATTCTATCTCCAAACGTTTCTCAGACGCCGGATTCTTCTTATACAACTGGGGCGGCAAAGGAAGTGGTTCACTGGCCTATTTGCAATTTCTGCGACACGAAAACCTTGTGAATTTTTATTATGCGTTGCTCTGCACACAACTGCCGGTTTATGACTCCACTCTATAGATGCGTTCCTTTAGACCTTCATTCCAGCCCATGCCTTTTCATGGCGCCATGGGAGGTATCACAGCATTGTCCTGCTGGACACCTGTCTCGATGAAGGGCTGCCCTGTCTGCCATGTACAGTTGTCAGCCACCCTGGCAAACCTTACTAAGGCATGGTCTCGCTGCTAATTGCTTTCAACTCCCAACATGCCGTTTCTATGAGGTAAGAACCATAAAATTACCTCATGCCTTTAGCGCACTACCAGACTCCATCAAAGTCTGCTCAGAACACTAACTTTCTAGAGTCTCGCTCAAGGTGCGTCAGGCTGAATAAAATCTTTATTAATTTTCCGTATGCGGAAAAATAGGTGAGAGAGTAACTTGTCCTCTCTCACGATCATAGCATATACGTTAAATCTGGAGCTTCTTGGTAAGTTAGTGCTCCGTTGTGGCATTTGAAAAGGCACTGGTAGAAAGACACTCGTGTATTTACTGAGGTTCTTTAAACGAACTGTTCAGTACTATGATATGCAGAAATATGTAATATCTAGATGCTAACATTATGTTTCCTCTATAGGGAACAAATTGTAACCACAAATGGTACAGATCAGTCGATTATATTATTATAATTTTTGATTGTATCTATATTTATGATGCCTAATTGACGTTATGCCCTACTAAAGTAGAGAAGAAAGTTTCGAACCTTACGGCTGGGAGAGGGGTGGGTGGGGGGTTCGCTGGGAGGGAACGTTGAACTCAAAAAAACAATATGATGATGATGATGATGATGAGTGTTTTAAGGCGTACAACAACGTTGTTATCAGCACCCGTTCCCAAAAGAAATGTTGACGAGTGCAGCCAAGATCTGGTAAACAAGAACCAATTCAGAGCCGATCTTTGCGAGAGTTGGAAATGTTCAAATTGCAAGATTGGACACAGCTCATCAAAACAGGTAGATAAAACTAAAAATAAAATAGCAGTACAAAATAGGTAAAAATAATTAACGGTGGCTGAGTGACCACTTACAAATAATGGGTGACCAAACTACTTTATAACACATTAAGATCTCAATCCCAATATTTTGGGAAGAAGTCCAGACATCACACAAAAACGTAGAACTCTAGCGGCACACGCCTCATTATTAGTTAAAATAGAGGGCACGTCTGGTGGGAAACTGAAATCTTCCCTCAAACCCGCATATAAAATACACTCAGATAAAATATGTCGTATCGACTGCTGTGTCCCACATGTCTGACACGTTGGTGGCTCCTAACGACGTAACAGAAAACCATGTGTGAACGGACAATGTCCTATTCTAAGCTGTCGTTGTCGGAAGGAGATAAGCCATGGTCGGACAGAATCCTTCACCGCTCGCAACTTATTATCCCTCACTTCCAGCCACTGAGCCTCCCACCAACGCATGACCTTCCGAGTCACGAATGATGTTATTGCCTGCAGGGGGACGGAACAGCGAGCAGGAGGTGGGATGGAGCAAGCCTCCTTGGCAGCCGCGCCTGCAAGTTCATTTCCAGGAATCCCTATGTGCCCTGGAACCCAGCAGAAAATTACATCCTTACCCTGCTTTTGCAAGAGCAGGAGTGCGTCCTGCACTTCTTGCACCATCCGATCTGCCGGGTACATCTGTTCAAGAGCGTGTAGATCACTTTGGGAATCGGAGCAGATGATGAATTTCGTGCCATAATGTTGTCGCATATGGTCTAATGCTTGCAGAATGGCCAACAGTTCTGTATAGTAAACTGAGAACTGCTCTGGGAGCCCTAACCTACGGACAATACCGGGAAACATAGCAGAGCAGCCGATAAAATCCCCCTGCATAGACCCATCCGTGTAAACAGTAATAAAACCTGAATGGCGGTCTAAAATCTCAGTAAATTTAATTTTAAGAAGGTGGTCCGGGGTACAATACTTCTTGTAAGCAACCAGATCAAGAAGTAATCTTGGCCTTTTTAGTAGCCAGGGAGATCCCCTACTCCATCCCTGGTGGAGGACCTTAATGCCCTTCAGGTGCACTGACTCACTGACTCGAGACTCTCCTTTGCACAGATGCCAAACGGCTTTGTTGGCTTCGGACGGTGGAAGAAGAGACGTTCCAGCGCCGGCTGTGAAAAGGTGTTGGACGCCAACTAAAGAGGAGTGCACTTTGCCCTGTATGGCTTCCTTACCACGAGGAGAAGACGCCGAATGGACAGCGGAGGCTCTCCAGCCTCGACACATAGACTAGCAACTGGACTCGTGCGGTTACCCCCTTTTGAAAGCCTAAGACCCTCATGGTGAATCACATTCAACATTTTGAGGTACGAAGGTCTTGCAGATCCATAAGCTTGACACCCGTATTCCAACCGAGGTCGCACAAAGGCCTTATACAGTTGGAGCAGACGTGCCCTGTCAGCGCCCCAGGACCTATGACTGACGCATTTAAGGACCTTTAAAGCCTTGAAACAGCAACTTTTAGATCCTTTAGGTGTGGCAACCATGTGAGCTTCTCATCAAAAATAAGCCCGATGTCTCCTAGTTTTAAAACAGGGAGATTAAAAAGAGAATGGGAATGGTTAAAATCTACACAAACAGTCTTCTCCAAAGAGTATTTAAAGCCTGTGGTCTTAGACTATTCCTCCAATCGCAGGATCGTCAGCTGTAATTGGCGTGTAGCAGTTGTAAGGGAGGAAGACGCACAGATAATGGAGGAATCGTCCACAAACAAGGAGCAATGTACGGGCCGTCGTACCGTGGACGCAATACTATTGATTGCAATTGCGATAGCTGCCACACTGAGGATACTTCCTTGAGGGAGACCGTTCTCCTGCTTAAAACGGTCAGACAGGACATTCCCAACCTTATACCTAAAATACCTGTCCGGCAGAAAGGATCTGATAACTGTGGGTAAAAGCCCACGGGGACCCCACTCATAAAGCCGCCGCAAAATGTTATGTCTCCAGGTAGTACCGTACGCCTTCTCCAGGTCGAAGAAAACCCCGATAAGGTGCTGCTTACGTAGGAAAGCATCTTGTATCGCTGTTTCGAGTAGGATCAGGTTATCTAAGGTGGAATGATACTGGAATGATACCTCCTGAACCCACACTGGCAGCGGGAAAGTAAGGATCTGGATTCGAGAGCCCACACCAGGCGCCTATTGACCATACGCTCAAATGTCTTTCCTAAGTAACTCGTGAGACTAACGCTACGATAACTGCTGGTATTAGTCCGATTCTTCCCTGGTTTTAAAAGTGGAATTAAAATCGATTCTTTCCACGAACTAGGAAAGTCACCTGTCTTCCAAGTTTCATTACAAAGTTCAAGGAGCAGAGCCAACTGCTGCAGCACGCGATACGATATCAGGTCTGGACCAGGTGCACTATCCTGTGATACTGACAGTGCAGAGTCCAACTCCCACAAAGAGAAAGGCTGGTTGTATTCCTCATTGTTGTGTGAACGGAAATCGAAACCAGCCCTCTCCTGTGTACCCCGATAGCGATGAAATTCTGGGTGCTAACTAGAATCGGCCATAATAGTTTGAAATGATTCTGCCATTGCCCGGGGGATATCTCTTGGAGATGTTAGGAGACACCGCCGCTCACGTATAGCTGCTATTGGCGGTCGAGAGTATCGCCTTGAGATCCTTCTACTAGCTTCCCATACTTTGCTTGGAGATGTGGACCTATTGATGGAGTTCAAGGACCCTCGCCAAGACCTCCGTTTACTCTAACGATTCTTCTCGCCCACGCCCGTGCTATTCGGAAAGTTGCCAGATTCGTATCAGTAGGGCAGCGATGAAATCTTCTCAAAGCCGCCCTTCTGTCTCTGATTGTACGTCGTCATTCCACCAAGAGACAGGCTGCCGAACAGGTGTTCCCTTTGACTTTGGTATGGATACACCAGCGGCATGTTGCATCACCGCGTAATGTGATCCACCCAATCCTGGACGCCTTCACACTGTTCAAAAACAGCCAACTACCTGTAGAGCGTCCAGTTTCCCTTTCGGAACAACCATTTCGGTGGCTTTTCGATACGATCCATTTAAACTGGCAGACGGAGCCAGATAGGATAATGGTCGCTGCCATGAAGGTCGTCGTTTACGACCCGCTGAGCAATGTCCGCAAGCACAGGCGAACAAATAGAGAGGTCTATGGCAGAGGAAGAACCTGAAGCGGTGTTCAGCAGTATGATGTCGGAAGTCCTGATCAACTCCTCAATCATCTGGCCTCTGGAGCAGGTTTTGTTTGAACCCCATAATGCATTATGAGCATTAAAATCGCCTAAAATGAGAAAGTGATGGGGTAGCTGATAAATGAGCTGTGCGAGGGCTTCACTGTCAATGAGCTCAGCGGGTGGTAAATACAAGGAGCACACTGTGACATTGTCATGGGCCAGGATCCGAGTGCAACCGCTTGCAGCGTTGTGGTTAAGGGCACAGGTGAGGAGTGGAATGTGTCCTTAATGAAAACTGCCACCCCACCCTGCGCTCCAGTACCAGTCAGATCGTCTTTCCTGTACAAGTGATATCCTGTAAGTACAGGCGTGTCATTCTCTTTAAAATGTGTCTCTTGCAAAGAGATGCAAAAGGGGTTTTCCTGTACTAACAGCCACAATTCTTCAAAGCGAGTTCTGACTCCATTAAGATTCCACTGAAGTATGGGAGCCATATCAGCGTTTCTGTTTAGATTTCCCCCTGTCTTTTCGCCGCGCTTGTGAGACAGTTGTGGAGCGAGTGCCAGGTTCTGGGGAAGAGGTATCAAACTCCATGGCGATCTCCTCCTCATCAGTCAGGGATGCCATGACGACATCCGATGGTGCCTTTGGCAGGTTTGACGCCAAACGTCGTGCCCCTTTCCCTGGTCCCTTTTTCTTGGTGGAAGTCGGGGATGAGGCAAGTGGAGAGTCAGTCGAGTTCTGGAGGGCCTTCGAAGTCTTCACTGTAGCTTTCTGTGCAATAACATTTGGTTCAGTCGGAGCATCCTGAATCTTTACTGTTTGTGCTCTGGCAGTTACAAACGCAGGTACTGGTATTGGTGGAGGATACTGCTACGCTGGACATGGTCTGCGTCGAAGCGTCTACTTTTACGCACTTTTTTTGCACCAAGGAGGCATAGGATGTGGCAAAGACATGGACGTTTGTCACCTTATACTCTTTTTTGGCTTCCACATAAGGTATCCTCTTTGTCACCATTATCACCTGAATTTTTCTCTCCTCCGCAAAGATGGGACAGTCTCTGCTCCAGACGGGATGGCTCCCAGAGCAGTTGATACACAGCGCTGGAGATGTACAGTTGGTCCCAGCTTCATGAGCTAGCTGCCTTACCACATATACCGCAGGTCGGTTCATCCCCACAACTCATCGTTGTATGGCCGAATCGTTGACATTTGAAACATCACATAGGGTTAGGTATATAAGACCTAACCGTAAGTCGGAGGATACCAGCCAGAACGTATTCAGGCAAGACAGGCGAAGTGAAAGTCACAATGAAGGTGGCAGATTTCTCAACAACTCCATTATTCCTACGTGTCAGTTGTTCCACTTCTACAATCCCCTGTGTTGCCCATTCTTGCTTCAGCTCCTCTACCTCGATATCCATTAAATCGCGGCAGGTGGTAACGCCTTTACTGGAGTTGAGAGAATTGTGAAACTCGACAGTAATATCATACTCGCCTAATTTGGTTGACTTTGGAAGCAGCTCCACTCGCTTTGCCCTAGTAGTCTCAACTAACAGGGTACCATTCTTCCGGCGTTTGATACATTTCAGTGTACCTGCGAGTCCTTCTAAACCTTTATGTATATAGAAAGGAGACACTTCTTCAAATAAGCCCTCCTTCCTCTTAATCACGATGAAAACATTGTCATTTATGACTCCATGAGCCCTGTTCCTCAGTTCTATCTGCTTATCTGGAGGACCAGCCTCCCTCATGCGCTTTACTGATTGCGAAGTTGGTGAAGGGAAATATGTGGTTGCCATGTGCGTCCCACGAGCAGCTAGGGAAGTAAACGTCCGCCCAGAAAGAGCCCCGCATGCCTCGGTAAGCCTTGTACAACTGAGGTGCGGCAGGTTCCTCAGACGTCGCAGACGTCGCACAGCACACCTTAAGATTGAAGGTTTTTTTTTATAGAGGTGTGTACCGTCTTCGCGATCCAGGCAATAAAACCAAGATCCCCGGTCCCTGCGACACACAACGTTCCACCGTTGCGCCATACGGTGGTCGCTGAAGCGTGCCCAGTGCTTACGGTGTCAGAGGACTGGCGGCGCACACCAGTCCACAACTCGGGGACCCCGTCTTCGCCAAGTCCGTACCCAGCAAATGAATGCTGAGTCCCCTGAGGGCAAAAATATAGTCTTTAAGGTTAACTGCGAATAAGAGGAGTTCCAAGGAATACAAATTATTATTCTGCAGTGGAAGATCCATTTTCCTAGCTGACTGAAATTTTTGTCAGGCTAGAATTCAGTCCAAGTCCAGCAAACTGATTGCTACCTTACGTAGTTTGTGTCACTACATTGATAATTACAAACGGTTATAAATTCTCTTAACAGACTTGTGGATTCTGAATTTTGATCAGTCTACCATTTTTATTCAAATATTTTTTAGAACAAATAAACCGCCAGTGACGACTACCCTTTATCTTCGAAACATTTTTCGTTTCCAAATGGCACTCGCGTATCCATTCATTCTGTAGTTGGTAATTCCATAAATTTTCACATTCTAGATCTACATTTGTCACACTTAAGGATCCCACTAGTAGATAAACTAGATGGGCATTGCGTCTCAGTGAGGTTGATTTCAAAGTAATAAATCGTCCAGGAAAGTTACACAGAAATGCAAACAGCCTGACACACAAAGTAGGCGCCGTGGAATGCAGTAACATAGGCTTGGATGCATGCAATAACGTTGATATCAGCAGTTCGCCAAACATCAGCATTGCAGCACGGAGCACGGAGTATTGTACAGGAAGACGAGATGCGGGCCACACGTCGTAGAGCTGGATAGATTACGAAAAGAGGTACTGACAAAAGCCCACGATTCGATTTTGATAGTACACGACACTCACAGGGCAGTGGAACACAGAGTAGAGGAAAATAACTTTTGCGTACACAACAGATTGGTGGATCATTACCTGAAGTATTGTACAACATGCGGCCGCAGTGCGGAGTGCGGAGTTGTATTGTATTGCATTGTATGTTAACTGGGGACCTAGATACGACAGAGAAGCTCCGTCCCCGCCGCTGCCGCAGTTTGTCCACAACCCCACAACGACTATCGCAGTCCACTTCACCCCTCCACCGCCCCACACAGAACCCAGGGTGGAGGAGGGGTGGACTTGTTTGCCCAGCAATCACCGATATAGTGTAATTGAGGCGGATAATAGGAACCAGCCCGAATTCACCGAGGTAGATGGAAAACCGCCTAAAAACCATCCACAGACTGGCCGGTTCACCGGTCCTCGACACAAATCCGTCGGGCGGATTCCTGCCGGGGACCAGGCGCTCCTTCCGGCCCGGAAAGCCGTGCGTTAGACGGCACGGCTAACCGGGCGGGCTAGCGAGGAGCTACAGCACCAAAAGATTGTATTACGAGGATTACCCGAGGCAGATAAACTATGCCTAATCACTAGGGTGGATTTCGTCAGAGCATTTGCGCTAACAGGAGCAGTAAACTATTATGTTCTGATGATAGTCACACGTGGTGATGGATCGGACGATTGCCGCTACGTTAACTCACAAGACAGTAACTGAGATGCTCGAACTGCTTAGGTCATGGGAGGATGGGCGACAATTTAAAAATCCACAAGAGCACGGTGTTGCATTGATATGAGGTTACTTTTTGCTAGAAAATGCCGGATCCTTTTGAATTTTGTAAGACATTCCCAGTAAGTATTTCGGCAATGAATTTTTTTTTAATTTTAAAAACTCTTTAGCGGCAGGTTAAAAAGATGAAAACCATTACATTGGAACTCCAAGATAAGACACAAAACGAGAAAGCTTTATTACCGAAGTATGAGGCAGGTCAGTGGGTTATGATGATCAATTTATTACCAAAAGGAAAAACTAAAAATTCTGTGACACATTATCGCCGCCCCTTTGAGGTGATTGAAATGACGTAACCTGTTAATGTTAACCACCAACTCCCAACTCGTCCCACAGTAGTCCACCTCAGTCGGATTCATCATTTTAAGGGAACCGTTGTTGGCAGCGTCTTCCAAAGAGAGGAGGGGAAAACCTGAAAGAAAATGGAGGAAGGGAAAGGCTAACAGAGAAAAGTGAGACAATTCAGTCGTTACCCTGCCACATCTCTACTACCTTTGTCCAAGAGCAATAAAAATAAGGGAACTAGAGAATGACAAGAAAACAGTGGACGCACTGCATTCATGAATTTAATGTGTTTCCTGAATAATTATTCTGGTTAGTTGTGTATATGTGTTTTTGATATACCTCTCTTTTAGTTAAGACCGAATATCTGATGTTATTTTTGTGAAAGAGGCTTAAAAGTCAACGTAAAGGAAATATTTGGTGAAAGTTAAAGGTTGAAGGAACTTTGGGTGAAACTCTACCTGCAATATTGGAGTAAAACCTCAGCCTCAGACAGACAATAAAGCTACGAATATACATAGTACAGTAACTTTATAGTTTTGTGAAAGTGCACGTTCAGGTGATGAGGAAGCAGTTGTTTATTCTCAGCAGGCTCGAAGACCAGGAATGTTGTCACTGAGGACTTGTAAACATTTGTATACATGTTGGTCGTAGACCATTAGATTTATGGTGCAAGATTCTTGTTATTTATGTAAGATGAAGGGTAACATCAGACAGTTCCAACTGGAATATTACACACACACAGACTTACATACTCAGTCTACACCACGACATTTTACCAACAGAAAACGTAACCTTCGTTAATAGCGGATTAGACCCGACCATTATCGCCTCCCTATATCGAATGTTAGCCACGAAGCGTGGTGTCATATGAATGGAACAACTTCTAAAGCATTTAAAAAAGTACCGTAGTTAACATCAGACGCTAAGAGTAGTTATAGGATCCTCAACTTCAGCTGTGTGTATAATTTTCGTGGCAATGGGAATCGTATATTGCCATTTCAGCCTGTCAGCCTTTAACCTATGGGTAAATTAGTCAACAGGCTTTTGATGAGAGAACCAGTGCTTCATGAACAAAGACTTATGTGTAAAGCTAAGTGATAGTGAAGTTGGACAAATAATGCAAAAATTGCAAATGACAAAGTGCAGAATATACTGATGAGCCAAAACATTGTGACCACCTGCTTAACAGCTTGTTGGTCCGTCTTTGCAACGAAATACATAATTGATTCTGCGTATCAGGGTCCCGACAGTTCGTTGGTAGCTTTGTGGGGCTGTGTGGCATTAAGTGTCTATACACGGGTCATGTAATTCACGTAAATAAAGGGATGCTGATTTGTGTAGACGGTGGTGGCACCCGATAGCGACCCAGATGGGTTCCATAGGATTTACCTCAGGCAAATTTGGTTGCTGAGACATCAAAATGCGTTAACTATAATGCTCCTCATACCACTGTAGCCCGGTTATGGCTCCGAGACACGGACAATTACACTCCTGAAAGATGACATCGCCATCGTAGAAGACTTGAAGCATGGAGGAATGCAGGTGGCTCGCAGCTGTCACCTCGTCCTCCATTGCTCCAACAGGTCCCGTACAAGCGCAGGAGAATGTCTCACATAGCATATACTGCTGCCGTCAGCCTGTGTCCGTGGCACGCTGCACGTTTCGAGCCACCGTTGACCGCGATGACGGCGGTTGTGGGGACGACCATCGACCTACTGAAGCAAAAATGTAATTCACCCTAAGAGCCGACGAGTTTCCACTTATCGGCGGTTGAATTCTCATGGTCCCGTGGTCATTTCAGTCGTAACTGACGATGTCGTTGAGCCAACATGTGAAAACATAGGAGTGTCCTGCTGCGGAGATACATGTTCAACAAAGAACGATGTGATATGGAGCAGTTGTATGGACAACAACATTGTGATCTTTCGCCAGAGATGCCACAGATCTATCCTACTTTACAAAGCAGACAAGGCTTCTAACCTCACGTTCTGTGAAGCGTCATGAACGTCCAACCATTTAGCGCCAAGGAATGCTTTCATTGTAAATGGTAATTAATTGAAACCCTCAGCTGCTGACAGGTGTCGTTAATATACCTCCATGGGGACTGCTGAAAATGTGTGTCCCGACCAGGACACGAATCCGGGGTCTCCTGCTTACGTGGCAGACGCTCTATCCATCTGAGCCACCGAGAACACAGATGAATAGCGCGACTGCAAGGACTTATACCTTGCACGCCTCCCGTGAGACCCATATTCCCAAATGTCCACATTCTACATACATAATGTTCCTATAGGTATTTGCCCAACCACAAATTACTCGCGCCAGCTAAAGTGACGAGTCCCGTAAGAGTTCAGGCAACCTGTACGCATCCGCACATACGAAGGTCAATGACCGGGGAGCCTTTAACTATACAGGGTGGTCCATTGATAGTAACCGGCATATATATCTCACGAAATACGTCTCAAGCGAAAACACGACAAAGAACGAAACTCGTCTAGCTTGGAAGGGGAAATCAGATGGCGCTATGGTTGGCCCGCTAAATTGCGCTGCCACAGATCAAACGGAAATCAACTGCGTTTTTTAAAATAGGAACCCTCATTTTTTATTACATATTCGTGTAGTACGTAAAGATATACAAATGTCTTAGTTGGATCACTTTTTTCGGTTTGTGATAGATGGCGCTATTATAGTCACAAACGTATCACGTAACATTCCGCCAGTGCGGACGGTATTTGCTTCGTGATACATTACCCGCGTTAAAATGGACTGTTTACCAACTGCGGAAAAAGTCAATATCGTGCTGATGTATGGCTATTGTGATCAAAATGCCCAACGGACGTTTGCTACGTATGCTGCTCGGTATCCTGGAAGACATCATTCAAGTATCCAGACCGTTCGCCGGAAAGTTACGTTATTTAAGAAAACAGGAAGTGTTCAGGCACATGTGAAACGTCAACCACGACCTGGAACAAATGATGGTACCCAAATATGTGTTTTAGCTGCTGTCGCGGCTAATCCGCACATCAGTAGACGACAAATTGCTTGGCTATCGGTGTTGAGAATGCTACATCAACATCGATTGCACCCATACCATATTTCTATTCACCAGGAGTTATATGGCGACGACTTTGAACGTCGTGTACATTTCTTCCACTGGGCACAAGAGAAATTACGGGACGATGACAGATGTTTTGCACGAGTTCTATTTAGCGACGAAGCGTCGTTCACCAACAGCGGTAACGTAAACCGGTATAATATGCACTATTGGGCAACGAAAAATCCACGATGGCTGCGACAAGTGGAACATCAGCGACCTTGGTGGGTTAATGTATGGTGCTGTATTATGGGAGGAAGGATAATTGGCCCCCATTTTATCGATGGCAATCTAAATGGTGCAATGTATGCTGATTTCCTACGTAATGTTCTATCGATGTTACTACAAGATGCTTCACAGCATGACAGATTGACGATTTACTTTCAACGTGACGGATGTCCGGCACATAGCTCGCGTGCGGTTGAAGCGATATTGAATAGCATTGACGTGCGTCAGCGCATTGTCAATGCAAGTGCGAACATTACGGAAGGCTAACTACTCGCTGTTGAGAGGAATATCGTTACACGTATTGCCAAATGCATTGAGGTTGCCGGACATAATTTTGAGCACTTATTGCGTTAATGTGATATTTACAGGTAATCACACTGTAACAGCATGCGTCCTCAGAAACGATAAGATCACAACGGAACATGTATCACATTTGAGCAACCTAAAAAAAATGTTCAAACGTACCTAAGTTTTGTACTTTAATTTAGAAAACCTACCTCTTACCAACTGTTCGTCTAAAATTGTGAGCCTTCTGTTTGTGACTATTACAGCGCCAATTATCACAAAGCGAAAAACGTGGTCCAACTAAAACATTCATATTTCTTTACGTACTACACGAATATGTAATAAAAAATGGGGATTCCTATTTAAAAAAAGAAGCAGTTGATATCCGTTTGACCTACGGCAGCGCCATCTAGCGTGCCAACCATAGCGCCATCTGGTTTCCCCTTAAACCTAGAGAACTTTCGTTCTTTGTAGTTTTTTCGTTTGACGTTTATTTCGTGAAATATTTGGCCCGGGTACGATCAATGGACCACCCTGTATATGAAGATAGTAACTATTGTCGAAAGAACAGTTACCGTGCAGCTTCTCTAGATTAAATGATAATTGAAACCCTCAGCTGCTCGCCGGTGTTGTTGATATACCTCAATGGGGACAGCTCAAAATGTGTGCCCCGACCGGCAATCGAATACGGGATCTCCTGCTATCCGGCCATTGACCTTCATCTGTGCGAATGCGTACAGGTTTCCCGAACTCTTACGGGTACCTTAGTTGGCGCGAGTAATGTATGGATGGGCAAATATCTATTAGGAACATTACGTTGTAGATAGTGGACAGTTGGGAATGTGGGTGTCACGGGTGGCGTGCAAGGGATAAGTCCCTGCAGTCACGCTATTCATCTGTGTCCTCGATGGATCAGATGCATAGAGCGTCTGCCATGTAAGCAGGAGATCCCAGGTTCGAGTTCCGGTCGGGGCGCACATTTTCAGCGGTCCCCATCGAGGTATATCAACAACACCTGTCAGCAGCTGAGGGTTTCAATTAATTATAGCCGGCCGCGGTGGTCTCGCGGTTCTAGGCGCTCAGGCCGGAACCGCGCGACTGCTACGGTCGCAGGTTCGAATCCTGCCTCGGGCATGAATGTGTGTGATGTCCTTAGGTTAGTTAGGTTTAAGTAGTTCTAAGTTCTAGGGGACTGATGACCATAGCTGTTAAGTCCCACAGTGCTCAGAGCCATTTGAATTAATTATCATTTGTTCTAGAGAAGCTGCACGGTCATCAATGGTATCTGTTCTATCTTCATATATTCTGTCATTGGCTTTCTGCCTCTTTCCGAAGATGCTCACGACAGTAGTACGTGAACATTCGATCAGCTTCAACGTTTTCGATGTACTCATTCACAGTCTCCGCGTAACAATAATGTGTCCTTTGCCAGGGTCGCTTATCTCCCAACGGGTGATGAGCCGTCCGTGTCTGCTCCGCTGACACACCTTTGTTACCGCGTCAGGTTCCCCAACGTCATCAGGTGGCATACAACGTCGTGGAGGGCAATGGTTATGATGTTATACCGTATCAGTGTAAATAAAGATGTCAACTAGGATTGTAAATCGGTTTATATAAACTAGCGTCTATATTCCATCGAAATTCAAGCGTGAATTTTCTTTGTAGTCAGGAGAAATGTAAAGGGGTAAAGTATTATTCGGAGCTGGATCAGAATCCAACCTCCATGATTGGAAAAGAAATTAGGCTTCCTTCTAACAGCGCTACACATTTGGTTAAACAGTTTCATAAAAACACCTTATTAATACGAATCCACAGGCCCCAATATTGCATTCCCTGTTTAATGTACATAAAAATTACCACCTGATACATCAGATTGTTAACAGGGCGAACAGTGCATATCATCAGTTAGCAAGGTTTCCTCACGAAAAAATTGAAAAAAAAAATCCTTTCTTCTCCGAAATAATTTTCCTGTGCTCAATAGTCAAAATCTAGTCAGTAAAGTCATAAAACTGCAGTTTGACCTAGTAATTAAATTGTTTTCATTAGATATTACACTCCTATATACTAAATTACCTGTTCAAACAACCATTGTCACTGTTGAAAAAACCTGTGTACTTTAAAAAAAATATTTTTGTTGAGAAAATCGATGAGATAATTCGTTTTATAAGAGTAATAGATTAATAAATATACTTTGTTTTCAATGGCAAACTACACCATCTGTCTGAAGGCCTGGCAATGGGTAGCCCCCTGGCAGGTCTCGTGGCTGATATTTTCATTAATTCACTGGAAGAGAAATTCTTCAACAACTTTTCAGCTGCTTTCAATGTACTCTTTCCACCTACCCGCTCTCTCTTCTGCATTTAACCACGGAATTCCACTTGCGCTTTTAATGTCACTACCCTTGCTTTTAATTTCACCGCAACTTGTTTCCACTTTAGTATAAGTTGAGTCAGTCCTTCCAACAATCATATCTTCTTCGATTTCTCCAAAAAATGTTCAAATGCCTCTGAGCACTATGAGACTTAACTTCTAAGGTCATCAGTCCCCTAGAACCTATAACTACTTAAACCTAAGCAACCTAAGGACATCACACACATCCATGCCCGAGGCAGGACTCGAACCTGCGACCGCAGCGGTCGCGCGGTTCCAGACTCTAGCGCCCAGAACCGCTCGGCCACCCCGGCGAGCTGCGTATTTTGTCTTATGCTCAGTACGTAGATGACATTTTGATCATATACAGTCGTTACCTGGAAGGAATTCAGCATTTGTTTGAAATTTTTAGTAGTCTTCACGAAAAAATCACTTTCACTTGTGAATTAGAAAACATCGACCGTCTACTTAATGAAGTGGACATCAGTATTGCTGTTGACAAAGACAATCTACGAGAATTTTTGGAAAATTTGAGTGCATCCTCATTCCTACAACAAACCATTTTTCCATTCAGCCATTCATCGTGTAGTTTCTGTACCTTTTGTCACGCGACACGCTTAATGAAGGGGTGAATATCATAAAAAATATTCCAGTTATTATCGGCTATGATCTCACGTTCGTTGACAAGGTCTTCAAAGTTAAAACTGACCACTTCTCGCAGTAGTGCTGTTTCTGACAGTAACGAGTACAAAAATGTTTTCTTGATTCCATTTTTAGGCCCTATTTCGTATAAAATTCGTCGTCTTCTGATTAAAAAAATATCGATGCAAAGTTACCTTTCCTACGAACAATAACGTTCACAAAATGTCATTCCAAATCTCAAGTCTACAGTTGCTCCTATACACGATTCAGAAGTGTATAAAATCATTTGCGATACGTGTCTCGTTTAGTATGTATGACGAACTGGAAAGTGTTTAGTGTCAGTTACAAGGTACATATTTTGGGAAAAAGAGGTATTAACGTACACAATTCCACTTTTGCTGATTATCTGCTAATTTCCGGACAAAAAATGGAATGAACTGCAGAAATTTCCATTGTACACAGAGAAAAGAAAGGTGATAGGCTCGATGTACTCAAAGTGTAGCAGATTTTGAAGCATATTTCGAAGAACAATGGCCTCATCATGAATGAACAGTTACAACTAATTACCAAAAATTTTTTATGTGGCTACAATCCAGTGCTCACGGAATTTTGATTCCTTAAAGTCTAGTACATTTCCAGCCTCTGGTTCTGAAACGTCATTTTCTTCGAGTCTCATAGAAATGTACAACTAAAGTCACATTCATGCGATTTTTTATACATTATACATGTGCTTGTAAAATTTCTGTTTATTATTCTGTCCTTTACTTAATCGTAATTTCTGTAAAGCCTAATATATGGCTCATAGTTATACTTACTTTTCTTTAGTACTGTGTATTTTTAAAAATAAAGTTAGCCTTCTTCCTTCTTTGTTTTTTGAAATTACCTGTTGTTTGCTCAATTACTTCTTTTATAATGTTTCAAACGGGCACATGTCACTGTCCACGCCTGGATAGTCGGTGCCACTTGTATTGTTTTCGTGGGAGCAATGTAAACCACTGGGTTTATCAGTCTGATGTTCCTAGCTAGGGGCACGTGGCAAAGGCTGGAACGTATAATTTTTAACTTGAACATAGCTCCTTCAATTTCTGATCTTTCAGTTTCCGCAATGTAAGTAACGTTTGTACATCATGACCCTTGTTATCGTGTAGTAATGTGTTTTTTTTTTTCATACTAAATTTTCTGTGTATTATTTTATAGGGTTTATCAAAATTATGTTCTGATGAAGACAGCCTTAGTAGCTGTCGAAAACTAGGTCAATGTACCAAACAGTTATTATCAACCTGTTGACTGGAGTCAAATATGTTACTTATGTGAATGTCTTCACAGAGATTTTAGCTTTAAGGTACGTGCTGACCCATGTCCCCAGATACCGTCAGTCTGAAGTAGGATAAATAGGATAAGTAGTTTTACCATACAGTAAGAGATATGAAAATCACCAGCTTCCAAACACCATCGTAAGTTAAGTATCCTAATGAAGTCGCAGATGCCTAACAACTCCCACGAGGTGCTGCAGTTTCAGCTATCCCATCTGCGTTCGCCAGGTTCCTATAGCCAGCAATGAGTGCATATATAGTTTTTAATGTCTTCCGAAATCGGTACAGAGGGACATGTAAATTCTAAATGTATTTGTCGCTGATGTTAATTTACTGCATATCAGTACTTCAAACTCAAAGAAGTTAAGATGAAATTTCTCATGGGCCACCACCTCATTACTCACGATGGCCTGTGAGTAGGCTGTTTAGGTTTTTATGTTGGTAACGCCATACAGCGCTCTATATGAAAATCACTGACTGTGCTGTGTGCAGCCTGTGGCTGTTTTGCATTGTTGGAATTTGCTATTGTAGTGTTGGGAAGTTGGCTGTTAACAGCACGTAGCGTTGCGCAGTAGGAGGTGAGCCGCCATCAGTGGTGGACGTGGGGAGTGAGATGGCGGAGTTTTGAGAGCAGATGATCTAGACGTGTGTCCGTCAGAGAGAGTAAATTTGTAAGACAGGATGTCATGAACTGATTTTATATATATAACGACTTTTGAACACTATTAAGGTAAATACATTGTTTGTCTTTAAAAAATCTTTCATTTGCTAACTATGCCTATCAGTAGTTAAAATCTTTTATTCAGCTGACCGCATTGGCGCACGTTGTATTGCAGTAGTTTGAGTAACGAAGATTTTTTTGAGGTAAGTCATTCAAGAAAGGTATAGGTTATTGTTAGTCAGGGCCATTCATTTGTAGGGATTTTTGAAAGTCAGATTGCGATGCGCTAAAAATATTGTGTGTCAATTTAAGCACAGTCATTTATAATTTTTCTAAGGGGACGTTTCATATGTCGAACCTTAGCCGAAGATAACTCATTGGAATCTTCTGATATTTTCTTGTAGTTTGTGTAATTAGTATAGCTATTGTTTATTGCTAGCGCGTAATTATACTGAGAATTTCCTTTGTGGTTGTAGTTTTTCATTGTTGTACAGTAAAACAGTTGTGGCCTGCATGTAGATTTGTACCAAGTATTTCACAGCTGCGCTTGCAATTAACGAGATATTATTTTCAGTGCTATGCTGATGTGTTTTCTTGTTTTTGCTTTTCAAATTGTGCTTTTCTTGTTATCGTGTGAAATACGTGATAACTATGGCGCGTGAAAAACGTAACACTAGGCTCCAAAGTAAGTTAAGAAATGACAGTGAAGACGAGAGTAGTGTGTTAGCGCCACTGTGTAATGAATTAACAAATATTCAGAATAGTAATTTGGTAACTGTGCATATGGAAATAGACCAGACAATAAATAATGGTGTAGACAGTGAAACAATTAGTGAACAGGGAAGAACTATCGTTCGATCGACCGGCAACAGCTCACCTCAGGAATCTGAAATGACAGGACAAAATTTTGCAAATGCCGTATATTCATGTTTTGCGTCATCACGTTTTTCTCAAATAAGTCAAGAGGCATTTCCTGCTTTTCAAAATGCGAATATTGCCGGTTCTAATGCAATGCCGAATAGCAGTTAATGCAACAAATGGGACCAAGGCTACAAAAGTTTGACACAACGCTTGAACAAAATCAGAAACAAATTAAAGAAACACTTCAACAAACACGTGAAGATTTAACTAGTGAGTTATATAACATCGAATCGAAATGTCAAAAAGTCTGTAATGGCGTAAAAACACAAATTGTGAGCTTTTTCAACCTATTTTTTTGCGGCATGAAAATGCATTACAGAATCACGAAGCAGCCTTAAAAGAACTGCAAACTATTGTTCATGTAAATCACGAGACCTTTCGGGCTAAAATTGACTCAGTTGCATCTACCGATTCGGTTACGCAACTTGAAAAAACTCAGGAAAACTTAAACGACACAATAGATACTCAGAAAATTGGTTCAGAAAGACACATGGAAGAAATTACTTCATTATCAGAGAAAGTAGTCGAACTTTCGGATCAGCTAAATAATTTACCTACGAAGGTAGATGATACTCTGAAATGACACAAGACCGGTAGTCTTTAATGACACAGAAGAGTATGAACAAATTAGAAAAGTCAAACAAAATCAGAATCAAATCAATACACAGAAAAAAGAGAAATCCGGGAAGTACAAGTTCAGTTGACACAGGTAATACAAGAATTACATGTTTCAGAGGACACCCGCGCTCCAATACGGGAAGAGGGGCATAAAAACACAGAACGGGTACGAAGTAATAAGACGGCGCACTTCGGAAATTATGAAAGAAATTGGCAAGGTACACCGAATTTTGAGATGGAACTGCCGAAACGACGTAACAATGACTGATATGCAACTTTCCGACATGATGATTTTGACTATAAGCTGTTTATCACTATACGTAAATTCAAAACATTTAAGAATTCCGGCAATGACATTCATCCACAAGCGTGGCATCATCAATTCTCTCATTTTTCCCTCCCAACTGGTCATTAGAGCACAGATTAAAATTTATGTGTGGCTATTTAGAGAATGAACCAGTTGTAAGAATGCGATCAGTCATTCGCGATTGTCACAGTGAAGGAGAATTTTATCATGCCTTTCTCTCAGCATATTGGTCACAAGTTACACACGATCGAATAAAACATAGCATTATAATGATGAAACATTTCGATCAATCTGAATTTTCCAGTCTTGTGAAATATTTTGAAGACATGTTGCACAAGAATCGGTACATGTTAAACCCAAATAGCCCCTCAGAACTCATCACCATTTGCTTAATCAAATTGCCTGAACATTTACGACATATTATTTTGGAACTACGTTTGCTAAGATGACATTGAAGCTTTCCAGGGAATCTTACAAGAATTGGAAATTGACACCATCAATCGCGGAACGCGAAAACAGGAACACAACAATTACATGTCACATCTGTCACAATTCCGCGACGACAGAAATAATAACTGGACACGACAAGGCTATTCCTACAACGTAAATCGTGACCAAAACAGACACCTCCGATATGACAACCGTTTGCAAAGTAGAAATAATTACAGGGAAAGATCACCTCTCCGCGGTAATGACTATCACAGAGACAATCAGAGAAACAGAGAATATGGGAACCAAAATAATTATTATCAAGGGAGACAGAATAACTTCAGACGCAATGGTCCACCGCGCAGTTACGATTCTGGGAGAAATTCTCCACCACATGACCGATAAAAAAGAAACTATGCAAAGTACCGACAAAACGACAGACCTGAATTTCATCAGAACTGGCAGGATTCAAACAGGGCAGGGCCCTCTCGACAAGGTGAATTTGTAGAAGTTAGACCTTTAAATCCCAATAAAGACGCACGCCAACAAAGAGACAATAGGCAATGAATCACACGTCTGACAGCCACAACACGTACTTATGAAGCTGACGACGTAGCTGCCGTGGCTAGTAATTACGTACAAATGGAAGGCATTAGGGACATCTTACTCCAGGAACACGACGTAAAACATAACAACATTGCATATCCTGTAATTCACATTACAGTAAATGACGTACAATTTACGACAGTACTTGACTCTGGCAGTCCCATTTCAGTAATTAGTGAAACAGCCTTTAGCAAATGCAACAAATCGAACGATTTCCCCACACTTACTTTACGTAAGATTAAATTACAAGGTGCAATTTTTGGAAAAAGTGTAGATGTACGCCAACAAACCAACTTAGAATTCTTTTGTCAAAGCCACAGCATCTCTGTGAATTTTCTTATTGTTCCATTATTTTTGACGGAAGTTATATTGGGAGTAGACTTTTAGAATGAACACAACGCAATCTTAAATTTTCACGATGCTGAAATAAGTTTAGAGAAATAAGGTAAGTCAATAGCTTTGAAATTTGAAGATTGGCTCTGAAGCCATGACGAGGAAATTAATCGGCTTTACGTTCTGTTAGACAACAGTTCGGAATTTTTGACGGAACTAGACACTAACAATCACTCTGCAAGTACTGACGGGGATGATATCGACGGCGTATTTGATACTAATGAGTTAATTCAGAATAAAATTCAAACAATTGAGAATTGTAATGACACTGATAGGCAGGACATTTTTGAGATTTACAAGCACATTCCACAGTTGTTACACACGAAACAGGAACAATCAAGGGATTTCAATACCAAGTTCGTGTTCGTGAGCATACTAAATTTTGTTAGACCATATGTAATTCCGGCACATTATAGGGACCGTGTGAGAACAGAAATATAATCTGTACTTCACGAGGGCATTATTGAGCCTGCAGTAAGCTCATACAACAATCCATTACATGTTGTTGAGAAGAAAAATGGATCGATCAGGCTTGTCTTAGATTCGAGACAAATCAATACTATCAACATTCCTGAAACAGACAGGCCGCAAACGTCAGAAGAATTTCTTCACAATTTTAATGCTGTACAAGTATTGTCTTCAATTGATCTCAGGTCCATCTTTTATCAGGTCGAACTTCATCCAGAATGTAGAAAATACACAGATTTTCTTTGTTTCGGCGTCTGTTATCAATTTCGGAATCTTCGTTTTGGTTTGAACATTTCTTCGGCAGCATTCATTCGTGGGCTAAATTCCATATTACCCGAGTTCTTAAAACGTCGCATCACGTGGACGATATTCTGATAGCAGAAGCCACATGGGAACAACATAATCGCATCCTCAACGGCGTGTTACATATTTTTGCAGAATCTGGAATTACAGTTAACTTGGAAAAGTCTGAATTCGGTAGGACAAAGGTGAAGTTTTTGGGACATGTTATTTCTTCTGACGTCATTCAGCCGAATCCCGAAAAGTTAGAAGCAATCAGAGTCACTCCAGTTCCATCCACAAAAAAAAAAAAAAACAAGTCCGCAGTTTTCTAGGTCTCGTAAATTTTTACCGTCATTTTCTGACCATGCAAATTCTAGTTACACCAAAACTTTGTTCTCTCACGGGAAAAAAATACTATTTGGAACTGGGACGAAGAGGCACCGTTGGAATTCAATTCTTTGAAAGAATCGCCACTTAACGCGCCAATATTAGCTCATCCAGATCTGTCACAAGATCTCTGCCTTAGCGCGGATTCTTCTAAAGTCGGGCTTGGTCCCCATTTATTTCAAGAAGCCATAGAAAATGACGCTACTGTTCAAGAAACCATTGCTACCAAAATCTGATAAAAATTATTCTGTTACTGAATTAGAAGCTTTTGCTATCTTTTGGGCATTTAACAAATTCCGTTTCTTTCTTTCTGGTAAGGTTAAAACGCTGGGCATTGTTTCTGCAAGAATTCCACTTCACAATAGTCTACATTCCCGTCAGGCAGAACATTGTTGCGGACGCACTGTCACGCGCACTGGCTGTGCTTTTGAAAAGTAAAACAGAAGGCAAAATTTCAGTATTCTCTACATTCAGAAAGTCGCCCTTGAAAACTTCATCGCCACATATAAAAAGGACATTGCTCATCAACAAGATAAAGATCCGATTTGGAAAGACATCAAAAGTAAATAGCATGAAATGACACACACACAAATTCGGCATTATTATCTGGTTAAAAACAACATACTCTTCAAACGCTGCACTGTTGATGACAAGCTATGGGTACTTTGTATTCCTGACGATTTTGTTAATAAGCTAATTTGGTACATTCATTTCAGATACGCGCATTTTGGTCCACGAAAATATTACATATCCTTCGGACGACTTGTTATTTTAACAATATGGAAAAGAGAATTCGAAGAGTCTTGTCTATTGGTAAACTTTGTCA
The DNA here is from genome assembly GCF_023897955.1 of Schistocerca gregaria. Classification (NCBI taxonomy): domain Eukaryota; kingdom Metazoa; phylum Arthropoda; class Insecta; order Orthoptera; family Acrididae; genus Schistocerca; species Schistocerca gregaria. The sequence continues at coordinate 461,675,750 of NC_064922.1, read as the reverse complement.
AAAGGCTAAACCATCTACTATCTCACATCATGCTCCGTTGTTTCCCATCATTCCTTCTAAGTTAAAAGAATTTGCTGCTGTTGATCTCTTGGGACCCATTCTCAGAACATCGAATGGATTTTCGTACGTTCTAGTAGCTGTTGTAACTTACATCAAAATTTGTTTCTTTCACTCCGTTATGTAAAGCCACTGGGTGGTCTGTATCCAACGCCTTTATTAAAAATTTCTTACGTGAAGTTGGCCACGTTGCTAAAGTCATTTCAGATAACGGACCGCAATTCAGATCTGCTGTTTGGTCACGCATGCTTCTTAATCATAAAATCAAACCTGATTTCATTGTACTCACCACATTTAAACCCTTCTGAACGGATTATGAAAGATATCAATAAGCTTTGCAGACTTTATTGTCGCGGAAAGCATCAGCATTGGGACAGATATTTCAAAACGGGCTGAATGAAATGCCTCATGATTCCACTGCTTTACCACCTATTCTTGTACTGAAGAATGAAGAATCACGAAACAGAATCAGAGAGCTTGTACCTTTTCCGAATACACGTTAACTTCGACGCAAAGACATAATTAATTTGGCTATTAAAAATATAAATTCTGCTGCAGACAAAAGGAGAAAACTACACGGTAAAGCAAATGCAAAGAAACTATATATTGGTCAGAAAGTTCTCATTAAAGCTCATTCATTGTCACATAAGAAGAAACACTTGAGTCACAAATTCTTCCTGGTTTACAATGGACCTTACAGAATCCGACGTATACCACATGATAATTGCGTTGAAGTTGAAACTCTGCGTACTAGGAAGAGTAAAGGATTGCACCATATTTCACATGTAAAACCGTTTATTGATAGCTAATCTGATTTTTAACTTTGTCTTTGCCATAAAACTTTTTACTTCACGTTACTAGTATGCTTTCTCAGACCTAGAAACTGTTAACAATGTTTCAAATTAAATATCCAGTCAAGAACCAAGAGAACTTATTTAAACAGAAATTACGAATGCATTGTTATAGTGAACAGACGACACAGTGTTGTTATTTGTACATTCTTGCTTGTTAGTTCCACGATTACGTAACGAATATACGGCTTAAATACTTAGAACATATACTGATAATGAGATTTTAATGCAACATTTTGGTTTACTTGGAAAGATATTCTTTTGAAGTACATTCTGTGAGATTAAAGATGACTTAGCTGTTGGTTTCCTTGACAGTAACACGATTGTATTACGACGCTACTAATATGTGACAGAATTTACATTGTTGCTTTTGCGGTATATCTGTTTTATATCTGCCCAGTTTTTCTGAATTATTCTGGAAAGTAACACATGTTTTAGTAGTAACTTTTAGGTAGCTACAATGAGACAGCTCTTTTCGTAGCACAACAATACGTTACAGTACAGTACTTACTTCATCACGGCAATAAGCGTAATAACTACGATATCTATAGGCAAAGCATTTCACTTTTGTTTATTACGAGGTAAGTACATTGACTTCTACATAAATTTGCTTACGGACGACAATAGTTACGACACTTGGCACATTTTTTACCCTTAAGTAATGACAGAGATTATCCTACAACGAGGCGCACTGTTTAGCGCTACAGTACACGCTTTTTGAGTGATTAATTTTGTACTTAAACATTTATTTTTAAAGATGTTTGAATTAAAATGATACAAAGGTTTTCTGTGATACATTTCATTCCATTGCTGTAATCTGTAACACCTGAAGGTATAATTACATTAATCCTCATGGGGGTACACGCTTACTTTGTGTACCATGTGTCTGGCAAGTACAAGGAGCCCTATTTAATATGTTATTTGCTCATACAACTTTACACATCGGTACCATATTTCTCTAACACATAAATTACACAGCTATATGATTGTTTAACTGAGAGAGACAAACATTCTTTTTTACTACGTCAGTGACAGATGTTTACGCAATTACACAGTTGGATAACTTCAAACTTATGAAATTGTATTTTGCCTGTACTTTGTCAACTGTTCATATTTTTTCGGAACCATTGTGATACTATGAGAGCCTTGCATGTCGTATTTGGTAAGAGATCATGATTTTTGAAGTACGTTTGAGGCAGACGACTTTATTGAAGGTTTTGAAATTATTGAAAGAAGCTAGGACGATTTTTTACTATACAGGGTGAGTCACCTAACATTACCGCTGGATATATTTCGTAAACCACATCAAATACTGCCGAATCGATTCAACAGACCGAACGTGAGGAGAGGGGCTAGTGTAATTGGTTAATACAAACCATAAAAAAATGAACGGAAGTATGTTTTTTTAGCACAAACTTACTTTTTTTAAAAAAGGAACCCCGTTAGTTTTGTTAGCATATCTGAACATATAAACAAATACGTAATCAGTTCAGTTTGTTGCATTGTAAAATGTTAATTACATCCAGAGATATTGTAACCAAAAGTTGATGCTTGAGTTCCACTCCTCCGCTGTTCGATCGTGTGTATCGGAGAGCAACGAATTACGCGGGGATCCAGAGGGAACCGTGATGGTCCTTAGGTACAGAAGAGACTGGAACAGCACATTACGTCCACATGCTAACACCTTTTTATTGGTCTTTTTCACTGACGCACATGTACATTACCATGACGGGTAAGGTACACGTACACACGTGGTTTCCGTTTTCAATTACGGAGTGGAATAGAGTGTGTCCCGACATGCCAGGCCAATAGATGTTCAATGTGGTGGCCATCATTTGCTGCACACAATTGCAATCTCTGGCGTAATGAATGTCGTACACCCCGCAGTACATCTGGTGTAATGTCGCCGCAGGCTGCCACAATACGTTGTTTCATATCCTCTGGGGTTGTAGGCACATCACAGTACACATACTCCTTTAACGTACCCCACAGAAAGAATTCCACAGGTGTAAGATCAGGAGAACGGGCTGGTCAGTTTATGCGTCCTCCACGTCCTATGAAACGCCCGTCGAACATCCTGTCAAGGGTCAGCCTAGTGTTAACTGCGGAATGTGCAGGTGCACCATCATGCTGATACCACATACTTCGACGCGTTTCCAACGTTGGCAGATCATTATGTAGAAACGTGATGTATTTTGCAGCTGTTTGGGCCCCTGCAATGAAGTGAGGTCCAATGAGGTGGTCGCCAATGATTCCGCATCATACATTTACAGTCCGCGGTCGCTGTCGCTCTACCTGTCTGAGAAAGCGAGGATTGTCCACGGACCAGTAATGCATGTTCCGTAGATTCACTGCCCCGTGATTTGTGAAACCCGCTTCATCGGTAAGCAGGTAGAACTGCAACGCATTCTCTGTTAATGCCCATTGACAGAAGTGCACTCGATGATTAAAGTCATCCCCCCGTAATTGCTGATGTAGCGACACGTGAAACGGGTGAAAGCGATGACGATGCAGTATGCGCATTACACTACTTTGACTCAGTCCACCGGCTCTCGCAATGTCCCGTGTACTCATGTGTGGGTTCATGGCAACAGCAGCTAACACACCAACTGAACCCGCTTCTCCTGTGAGGGGCCTGTTACGGACCCATTTGCGTGCTACGACCATACCTGTTGCATACAGTTGGCGGTAGATGTTTTGCAATGTGCGGCACGTTGGATGCTCTCTGTCCGGGTACCGTTCTGCATACACCCGGCAGGCTTCAGCTGCATTTCGTCGACACTCGCCATAGATGAGTATCATCTCCGCCTTTTCAGAGTTCGAATACACCATGGTCACAGTTCCTTCAACAGTACACTATCACAGACGTCTGGTAACACGGTGTACTACAGTTGGTCTGCGTGCGGAGACGAATGCAGAATAACAATAGCAGCAAGCGCTACATGCGGACAGTGCGACAGCTAGACCAAACTACAACAGTGCATTACAGCCACACTCGTCAACACGGTCGTCATCGTAAACATGTCCCTGCAGATGCCGCTCGCCGACCGTGGCCCGTGTTTGTCACAACACGCAACTGAACGTCGGAGGTTTCAAGCGTCAACTTTAGGTTACAATATCTCCGGATGTAATTAACATTTTACAATGCAACAAACGGCACTGATTACGTATTTGTTTAATGTTCAGGTGTGCTAACAAAACTAACGTAGTTACATTTAAAAAAACGTAGGTTTGTGTTAAAAAACATACTTCAGTGCATTTTTGTATGGTTTGTATTAAACAATTTTACTAGAACCTCTCCTCACGGTCGGTCTGTGGAATCGGTACGTGAGTATTTGATGTGGTTTACAAAATATATCCAGCGGTAACTTTAGGTGACTCACCCTGTATATATATTATGACTTTTGAACACTATTGAGGTAAATACATTGTTTGTTCTTTATAAAAATCTTTCATTTGCTAACTACGCCTATCAGTAGTTAGAATCTTTTATTCAGCAGGCAGTATTGGCGCAAGCTGTATTGCAGTAGTTTGAGTAACGAAGTTTTTTGTGAGGTAAGTCATTCATGAAAGGTATAGGTTATTGTTAGTCAAGGCCATTCTTTTCTAGGGATGTTTGAAAGTCAGATTGCGTTGCGCTAAAAATATTGTGTGTCGGTTTAAGCACAGTCATTTATAATTTTTCTAAGGGGACGTTTCAGGCCGGACGCGGGATTGAACCGTCGTCCTCCCGAATGCGAGTCCAGTGTCTAACTACTGCGACTCCTCGCTCGGTTTCCTACACAGGCAGAAACGATCACCCTGATCAAACAAGGGAAATCAGGGCAGATGTAGGTGTTCGTTTTTCGTTCTTTCCACGCGCTTTACGGAGATTGGAATAATAGAGAATTGTGACTGTGTTACGATGAACCTTCTGCCAGGAACTTACATGTAATTAGCCGAGTATCCACGTAGATGAAGATGTAAGTAATCTACGGGAACACGGAATTTGGATTATCGGACCGGTATTTGGTCCCCACACCACCGGAATGTCAGCCCACTTTCTAGCCCAATAGCAGTAATTATGTATACAAACTGTTCTACCTGAATACGTCTCCATATCGCCTGTGCAGTTCTCGAAAGCGGTCTAAGAGGACGGGCTGCTTGTAGAAGTGTAGCACGTTTCCGAGTAGGGGCAGAGTGGGAGGACCCGGCGCCAACGTCCGCTGCCGGGTCGCCCACAGCCAGACAGCGAACGCCAGCAGCCCCGCACACAGCGACGCCAGCGACGCGCCAAGAACCAGCCACACAGCCATGATGCAACGTTAGTAACACTCCTGCCGTCTGCTACCTTGTATTTATGCTCCCCGCAGACTCGATTAACCTCCTCCGAAGAAGTCTTCGAGTAAAATGTTTTTTCAGTCTTCGTCATAAAGGTATTTTCCATGTTTTTTCTTACAGTGTCTACAGGTACTTTAAGAGCGAATGATTACATAATTACGTGTTATGCGTATTCTTGTGTCGGCTACTGTGGGAGTCAGCACCGACATAGAGAAACTTTTAAATTAATTCAACTCTTTGTTTCTAAAAGCAGAACCTCTCATTATGAGGTTGCTTGATGTGCTTCTGTGCCTCCTACTATCAATTACTTATACGCACTGTTACTACTCGTACAACGCACGCTTATTATCGCTTTCCTGTTAATCAGTACTGATTCTGTCGAGGTCTGCCACCGAACTGGGGCCGATCAGCGACGGGTGGTTGGTTAAATCAGCGTTTACAGGGGCCGGTGGTTTCTGTCTGCCTCGAGGAGCGACGCTGGCCAGTGTGCAGTCGATGCTTCAGGACTGCACACGCGTTACTTTTGGTACCGACTGCAGATTAAGTCTTTGGTACTTTATTAAATGTTGACGGCTGAAGAACATCGATTGATATCTAGCAAATCGACCAGTTCGATGAGCTACAGTTCACTCAAAATATTCAAATTCCCGAAAGGCTTAAATACAGTTAAAGTGCATTTGCACTGTTTCACAATGAATCATGTAAACGTGGTGAAAATACGAAGCCGGCCACAGTGGCCGAGCGGTTCTGGGCGCTTCTGTCCGGAACCGCGCCACTGGTACGGTCGCATGTTCGAATCTTGCCTCGCGCTTGAATGTGTGTGATGTCCTTAGGTTTGTTACGTTTAAGTAGTTCTAAGTTCTCAGGGACTGATGACCTCAAATGTTAAGTCCCATAGTGTTCAGAGCCGTTTGAACCATTTGAAAATACGAGGGTTGTCCAGAAAGAAAGATCCGATCGGTTGCAAAGTGGAAAACACTGGGAAAATCCGGTACAGTTTTGCACAGACGTGTTGGGCCGTGTCTCTAGTATGCCCGTCGATCGTGTCGCGTCGCTCTCTCCAGTTCTGAGTGAACAGTGAGCACGTAAAAATGTGTAAGGAATAGCGTCTCCCGTCAAGTATGAGGGTTCGGTTAGAGATTTCTCCTGTGTCATGCAGCCCACATAACACAACTGTCGAGCAGTTCCTTCCTCATGCCAATTCTCGGCCGCAAACTGCAGGGGCAATGAAGACGCTCCTGCAGCGTTCCCGATGAGAAGTGTTTGATCATCCACAATAAGTCCTTATTTGGCTCCCCCTGAGTCTCATCTCTGCTCACAAAAACCGCTGACTATGAAGACACAATTTTTCCACAGACAACGAGCTGCAGACCAGTGCAGATAACTGGCCGAAAGCACAGGCGGCTGCTTTGTATGACGAGGATATTGGAAAGTTGATACAACACTACGAAAAAACTCTTAAGTTGGAGCGGCGACTATGTAGAGAAGTGGGTGGAAGGTGTGCCTAACTGTTGCAAATAAAACGTTTCTGGTTTTCACTGTAGTTTCTATATCGCGACCAATCGGAACTTACTTTCTGCACAACCCTCGTAGATAGAGTCTAATATGACCTATCAGAAACTATGTGGCGTTGGTATTCCAAAACATACTTCGGAACGTTCAAAAAATCAGAGTCCCACAGTAGCGCTTCAGCGGCTAAGTGTGGTGGCAGTCGGGTGTCAATAGGGACCCACAGATATAATTTTGGAGCGAAGTCGCGTTTGCTTGCAAAAAGAATCACCGAAAAACACCACGCTTAGGAACTGCCAGCCGTTTGCAGCTGCGTTCTCCACTAAAAATATCGTATGTCCAGATTTGTCTTGAAAAATTCTACCGTTTCAGCTCACATACGAAATTTGGCTAAATTCAACTATGCTGGAACCGCAAAAACTATCATTAAAGTGTCGTGTCGAGCGACACAAATCCGGCGTCGGTAAAGGTGCACAGAACTCTGCCCTGGAGCTTTGTGTCAGCTCCGTTTAATTACCCTCGATCCGAAATCCCACAAGCTATATCACGTAACTGCTCTCCATTATTCACCATTGTTTTGCATAACATTTTACGTAGAAGAGCAACCTTAACTCTTTATGAACCATAATATGTGAGCTCAGATTCTCATCAAAATAACATATATTACACAAATTTGTAGCGGCAATACTTTGCCCAGAATTAATGTTTAAATGCTTTGCAATTATCTTTGCACAGAGTCAAAATAATGTACATTTGCGCCACTAAATAACATTACTGTTTTTTTTATAAGGAACCAGGTTCCATATGGATTTGAAGAGGTCTTTCACACGCGCCGATCAAAATTTACATACCGGGTGATCAAAAAGACAGTATAAATTTGAAAACTGAATAAATCACGGAATAATATAGATAGAGAGGTACAAATTGACACACATGCTTGGAATGACATGGGGTGTTATTAGAACACACACACACACACACACACACACACACACACAAAAAAAAATACAAACGTTCAAAAAATGTTCGGCAAATGGCGCTTCATCTGTTCATAATAGCAATAATTAGCATAACAAAGTAAGAAAAAGCAAAGATAATGTTCTTTACAGAAAATGCTCAATATGTCCACCATCATTCGTCAACAATAGCTGTAGTCGAGGAATAATGTTGTGAACAGCACTGTAAAGCATGTCAAGAATTATGATGGGGCATTGGCGTCCGATGTTGTCTTCCAGCATCCCTAGAGATGTCGGTCGATCACGATACACTTGCGACTTTAGGTAACCCCAAAGCCCATAATCGCACGGACTGAGGTCTGGGAACCTGGGAGGCCAAGAATGACGAAAGTGGCGGCTGAGCACATCATCATCACTAATCGACGCACGCAAGAGATCTTTCACGCGTCTAGCAATATGGGGTGGTTTTCTTCGGTTGCAATAAAAAACCATGTCATTCCAAGCATATGTGTCAATTTTTACCTCTCTATCTGCATTATTCCGTGGTTTATTAAGTTTTCAAATTTATACTGACTTTTTGATCACCCGCTATATACGAAGGTTAAGCAAATATGGGCAAAACTATGCAAAAATTATTAATAAACAAAGACAATATATGGTAATTACAAATATCACAAGCTAATGACTTTGAAATCTGTATAATGACACCTGCTGTCATACACTGCCTTGATGTTCGTGTATCTGTTTTGTATTACTTGTTTTAAATGTTAAAAAAAATCTTGGTTGCAATTTTTAGTTTTTTTAGTTTTCAACGACGCGTTTAGCCTTATTTAGGCATCTTCAGGTTATCTACATAGAAAACAGAGAACAAATACATCTATTTAAGAATCACGATCGCGTTGGATAACCTAAAAGCTTGTACAAGCAGATCAAATACTGAAAGAGTAAATACTTAATTTGGTAGTTCTTAGAAGAATCCTTTAGTCTGTGTAGTCAAAGAGCATCGTCGAATATATCAGGCCAACACCGCCTTCGTCAACCTCAGTAAAAACTAGGAATACAAAATAGTAAAATCATTACCTTTTCTAGATGGACGCCAGAGACACCAAGATCTGCATAACGCGTTCCCGTTCACAGGAGCGAGTAACAGAATAAGATGGGGGCTCAGGTAGTAAGCATAATGCACCACAGCGTCGTGTGCTAGTGCGAAGCCTAATACAGAATCACCTCAAGAGGTGGCGCTGTCACGCAGCTGTGATAAGAATGAGAGATCGTAGACTGGATATACACTCCTGGAAATTGAAATAAGAACACCGTGAATTCATTGTCCCAGGAAGGGGAAACTTTATTGACACATTGCTGGGGTCAGATACATCACATGATCACACTGACAGAACCACAGGCACATAGACACAGGCAACAGAGCATGCACAATGTCGGCACTAGTACAGTGTATATCCACCTTTCGCAGCAATGCAGGCTGCTATTCTCCCATGGAGACGATCGTAGAGATGCTGGATGTAGTCCTGTGGAACGGCTTGCCATGCCATTTCCACCTGGCGCCTCAGTTGGACCAGCGTTCGTGCTGGACGTGCAGACCGCGTGAGACGACGCTTCATCCAGTCCCAAACATGCTCAATGGGGGACAGATCCGGAGATCTTGCTGGCCAGGGTAGTTGACTTACACCTTCTAAAGCACGTTGGGTGGCACGGGATTCATACAGACGTGCATTGTCCTGTTGGAACAGCAAGTTCCCTTGCCGGTCTAGGAATGGTAGAACGATGGGTTCGATGACGGTTTGGATGTACCGTGCACTATTCAGTGTCCCCTCGACGATCACCAGAGGTGTACGGCCAGTGTAGGAGATCGCTCCCCACACCATGATGCCGGGTGTTGGCCCTGTGTGCCTCGGTCGTATGCAGTCCTGATTGTGGCGCTCACCTGTACGGCGCCAAACACGCATACGACCATCATTGGCACCAAGGCAGAAGCGACTCTCATCGCTGAAGACGACACGTCTCCATTCGTCCCTCCATTCACGCCTGTCGCGACACCACTGGAGGCGGGCTGCACGATGTTGGGGCGTGAGTGGAAGATGGCCTAACGGTGTGCGGGACCGTAGCCCAGCTTCATGGAGACGGATGCGAATGGTCCACGCCGTTACCCCAGGAGCAACAGTGTCCCTAATTTGCTGGGAAGTGGCGGTGCGGTCCCCTACGGCACTGCGTGGGATCATACGGCGTGCATCCGTGCGACGCTGCGGTCCGGTCCCAGGTCGACGGGCACGTGCACCTTCCGCCGACCACTGGGGACAACATCGATGTACTGTGGAGACCTCACGCCCCACGTGTTGAGCAATTCGGCGGTACGTCCACCCGGCCTCCCGCATGCCCACTATACGCCCTCGCTCAAAGTCCGTCAGCTGCACATACGGTTCACGTCCACGCTGTCGCGGCATGCTACCAGTGTTAAAGACTGCGATGGAGCTCCGTATGCCACGGCAAACTGTCTGACACTGACGGCGGCGGTGCACAAATGCTGCGCAGCTAGCGCCATTCAACGGCCAACACCGCGGTTCCTGGTGTGTCCGCTGTGCCGTGCGTGTGGTCATTGGTTGTACAGCCCTCTCTCAGTGTCCGGAGCAAGTATGGTGGGTCTGACACACCGGTGTCAATGTGTTCTTTTTTCCATTTCCAGGAGTGTACATACCCACTAAAACTTTATAAATGCAATGCACATAAAACATTGATAAGATGGAATTACTAGGGCAACACCTGTGCAATAACTTATCCTAAACTTTTGACGAAGTAAAATATAAATGAAGGCGGTAAATTTAAAATGAGAAAACAAAGTGTATAATACAACACACAGATGCAGCACACAAACGGATTTCAGATAAAGAGGCCGTCCATATAACACTCAATACTGCGTCATTCGGAGCTAGAACGTGTAACAAGAAAACTTTTTTTTTAGTACAAGTAAAATTATTAGGCTTAAAAAAATACCCACCGACGTGGAATACGGACGTTATGCGGATAAACTCTCCCCCCCCCCCCCCCGTCCCATTTTATAGCTACATTGAAATGTGTAAAATGCGTCATCATCATTTAAAGCGACTAACTCGCAAGTATCCTATCTGAATCAAAAAACTCTAATGGCTTGGCTAACAAGACGACATAAGACCAGAGAGGAACATGGCTCATATTTAGGCAGAACTACGAGATCTCCAGGATTATATTAATAACACCGATTTCATAACTTCTAAAAACGCCTGATTGGTGCCAAATATTTGGGAAGAGAAATCTTTGTCTTCAATACGCCTAAATATTTCTTCCTGAATGTGCGCAAAATGCAAAAACTTAAGATTTTGTACTTGTGGAGGACTATGGCCACTGGCTTTAAGGTGTTGGGCAAAGGCAGAGCTCTGTTTTACCTGTCCCCATCTATTAAGAAAATGTTCTTGCAATCTAATTTTGAAGACTCTGCCTGTTTGTCCAACATATCTACTTTACAATCGCGACACTGCAGCAGATATACCCCCGATGCCAAAAGGTTGTTATTTTTAAGTGATTCATTATGTATGTACATAAACTGAAGATTGGTAGCCGCGGAAAATACTATACGAGGGGCCGTTGTTGAAAAAAAAACAACTAAAAATTGCAACCAAGACTGTTTTTAACCAATACTGTTAAGCACTGGTTTGCTGTATGCCACATATGCATTGGAAGAATTTCTGTTATTTGTTTTAATGAATTATTAGCAAACGTGGGTAATGTATTGTATTGAAGGGTTAAACCCTTGTGACGTCACGTAACTGCCAGCCGTCTGCAGGTAACAGGTCCACGTGGAGCGATCTGCGGCTGGCCACTCGTTTGGCCGCGTCTTCCGCCCCCCTCTCACCCGTTGCCTGGTTGAGAGGGTCCCACCGGTCGGCGTGCGCGCTCCCTTTAAGTGCGACCCGTGGTCAGACTTCTTTCTCCAAATGACAACAAATCTTTCGCGTCACAATCAGTTCAACTCTGAGGAGCATTTACATACAATGACCTCAATAAAGATATCTTAGTACTAGAGTCGTCCTGGTGTGAAACGTAAAATTCAGATGCTTTCTTTGAAATAGCTGCTGTCCAAGAATTGTGTTGGGCTTAAGACAAGCATATCATGGTTTACAAGATGATAAATCCCTTGCAGGTACTAGTAGATGTGACGTAACTGTGATTTTTTTTACTGGTGATTTTTCATAGTTATCGTTTCACTGACGTGGTGCAAAGCCAGCCTAGTTAATATATTTTTTCTTTGTGATAACGTTATTGGTTGTTATGTATTGCTTAGTATAAACCTCAGTGATGATGAAACAAAATAAAATTAACTTTTATTGAAAAAATAAAATTAAAAAGAAAATCTGAGAGAAATACCTTCAGACTGCGTTGTGAGTGGGCTGGCTTCGACAGGAATAACACGTATTTTCAGTAACGTATTTCCTTTTTCCTTTAATCATTTTGCCACCAAATGTTGCAGGTAAAGTATTTATTTCTTTATTTTTGTGTCACCCTGTATTTTTTTGATTAGAGAGTGTTGTTTTATAGCAAGAACATTCTTAAAACGCAATTCGTTCAATCAGATACAAGGGGGCTCCCATGTCGGAATAATTGGGAGGGGCTTACCAGTAGCTACGTCTACATGACAGCTAAAGAAAACTTTCCGAAAACATTTGGCAGAAATGGGTGATTGGCACTATTTGAATTATCTATGGGTGCAAGAAAATCATTACTCCACACACAAATTGAAATTTTGTATAAATAATTTATATAGGAGGTGGACAAATATATGGAAACGCCATAAACACAACACTTCACTAAGACTAATATGGTTCAGGAAAACCGTTGGCATTTAAAACCGCTTGAAGTCGTTTTGGAGTAGATAAATGAAGACCCTGTACTGTTTTCAAGGGCATCTTATACCATACTTATTGAAAAATGGTGGCAAGTTAAGATAACGATGAGGGAGGTGGATAGCGATTACGCATACGTATCTCTAAAGCAGACCATATTGTGATGTGCTGACTGTGCTGGGCACGGAAGAAGCGACAATTTGTCCTCATGCTCACAAAACCAGTCATGGACTGGGCGAGCTGTGTAAGGAGTGATGCTGTCATCTTGGAACACCATTACCACTGGGGAACAAACATTGTACCATGGGAAATCCCAGAGTAGCCAAAATGGTCACATAACCTTTGTCAGTAATGCTATCTTGCAGAATAACCAGGGGAACCACGGAATATCAGGATATAACTATGCAAATCATCACTCAACGCGCGCCATGTTCCGCTCTTGGGATGTAAACTCGGTCATAACGTGGGAACACCGTGAAACATTATTTATCCGACAAAATGACATTCTTCTATTTTGCATGGCTCCACAGTCCAACTTTTATGGCGTCAGCATCACGTATTTCTGTTACAGATTTTGCGTCACTGAAGACTGATTATGGTATAAGAGCTCGCCCTGCAATTTCCTGCTTCTGGAGTTCCGTTATAGTCGTTTTCGTACTGACAGGGCTGGCAAGTGCGACATGCCTTTCTGCAGTGACTTTTGCAGCTGTCGTTCTCTTATTTGTCGTCAATGACCGTCCGGCACGATCACTCAACACACACTTTCGTTCACGTCGCGACGTACCTAATAAATTTATTTTCGCTTACCCTGTATGGGATACAGATATTCGATACGGCATCTCGTGAAGCACCGGACACTTTGCCTCCCATAGTTATGGATGTATGTATGGACTCACGATACGAGCACCAACAATTTGCTCACATTCGGTGCAGTTAGCTCCGTCATAATACACTCATAAGTACACAGAACTCTGTTACGACCAGCACTGACATCTGCAACGTAGTAAAGACATTGCACAGATGCTGTTCGTACTCAAACGCAACAGTGCAGCCTGAAGGCTTGGCTAGAATAAGTATTTGTGTTCAAGCACGCATTTTTTGTTTTGTTTCGGTGTTTTGGGGGAGGAGACCAGGCAGATAAGCCATCGGTGTCATCGGATTAAGGAAGGACGGGGAAGAAAGTCGGCAGTGCCCTTTCAAAGGAAGCATCTCGGCATTTGCCTGGAGTGATTTAGGGAAAGCACAGAAAACCTAAATCAGAATGGCCGGACGCGGGATTGTGTGTGTGTGTGTGTGTGTGCTACGTGTAGGGTGACAGGGTGACGTGATAGATAAAATAATACAGTGAAGCATTTGTCAATTAGGCACTGCAAGAATTAATTATGAGAAATTGGCACTTCCTGCCATGGGGTCTCAAACAAAGAAAACCAAAAGGAACTATTCTAATGCAAAATGCGATAATTCTTTTTTGGACAAAGTAAACTGTTTTCTTATTAACATCCGGTAATAGAATATAAGCCAATAAAGCATACTGGGTGCTCCAGAACTTTTACGATAATTCAATAAGTAATGCAATCGCGTTTTTCTGAAAGCAGGATGCTTTTATTGAGGATTAGATTACATCTTATTATTCCACACTCTTTTGATAAAAAGTCTTATCTTTAAACATAATCTCTGTTCAACGCGATGACCTTCTGCTTCCTTACTTGCAGGGCCTGTATGCCCTCAATATACGACTCTACTGATCAACATCGGACGTAACGTCTTACTGGATCAATATACTGCATCAATAATCACCTCTCTACCCATAAAAGGCACACCCCGGAGTGAATCCTTCATTTCAACAAAAAGATGGTCCTTAGTTATTCTTTATGGTCTTTTGTTAGCGGCGAGGAACTCAGTGAGCACCCATCTTTGAATACCCCCACTGCTGGATGAATGTGTCACCATTACCAACAGAAACATCCAGTCGATCACCTTAAATGAAAGTGTGCACGTTCCAACACTGCAGGAGTCACAGCTGTGTGAGCGGCCGGACGGCGGGTAGAAAATATACAGGCCTGCGCGACATTGTTACGGTTACGGCACACGACTCGCTCAACGACTCACCGTGCTTAGGTTCACTGCCCGGTCTCACCACAGACATTTTGCAGGCACATTACCCTCTGTAAAAAAAAAAAAAAAAAAAAAAAAAAAGCACCCAATGACAGCCCTCTGCTTGGGACGCACCTTTGTTACAGACGCCGCTGGGAAGGATACGCATAACGCCGCCACCTATTGGAATTCCATGAGACTATAGGGGCTAAAGTGGAAATATTTCACGATGTCCCTCAACAAATTTTCATTTTTTCAACGAAACTTGCCGCAAGACACCTAATGGTGTGTGGCGAAGGGTACTTTCGGTACCACTATTTGATCCCTACAACAGAAATCCTTGTCTTCTTTCCACTTCACTTCACTGACCCCTTACTGTATCTAGATTGAGCCTGGGCATTTCCCTTTTCAGATTTTCTAGTTCGCCTACCAGGTTCAAGCTTCTGTCATTCCACGCCCCGACTCGTACAACGTTATCCTTTCCTTGAATATTCAATCTTTTTCTTGTGGTAACCTCCGCCTTGTCAGTCCCCTCCCGGAGATCCGAATGGGGGACTATTCCGGAATCTTTTGCCAATGGAGAGATCATGATGACACTTCTCCAGTAACAGGCCACATGTCCTGGGGCGACAAATTACGTGTCTTCAATGCAGTGGTTTCTATTACCTTCTGCATCGCAATGCCGTTTATCATTGCCTTTACGTACAGTTTCCCACCCCTAGGACAAGAGGGTGCCCTGAACCCTTTTCTACTCCTCCGATCTCTTTGACAAGACCATTGGCATAATGAGGGTGACTTCCTATGCCGGTAGTTTTCGGCCGCCAGTGCTGATTATTAATCAAAATTTAAGCAGTGGCGGGATTCGAACCCAGGAAGAAAGACGTTTTGAATATGAATCAAAGACGCTACCCCTAATTTTTCGAATTTGCTCCTCGTCATCAATACGTGAAAGGAAGTAATATGTTGTCCGACTCCTCCTGAAAAGTACTATTCCGAAATTTCAATAGTAAACCTCTCCGGGCTGCAGAACTCCTCTCTTGTAACGTCCGCCAGTGGAGTAATGCTCTCTCGTCAGCTAAACGCTCCCGTGACGAAACGCGCCGCTCTTGGTTGGATCTTCTCAATCTCCTCTAGCAGTCCTACCTGATAGGGAGCCCAGATAGATGAACAGCAGTCACGAATCGGACGAACAAACGTCTTAAATGCCATTTCTTTCGTGGATGAGTTACATTTCCTTAAGATTCTTCCGATGAATCTGAGTCTAGTATGTGCTTTTCCAACTATTGTTTTATGTGGTCATTTCACTTAAGGTCGCTCTGGATACTTACGCCTAGATATTTTACGGGAGACGCTGTTTCCAGCCGTTTGTCATCAATAGCGTAGCTGTGGAGTAGTTGATTTCTTTTCCTATGTATGCGCAATATGTTACATTTATTTACGTTCAGGGTCAACTGCCTGAGCCTGCACCATTCATCAATAATTCTCTGCAGGTCGTCCTAGAAATTCTTATTATCTTCTGGCATTGCTAGTTTGGTATAAGCAACTGTATCGCCTGCGAATAGCCTTAAAGAGCAGCTAATGCTTTCTACTATATCATTTATACATACTGTAAACAGCAATAGTACCATCACATTTCCCTGTGGTACTCCGGATATTATCTTTACATCTGTCGACGTAGTTCCGTTAAGAGCGACGTGTTGAGTTCTATCTGCAAGAAGTCTTGAGAGCAATCGCAAGTCTGCTCCGATACTCCGTAAGCCCACATTTTCTTCATTAAACGGCAATCCGGGACGGTGTCAAATGCCTTACTGAAGTCAAGGAACACGGCATCAATCTGATCGCCGTTGTACACTGCACATGTAGTAATAGAGCGAGCTGAATTTCGCAGGATACCTGTTTGCAGAATCCATGTTGGTTTTATAGAGAAGACTTCACTTTCCTAAAACATCATAATTCTTGAGCATGAAACATGTTTCATAATTACATGACTGACGTCAACCATATAGATCTATAATTGTATGGATCTGTCTGACAGCCTTCCTTGAAAACGGGAATGACCTGCGCTATTTTCCAGTCGTTAGGTACCTTTCGTTGTTCAAGCGATCTACGATAAATTCCTGCTAGAAGGGGAGCAAGTTCTCTGGCATAATCTTAGCAAAATCTTATAGGTATATCATCTGGTACTACCGCCTTTCCACTACTAAGCGATTGTAGCTGCTTTTCAATTCCACAATCGGTTACCTCAATATCTGCCACTTCGACTTCGTACGACAATTGAAAGAAGGGACGGTGTTACGATCTTCCGCGGTGAAACATCTTCGGGAGACCGAATTCAGTATTTAGGCTTCTCTCTGTTATCTTCCGGGACGGTGCCGGTGTGGTAGCTGAGAGAATGAACAGACGATTTTTACTCACTGATTTTACATATGACCAAAATCTCTTAGGGTTATTACTCAGATCGCCTGACAACGTCTTACTTTCAAAGTCATTGAACGCTTCTCTCATTGCTCTCCTTACGGTCATTTTCGCTTCGTTCATGTTTTGTTTCTCAGCTAGGTTTTTACTTGTCTTGAATCTGAGATGAAGAGCACTTTGTTTACGTAGCGCTTTTCTAACACGGATATTAAACCATGGTCGATCACTCCCATCCCTTAAGACCTTACTCGTAATATACACTCCTGGAAATGGAAAAAAGAACACATTGACACCGGAGTGTCAGACCCACCATACTTGCTCCGGACACTGCGAGAGGGCTGTACAAGCAATGCTCACACGCACGGCACAGCGGACACACCAGGAACCGCGGTGTTGGCCGTCGAATGGCGCTAGCTCCGCAGCATTTGTGCACCGCCGCCGTCAGTGTCAGCCAGTTTGCCGTGACATACGGAGCTCCATCGCAGTCTTTAACACTGGTAGCATGCCGCGACAGCGTGGACGTGAACCGCATGTGCAGTTGACGGACTTTGAGCGAGGGCGTATAGTGGGCATGCGGGAGTCAGGGTGGACGTACCGCCGAATTGCTCAACACGTGGGGCGTGAGTTCTCCACAGTACATCGATGTTGTCGCCAGTGGTCGGCGGAAGGTGCACGTGCCCGTCGACCTGGGACCGGACCGCAGCGACGCGCGGATGCACGCCAAGACCGTAGGATCCTACGCAGTGCCGTAGGGGACCGCACCGCCACTTCCCAGCAAATTAGGGACACTGCTGCTCCTGGGGTATAGGTGAGGACCATTCTCAACCGTCTCCATGAAGCTGGGCTACGGTCCCGCACACAGTTAGGCCGTCTTCCGCTCACGCCCCAACATCGTGCAGCCCGCCTCCAGTGGTGTCGCGACAGGCGTGAGGGAAGGGACGAATGGAGACGTGTCGTCTTCAGCGATGAGAGTCGCTTCTGCCTCGGTGCCAATGATGGTCGTATGCGTGTTTGGTGCCGTGCAGGTGAGCGCCACAATCAGGACTGCATACGACCGAGGCACACAGGGCCAACACCCGGCATCATGGTGTGGGGAGCGATCTCCTACACTGGCCGTACACCTCTGGTGATGGTCGAGGGGACACTGAATAGTGCACGGTACATCCAAACCGTCATCGAACCCATCGTTCTACCATTCCTAGACCGGCAAGGGAACTTGCTGTTCCAACAGGACAATGCACGTCCGCATGTATCCCGTGCCACCCAACGTGCTCTAGAAGGTGTAAGTCAACTACCCTGGCCAGCAAGATCTCTGGATCTGTCCCCCATTGAGCATGTTTGGGACTGGATGAAGCGTCGTCTCACGCGGTCTGCACGTCCAGCACGAACGCTGGTCCAACTGAGGCGCCAGGTGGAAATGGCATGGCAAGCCGTTCCACAGGACTACATCCAGCATCTCTACGATCGTCTCCATGGGAGAATAGCAGCCTGCATTGCTGCGAAAGGTGGATATACACTGTACTAGTGCCGACATTGTGCATGCTCTGTTGCCTGTGTCTATGTGCCTGTGGTTCTGTCAGTGTGATCATGTGATGTATCTGACCCCAGGAATGTGTCAATAAAGTTTCCCCTTCCTTTGACAATGAATTCACGGTGTTCTTATTTCAATTTCCAGGAGTGTAGTTGCTTAGGGCATATTGAACGATGCCTTTGAATATTTTCCGTTAGTTCTCCAAATCTTCGTCCTCATCACCGAATATTTTATGCTGACTGCTGAGATATTCTGTAATTGGTATCCTGGCTCCCTTGCTGAGCAAATATATCTTTCTACCTTTCTTAATATTCCTTGTAGGACCCGTCGTCATAGATGCTGTCACAGCCTTATGATCACTGATGCCTTCCTCTACGTTAACTGATTGGATAATTTCAGGTCTTTTTGTTGTCAGGAGGTCCAACACGTTACCCTCAAGAGTTGGTTCTCTAACCATCTCCTCAATCGCAGAAGTCACCTCTGTTAAAATGGCATGATCAGGAAAATTACTAATGACATTATGAAAGTTCTGCCTGAAGCACTTTACAACTACAGATCCTGGTTTGACCGTTCTTTGAGACTCAATTTCACCCAGATTAATTCACATTCGGAATTACTGATAACGTTGCGAGATTTTATCGAATTTTTTGCTGCAATAAACACGCCGCCACCGCTGGCTACTAACCTATCCGTACGATAAACATTCCAATCAGAACTTAGGATTTCGTTGTCATCAACGTCTGGTTTCAACCAGTTTTCTGTTTCCAATACTATCTGTGAATTATTGCCTTCAGTAAGCGATACTAATTCTGGCACGTTTCCTTGGCTGCACCTGCACTTTACTAAAGTCACATTAATCTTTTCTATGATCTGCGAGGACATTGTTTCTCTGACGTCACTGTGGCTAGTTTAACATGCAAATCGTCTTTGATCCCAAGGGAGGGGTTCTCTAACCTAAAAACCGCTACACTAGTAGACTCTCCCTGCGTGTAGTGCACGTCTGAGCTATTAAGGAGAAACCTACAATTTTGCACCCGATATCGGAGGTCGAGAAATTCGCATCCGATACCGTGGCGGTAGTCATCTGAGTCTCTGGTTTAGACTTTCCACTCTGCTCCGAACCAGATGGTCGCGATCAACCCAGGGTACGATTCTACATATAGACAGCTTAGCCTGCACCCCGAGTGCGTTGCTATTTGCCTTCACGAAACAGCCAGTCGCCGAAAGGAGCCGAGGATGGCCTCAGAACCCAAGCGGCAGGCGTCATTCGTGACGAAATGTGCAACTACATGCAGCAGGTTGCACCCAGTGCGCTCGATAGCCGACGGTAGGGCCTCCTCCACATCAAGGATGGGACCTATCTGCAAATGTACCGAAGCACACTCGAATTCTTTCCCGCTTTGCCTGAGGGGCTCCATCACCAGCCTAAAATTGGAGCTCCGAATGGCAAGCATATCCACCCTCTATACTTGTCCGGCCTGGGCAGGAAAATCGACCGCTGCATGAATAGGTGCGGCATCCCATGGTAGCTCAGAGATACCGTCAATAATGGGTAGCACCTAGTACCTATTGCTAAAACATATGGAGCCAGCCGCACGGCCTGCTCCCTCTTTCGACTTCCGCCCAGTGACACGCGAACTCACAACTCTCTCCCACCAACTCTGGAGTGAGGACGGACCAGTCAGATGTTCCGTATCAGAAGCCGCAGCCACGTCCGGGTCACCAGGGGATTCCAGTGGCACCAAAGGTGTCGCAGGTCTCGTCACTGGCGCCCCGACGTCACCGAAACTTTGAGCATTAGCTAGAAGCTTGTCGACGGTAGCCAGCGCAGCTTCCAGCTGTTTACGGACGGCAGCTAACTCTCCTTGTGTCCGCTCACAATCCCTAGTCATACCGTACTGTGTAAAAAATGGATATAAGGATCTGAAAAGGCGCTACTGAGTTTGAAATGTACCCCAACAGAGTGCACGAAGTCGCATCCGCTAATGAGCAAAGAAGGAACACCGTTACAAGCGATGACACAGGCACACAGACCCTCAAACGGCAGTAAAGACAGACATTAAGAAAGGGGTACTTATTCTTTCGCGGCTTCTTCGTATTCTGTTGCTGCTGTGGCTGGACGGCGCTGGACGATCTCGAATGGCACGTCATTCTTAGTGACTGACTGCAACTGAGGCTGCGGAGCTGCTGGGCCCGCCTTATATCGCCGTTGTGATCGGATGCTGCATTCCTATTGGCTACTACTGATTTCAAGCGCCTCTGGTGGTGGAAGTGTGTTAGGGGGGTGCACTTGAGCTTTCTGCACAGAAGAACCAGGGCTCGAATCCCGGAAATGCCACCGCCAATTTTAATTTCCCGCCAATTCCCAAGTGTAGTGGGACGTCAGCACATCACTGGGACAATGAATTTCCCACAAAAATTCGAAATTACCACAAAAATTCTAAATTCCCCCCAAATTCAAAATTTAAGCCAGTAGGGTAGGTTGGAGGAGGGCGAGGGTGGACAGGGGGAAGGGACCTACGTGGAGGCTGAGAAAAACACGTGACGTTATCCGGGGACGTGGGTGGGCTTCGTCGGGGTTGGGGTCGTAATGTGGAGGTGGGCGTTGTCGGTGGTGGGGTGATTAATTGATCAATTTAATAAATTTGTGTATCTATTTGATATCTAAATTGCACCCATAACCCCAGCTACCTACTACTCATGCGTAGCCGTGTGAATTTTTATTCGTAAATTGTTGAGTGGAATACCTAGTGTTTTTCGAAATACGTAAATTGTCCTCTCTAATGTACACTATACCCCTCCACCCTGGTTATCTCTCTTACCGTTCCGTCTAAGCTTCGTCACTGTGTTGTTTAAGTTCAGTTTAGTGTAGTAATTTCATGAGCTCCCACGCAAATGTACACGACTTGGTTGCGTATGTTTGAATGTGTGTGTGGTTGGGAGAAGGGCTGGGTGAGTGGCGGCTGAAGAAATTATGTCATTGTTCATTCGCATCTGACTGTCTTCCACACATCGAAAGCCAGTTACGGCTCAAATTACCAAAGTTTACCGTCTACTTAATGAAGTAGCCAACAGTCGTCCTGAAAAATATAACTAGTTGATCTTCCTAAAAAATGGGGATATAGGAAATTGAGAGACTGTTCGTTTATCACCATACAGAATGGTGACAAGTAGTTGGCTCAAAACTGAGGAAAGTTCGTCGTAGGAGCTCGTCAGCTGCTTTGAGTTCATCACAAACTGTTCAGTACCTAGTATTTTTCCATTATGGAAACGCTTTTAAAAATTTGTAAGGGACATCACAAACACCCATTATTTTTCTGTGTAAAATTGAAAGCCTGAAGCAGTCCTTAGTTAAGTTGTGTATCCCATCATGTAAAGATACACTGGTCACATCATATTACGTAGATAAGATGAAGAAAACGTATGAATAAGTGTGAAATATCAATAGAAAATTTAATAGGATAATCACTGTCCAACCATGGTTTCACTCACGAAATGTACTGTCGTATTAGTAACGACGAGGTCAACATGTAATATTGGCGCATTGTCCATGGGACAACAGTTATAACATGATACAACTGATGTAGTAGTGTAACCTAGGATTATCTGCTGAGATAAGTTTTTATGCAGCAGACAGGTGATGGTTACAATGATTTCAAAACTGAGGTTCGTTTATAATGATTATTGGACGACGCAGTGAATATGGCTGTATTTCCCCGGTGTGGAGGCCTCCGGCTGTTGGCTGCGCACCTCCGCTGCTGCGGTCTCCGATGCGATGAGGTATTCCCGCGGTGGTGTCGCCGTCGGCTGATGCTGTGAGGGCGTCAGGCTGTATCCTCTCGTCGTAATCTCAGGACGGCGGCCAAGGACAGGACTGCCCCTGACTTCCAGATTGTTACGCGGCAGGCACAGTTTCGTGTCCCGGCAGAGACACAATAGGAACTGTGCAGAGTAGCACAGACTTCACGTCACATTACAGTCCTGCTACTTCGAAGACGAGTGGATCTGCAGACCATCAAATACTACTTTTCTTTGCTGATGTGATTCTAACGTCGGTGTTTGTGTGTCGCGAAGGAACTTTTACATCGGCTCCAGTAACACAGTAGTCGTAATTGGGCTGCATTATCTCCGTGAAGGCTCGCAGTACGTGCAGTCTGTCAACACGGAGACGATTGCGAAGCCGATGAATACGCTGTCCACTAGCCCATAAACCGCTTGGTTTTGCCTGATTTCTCCCTGCCACTATTCCGCTGGTTCTAAATTTCTTTCGTAACTTTACCCTTCTACATTTCTCCCGTCTACAAAAAAAATTCATCCTCAAATTTGAGTGGTATATAGATACTAGTTTATTTACACTGAGTTACAATCCTCGTTGGCATCTTCATTTACACTGGTAAGTTAAAACATCAAAACCACTAATCACCACGACGTTGGGACAAGTGACGCGGTAACAAACGCATATAAGCGTAGCAGACACGGACGGGTCATCACCATAGGGAAGATACGGGTTGCAAAGGGGGAAATCCATTGAAATAAGCGACTTTGGCAAAGGACACAGTATTATTACGCAGAGCCTTGGCAAAGGACACAATATTATTACGCAGATTCTGTGAACGAGTATCTAAAAATCGATGAAGATGGTCGAATGTTCTGGTGCTAATGTCGTGAGCCTATATGAACAGAGTTAGAAAGACAGTCAAACCATACTTGGCTCTAAATGAGTGGACGTCCACGACTCTTCACAGAACATGAGGTCTGAAGCCTTGTCTGCTTTGTAAAGTAGGATATATCTGTGATATCTCTGGTGAAAGAGCACAATGTTGGTGGCCCCCACTAGTGTTTCATATCACATCGTTCTTTGTTGAACATGGATCTCCGCAGCAGAACACTCTTATGTTTTCACATGTTGACTCAACGACAGCGTCAGTTACTACTGCAATGGCCACTGGCGCATTATGATTCAACCGTCGATCAGTGGAAACGCGTCGGCTCTTAGGGTGAATCACATTTTAACTACACTAGGTCGATGGTCGTCTCCACAACCGCCATCTTCGCGGTGAACAGCAGCTCAAAACGTGCAGCGTGCCACGGACTCACGGTGATAGGAGCAGTATATTCTATGTGAGACGTTCTCCTGGGCTTGTATGGGACCTGTGGTAGCAATAGAGGACACGTTAAAAGCTGCGAACACCTACATCATCTCTCCATGCTTGAAGTCTTCCCCGGCGGCGATGTCTTCTTTCAGGAGTGTAATTGTCCGTGTCTCGGAGCCATAACCGCACTACAGTGGTATGAGGAGCATTATAGTGAACGCATTTTGATGTCTCAGCCACCAAATTTGCCTGACATAAATCCTATGGAACCCATCTGGGTCGCTGTCGGGTGCCATCATAGTGTACACAAATCAGCAGCCCGTTACTTACGTGAATTACATGACCCGTGTATAGACATCTACATATCTGGTATAGGTATCACAAAAACGAAACGTGAAAAAGATCGATTACGTTCTTGTCTTATAGCTCCAAGGCTTTTGTTTTCACCATTTTATCTTTCGCCAAATAGTGTTTAAAATTTTAAGGAAAAACATAACAGTTTACAGCTGGTATTACAGCAAATGGTCTGACGAAATCCATCCCAGTGATTTGGCATAGTTTATCTGCCTCGGGTAATCCTTGTAATATAGTCCTTTGGGGCTGTAACTAAGACACTGAGGGCGCATGTTGCACAATGATCGACCTAACTGCTGTTTACGCAAGAGATACTTTCCCATACTCTTTGTTCCACTGCCCTGGCGTGTTGAGTGGCGTGCACTATTAAAATCGAATAGTGGGCTTCCATCAGTGCTTCTTTTCGTAATCTATTCGGATCTACGACGTATGGCCCTTAACTCGTCTTCCTGTGCAATACTCCGTGCTGGAATGTGGATGTTTGGCGAACTGCTCACAATCAAAAAACCCGACGTAAATGGTGAATAGTACAACACCGAGAAGGAATAGCACCACACTTGGTGGAAGTGGCGACGGGTGTGCAAGCAATACGTGATATGTTTTGTAGCGAGATGTGTGTTGCGTCTAGTGCAGTCGGTGCAGAGCTGTCACCCAGGGTGGGAACAATACAGTGAGTGCCAGCAGCCAGGATGCCTCATCGACATCAAAGGGAGCCATATCGGCATGTGAGCGAGTTCGAACGGGGCAGAGTGATCGGTCTCCGGAAAACTGGGTTGTACCATACCGTGACATGTCAGCTCTCTCAGGGCATGCTGCTACGACAGTGATGCATATGTGGAAGCAGTGGATAGAGGAAGGTTGTACGCAGCGACGAGCGGAATAGGACGACGGAACATGACCAAAGGACCGGATGACAATCATCTTGTGCGCATGGCCTTTACAGAACGTACAGCGTCATCCACAGCGCTGGTTTGTCGCTGGAGCACTGCAGCAATTGTGAACTTGTCTGCATCGACGGTTCGTCACTGTCTGCTGCAGTCCGGACTGGTTGAACGCATGCCATTAGGTCGACTTCCATTGTCCAGAAACCACAAGCTCCTCCGACAGTAATTGGCACGTGAAGACC